>NC_134855.1:31483471-31843471 GCF_049852395.1 Peromyscus maniculatus bairdii | reverse complement strand
TGTATGTGTGTGTGTGTATGTGTATGTGTGGTGTGTGTGTGGTGTGTGTGTATGTGTGTGTGTATGTGTGGTGTATGTGTGTGTGTGGTGTGTGTGGTGTGTGTGGTGTGTGTGTGTGTGTGTGTGTGTATGTGTTTCCACCCCTCCCTCTTTCCCTCCTACTCCTTTCATGTACCTCCACCTCTATTTCAACTTCATGATTTCTTCCTGAATTATTGTTTTATAGAGAGGGCGCAGGGGAGAGGGAGGAGGAGGGAGGGAAGAGAAAGAGAGCCTGCTGGGTCCATTTAGTGTTCCTTAAATGTGTATGTGCTTAGAACTAACTATTTGGAACTGGATAACCTATCAGGGGGCTTGTCCCTGAAGGAGACACAGTCTCCCTCTATCAGCAGCCACTAATTGCCCATAGTTCTTCTAGGGGTGGAGCCTTGTGATATTTCCTCCTTTGATGTTGGCATGTCAACTGATATTGTCATTTTGCAAGTCTTGTTTAGGCAGCCATATTGTTCACAATTTATAGGTGCAGCTTTCCTGTCACATACAGAAGACACTGTCTCACCACATGCCCTGGCCTCCTGGCTCTTACAATCTTTCTGCACCCTCTTCAATGATGTTCCCTGAGCCTGAGGTGTAGAGGTAGTGTAGTCAGTTTATCACTTGGGATTGGACACCCCATAGTCAGTTGTTCCCCACATTTTGACCAATTGTAATGTTCTGTGATAGTCTCTATCTGCTGCAAAAAGAAGTTACTTTGATGAGGGATGCGAACTATACTTCTCTGTGGGTACAAGGATATGTGTTTACAATGCAATTAGGAATCATAGTTGTTTAGGAAAGTAGTAGTTTCTCCTCTAAGGTCCATGACCTGATCAGTCCCAGGTAGTTGGCTAGGTTTACAGAAACAGGCATGACTTCCCTCCTAGTGAGTGGGCCTTAAGTTCAATTAGACAGCTGTTGACTATCCCCAAGATATAAATGCCACTATTGCATCCTTGGTGATATCTTGATGGTCATTGTTGTGGTTCATAGACATCACAACTGGGTAGAAATATTGATTGCTTTACTCTGTTGAGAGCTTGCATAATACCTTTGAATAATATGAGAGTTAGTTGTCAGGGATGATGCACACCAGTACTCTCAGCACTTAGGATGTAGAAGCTGAAGGATCAAAGATTCAAGGTCATTCTTGGCTAAATAGCATGTTCCAGACCAGCCTGGGCTATAAGAGACCCCAGCCCAGAATAAACCAATGAAGCAATTTAATGTTTTCCAAAAGCCAATATTGTTTTAGGCTGGATAGAAAATGCATTATGTTATGTTGTAATCAAAGGGACCAAGGTACCATCATAAAGATTAATGAAAATGTACTAGAAGATTGCATTTAGATTAGAACAAGATTGTGACTATATTAGGACAATGTCACAGAATAGAGACTAAAATGTTCAGAAGAATTTTTTAAGCTCAGAAAAAATTACATTTTGATTCAGGAAGTAATTTTTCTACTGGGAGAAAATCATGCCAAAAGAAATAAATTCACCATAGATAAGAAGCATGGATTTACAACCCTGACTAATCCTCCATCTTGTCTCCACTCCTGCTCTTCTCCAACTGTTACAGGAACATTGGTGGCATCACCACTGTGCTACCTCAGTTTGCAGAAAGACCAAACTTTTTACTAAGTCCATAACTTCTTATTTACTTCTTCCTATCAAACCAATATTTATCAACCAATATTTTAGGAATGTTGTTAGAAAAAATTCACACAGAAAGAGTTCCTAGTTATTACCAACATTAACTCATGTTCTGATCCTGGAGGCAAATTGGTCTATATTCTTACATATTTACTTTTCCTTGGCTAGAATATCTATATTTGTAAATTTTAAGTCTCTGCTTTCCTGTTTTGAAAAATGGAAAAAATTCAAATGAGTTCATTTGGAAATCCCTGCCCTCCTTCACTCCAGAACACGTCGACCATGAATTGAAAATTTAGAGGGCTAGGATATAGCACAGTGCCTCCATCGTACTATACCCAAACCCCCGGGTCTGGTCATCAAAATGTTTTTTTAAATGCCTTTTAAAAAGAGGACTATAATGTTTAAAACCTTATGGTTCATGTAAAAAATAAATCTGTAATAGTTAAAATGATTATCACACTAAGCATTCTATGACTGAAAATAAAACCCAAGTGGTGGTGATGGGAAAGTTGATGGTTTATAGGAGAGCAAGGACATCAGCCATGCTTCAGAAGCTTAGAGTGAGATTCCATGTTAATATGTGTTAGGATGGAATGTAACCCAGTAATGAAGCACTTACCTAGCATGCACAAGGCCCCAGGTTCAATCCTCATTGACACAAAACAACAAAAGGATGAGCTGGCAGAAGTTACTTCTACCTGTGAATACATACGTAAATAAAGGGCCAGTGGTCTTGAATAAAAACAAGAAAGACTTCCTGGACCAAGTGTGTAATATTTCCAAAATAATACAAGGTTTGCTCTGCCCTGAGATTTCTAATAACACAAAGGAATTGACTTCCAAAAAATCTATTAGAATGAAGAGAGTAAAATCACTGGAGATGATCTTGGAAGTCAAAATTTAAAACCTTATAAAGAAAGGCAATCTATTTTGTAAAAGTAACAATCTCAACAGTGGGGGAAACTGATCCCTAAGAAAATAACACAATAAAGCAGCTTGTAAGGTTTGTAAAGTAAACATTTTTAATATCCTCAAACTGAGGAAAGGAAAATCTTTCAACTACAAGTAAGGGATTATAGAATAATCCCTTGAAACACAAACAGGTTGATGTATTCAAAAATCACTCATAAATGCTAGAAATGAAGGGCTAAGAAAAGAGTTCAAAATACAAGAGAAAGTTTGAACTGGATCCAGCATAAGGATTCATTATTAAGAAATTCACCTGACCTTCCTTCTCCCTAACATTTCTTGCTAGAATAACTGACCTTCATATTTTTACAATCCCCTTTCAATTGCATCTTCAAAATTATTGAAGCTCTTCTAGTACCTTCTAAATGAAACATTTTATCTCCAGGAACACACAGCATCAATGCTAATGTGCAGACAGATGTGACTGCAGATACATGAGACCATATGGCCACCTGTCTGATGAACATTAACTTCTGGGTGGATTTAGCATCCTAAAATTCAACCCTGTATACTCATCAACTTCTTCCTCCTATAATCTCTTTCCCTTTGCATTCCCTTCCTCAGTAACTGACTCTGCCATTTACTCTATAGCCCCACCAGGAATCTAAAAGTCATGGTCCACTCCATTTTCTCCACATCTTCAATTTCAATGGCTCTGTGTGAGTGCAAGGGGTGGAGGTGGGGTGCAAGTATATGCACAGCAGACATGTGATGGGGATTGAACTCAGGGCTTTATTCATAGCAGGCAAGCACTTTACCCTCAGCTGTCCTTGGTTACTTAAAACACGGTCACTATGATGTTCAAACTGGCCCTGACCTGACTATATAGCCTCACTAGCCTCAGCTTGCCAACTTCTTGCTCCCATCTCCTGACCTCAATGCTTTGGCCAGTGGTAAAGGCAGTACACTGGCAGGAGTTAATAGAGAGGCAAAATTACTTACCTCACAGCCAGGAATATTAAAAAGGTGCTGAAGAATCTGAAGTTTCACTAAACCCTCAAGGACATGCCCCCAATAACCTAAAGCTCTCCCGCTGGACCTGACCTCCTAATGGCTCTGACAAGCCTTAATGGCACCAACCTGGGAAGCAGCCTTGGCAGACATTTATCCAAGCCACAGCTGATTTCATTTATAGCACTGAAATTGACTGGCTGATCCTAGGCAAAATGCTTTATACTACAGAAGTACTTCAGACAAACCGACATGCTCTTAGGCTTATTCTGGCAATGGCTACCTTTTAGTTCATTAGTTATTTTTGTAACTATTGTTCATAGTAATTAATGATAATTTTTATGTTTTGTAGTTGACCAGCTTCTGAATGTCTCTCTGTTTCTAGTCCATGGAAAATGCTTTGCCCTCACACTTCATTTAAAATGCCTTTTAAGCCGGGCGGTGGTGGCGCACGCCTTTAATCCCAGCACTCGGGAGGCAGAGGCAGGCGGATCTTTGTGAGTTCGAGGCCAGCCTGGGCTACCAAGTGAGTTCCAGGAAAGGCGCAAAGCTACACAGAGAAACCCTGTCTCGAAAAAACCAAAAAAAAAAAAAAAAAAAAAAAAATGCCTTTTAAGCACAATGTTGATTCACAGAGACAACTTTGAAAACTCTGAAACCCTAATTATGTGGTCCATGTAATCTTGCCTTTGTAGTGACTCTCTTTGCACCTGTGGATTCATTTTTTAATTAGGTTAAAACGTTAAATTCTGGCAGGGCGGTGGTGGTGCATACCTTTAATCTCAGCACTCAGGAGGCAGAGGCAGGCAGATCTCTGTGAGTTCGAGGCTAGCCTGGGCTACAGAGTGGGTTCCAGGAAAAGCACAAAGCTACAAAGAGAAACCCTGTCTCAAAAAACCAAAAATAAAATAAAATAAATAAAAACTTAGATTCTATAAACTCAAAACTCCATTCCATTCAAAGGCCTCTGAGATGAAGCCCTGCTTATTTACCACACGCAAATGCTCAGTGGGATGTGCACTCCCTCATGAGCCACTGCCTGGCTTACAGCCAAACTCACTCCCAACAACAGTACCTGTAGAACCCCTTTCAAATATAAAATCTTAGCTTTCATATCACACAACACCTGGAATTTGTTTTTCCTTTTCATTACTGAAGGTTGAAATTATATGAAGACTACAGTTTAAAAAGGGTGAGGGGATTAAGCAAAAAAGTTTTTTTTTTCTTAACTTACTTCAAATTATATATTTTAACCTACTCTCTCCGTGGAACATTATATATAAACAAAAACTTTAAGCAAGAAGCAACTCTGTAGGTAAATCCTAATAACATAATAATTGAGTTAAAGAGTAAATCTTCAATATTATATACCACATCTTTATATAAAGCTAAAACAACTGTAACTAAAATGTATCATTTTTAGAGTTGGTCATATATGCAGATGTATTAAAAACTACACAAAGGGGGCCAAACATAAACTCAAAAATACTAATGACCATCTGTGAGAAGGAACTAGAAGATGGAATAAGAAGGAGATGTTACATTATTAGATAGAGACTATTGTCAAGGACCTGTCATAAATGCATGGATGCTTCGTACATTATAATGAAATTTAAAATAACTGGATAGCAGTCAGAATAAATTCAGAAAGCAGAGGGGGACTGAAGAGATGATTCAACAGGTCAAGAGCTTGTGGTACAGTCCTCTCATAAATTCCAAACATGTCATCCTCCCAACACTTGAAAGATGACAGGGAATACTCAGAACATGCTGGCTAGTCCTGCCTAGTCAAATAAGTGAGTTCTGGGTTCAAGTGAGAGACTCTACCTGTCTTAGTTAGGGTTTCTTTGCTGTGAAGAGACATCATGACCACAGCAACTTTTATAAAGGAAAACATGTAATTGGAGTTGCCTCACAATTTCACAGGTTTAGTCCATTATTATCATGATGGTATATGGTCATGTGCAGGTAGACATGGTGCTGGAGAAGGAGCTGAGAGTTCTACATCTTAAACAACAGGGAGCAGAAGGAGGCTGTGTGTCACAATGGATGTGCGTTAGCATATGAGAGAACTCAAAGCCCTCCTCCACAATGACACGCTTCCTCCAACAAGGCCACACCTACTCCAATAAGACCATACCTAATAGTGGCACTCCCTATGGGTCAATCACTGAAATGAGTCTACAGGGGCCATATTCAAACCACCACACTACCTCAATATATAAGATGGAGAGCAGTTGAAGAGAGCAACTAATATCAACTTCAGGCCTCCACACACATGTATGTATATATACCTTCACACACACACACACATACACACACACACACACACATACATGCTTGCATGCACAGACTTGCACCACATGCATGCATATACCCACACACACATAACACACATTTGAAAAAGGAAGCAGAGAGAATTCAACATAGGAAATTGGTTAGGTGTCTTAGTTAGGGTTTGTATTGCTATGATAAAACACCATGACCATAAACAACTTAGGGAAGAAAGTGTTTATTTCGGTTTAAAACTATTGAGTCACATTCTATTGCTAAAGGAAGTTTGGCAATAAGGTCCTTGTGTGGTGCCAGTGAGAAGGAGTTTCTGCTCATCATGACCAGGGGCTCAGTTTAAATAAACTCTGTTAGTTTTAATTGTCAACTTGATACAATTTAGAATTATCTAGAAAAAGAGTCTCAACTGGGGATTAGCTAGATCAGGTTGGCCTGTGGGCCTGCCAGTGAACAAATATCCTGATTACATCAGTTGATGTGGGAAGCCTAAAAGTGACAGTGCAATTCCCTGGAATGAGTTCCTTGTCAATGCTGTTGGTTACCATCCACAACCAGAAAATAAGATCCTATTGCTGAAGACATTACATATTTATGTCGCAGAATATGGAGTAATCTAGTTGCTACTCAATTGAAAGTTCTACCCCTAGTGGATAGTATTCATAGTGCTGGAAGGTTCTACACATGCTATCAAAAGCGAAAAGTAATCACCAAGCTCACCCAGCTAGGAAGCTTGCAGGCTACGATAATAACAACCTACCTGCAAGATCTGCCCACTTGTACATTAGTGGCATGAATGATATAGGAGTAATTAACCACTTTTTGGTTGATTTTAAGGTCCACTCCATGAGATGCAACCCATACCTGACACTGCTAAAGTGGCCAAGAACCTGAGACTAGATAAGTCGTGGGCCTAAGGGAAACATACTACTACTAATGTGCCAAATGAACATAGCAATAAGATGATTCATAATGACAAATTGCTATACTCATAGATCAGTGAACCACTCAGCCCTCACTCAAACACCTCACTAGAGATGTTCCTTCATTCATAGACAGCAATTAACACAGAGACCCACAACTGTATCATATTCAGAGAGTGAGAGACTTTACAGCACTGTAAATGGAATGTCTTTGTCACATCCTTCCTGTCAAGGATTGGGGATCTATGTGGAAGAGGTGGAAGAAAAAAATGTAAGAGCCAGAAGTGGTAGGAAACTCCAAGAACAGCATTTTCCAGACATATGCAAATGCACATATGAACTCGCAGAGACGGCTGGCAGTGCGCACAAGACCTGCACAAGCTGAAGCCAAACAAAATTCCCCATGGAGGAGGGTAAGTGGATACAAAGTCCCACCCCTAGGCAAGGAGCTGTTTGCAATTGATGGCTTCTGGGGGGTGGGGGGAACCAATTATCTTCAATGGAGTGACAATGAGTTTATCCACTGCCCTCCAGGAAAGACCACATGCTCAGGAGCAGTTGGCCAACACAAATCAGACTCCATGGTGTGTGTGTGTGTGTGTGTGTGTGTGTGTGTGTGTGTGTGTGTGTGTGTGTGTGTGTGTGTGAAAGAGAGAAAGAGAGAGAGAGAGAGAGATTGTGTGTGTGTGTGTGTGTGCTGTTTTATTTTTATGAAAAAAAAACATGAAGTTGGATAGGTAGATAGGAAGATCTGAGAGGAGCTGAAAGAAGGAAAAGAATATGATCAATGTATTGTATTAAGTTATAAAAAAAAATAAAAAATTATTTTTCAAAAATAGAAGAGAGCTGAGCACTGGCAAGATGCCTGTACTTACTCTTTCTCTACTGTTGAGGTGAGTGTAACCAGCTGCTTCATATTTCTGCTGCCTCAACTTCCCTGCAATGATGGACACTAACCTGGACTTGTAGCTAAAATAAATCCTTTCTCATCTAAATTGCTTGTGTTGGGGTACTTTTATCATGGCAACAAGAAACAAAACTGAGACATTCCCACAGTCACCACAGCAGCAGAAAGGGTATGCGCAGAGTAACACACCTGCTTTTCAACACTTTTGCTCAAGTGGCATGCCCTGCAAACCTGACTGCTTCAAAGATGTAGGATAAACTGCCACTTTTTAGAGAATGAAAACTGGAGAGAGGAGAGGGACAGGAGTGATGCAGATTCAGTCCTCATGCATGAACTTTCCCAAAATCCTAAAGTTAAAAAGAAATGATAATTATTTTTAAAGGAAATGAAAATATGTGACATTATGGTCACACTTTTTCAGCCAAACTAAGTCATGTGACCATGCCAAATTTCAGAGGGTAAAATGAAGGTAAGTCCAGCTACATGCCCAAAAGGCCAAAATACAGAAACGCTTGATGATATATAGCTCTACCAACTAAGTAAATTAAGACAATTCTCTCATGGATGAGCAATCAAAATGTGTCATAAACCCCAAATTACAATGAAACCAATTCTGGGTAAGTGGCACATAAAATCTACTGTAACATTTCCTTATGATAAGCATAATATTCCATAGGAGTCAACATCCAAGAGAATTTAATGACTAAAGGTGCATGGCTGAAACATTACCTTTAACACCATGCATCCCCATTAAACACACTATTGATAAATCTACATAAAGCAATGTGACAGTACCATGTGTGTGTTGTGTGTGTGGGGGGGGAGAGGTCATGTGCATAAAAAGTCTCAATTATAATATAGGTCCTCTTGACATGGCTGTGAATGAGGCCAGTTTCTTACAGGTTTAATTTTGAAGTGCCAGTTGCTACTGCTTGGCAGTGATTGCAAGATTGTGGGTCATCCATCCTTCATATACAGCACTCCCAAGAGTGGCTATGAGATACTTCTTGGGTCTCTGAAAGAAAACATGTATTGTAACACCTTTACCTTTAATGAGTCAATGGAATCTCCAAATCTCTCTTTTGCCTGACTACCTTATTGTGGCACAGATTTGTATTTTAGTCTCTAAAGATTTGCAGCTGAGCCTGTATCCTTGAAGCACTCAGGTACACAGACTAGAAGACAGTGTATTCCTGCCAGACTTCCTAAAATAGGTCTCTGAGAAGAGGCAGGGAAATGTGGAAAGGCTTTCACTTCCCTATCCCTTCTGCTCTCCCAGCAGCATAAACATAGTAAGACAATCTGGATTGGTTTACTTCAGGCATTGTGTTTATTAGCACAATACCTGCTAATGTACAAACAATTGTGGTGTGCTAGCACATCAATCCAAACACTTGTGGTGTGCTAGCACATCTCAAAATGGGTCTCATCCAAACAAGCCAGAAGTATGAAACCCCAATTGTAAGCCTGAAAATAGACTTGAGAATTTCTTACACAAGAAGAGGAGTTGTAACAGCAAAGGAGGGTTGACACATCCTGGCAACTCTCAACCCCCTCTCTAAAAATGCAGGCCACTGTACTCTCAGGTTCCTGTTGGCGTATGGACTTTGTACATCAATCCTATGGCATGATCTTTCAAATTAATTATCTTTTGGAACATCAGGTGTTTCTCTGGTGCTACATTATGCAAGCATCTAGAAATGATGGGCAGCAGAAACCTATTTCAAAGTGCCGAAGGAGGAAAGGTCCAGTTTGACTCACAAATGTAAGAGAGTTTCTGGCATGACTGGTACAAAAGTCAACAGAACAGCAGGAGGAACCTGACCTTGCTGCACCTCTCATACCTGCGCTGCTTCACCTGGCCTCATTCTCAAACAGAACTTTCCAGAGTGGTAGAAACTAAGGTACCAGAAGCTCTGGTTCCATTCTACCTAGCCAGGAATCCTAGAAGAAAATCCCAAAGCTCCTTTTCACCAGTTCCAATAAGGATAGGGTAGTAAGTCCCTTTTGGCCAAATCCTGAGCCATGGAAACATCCTCAAAGATAAACCTAGGCTGAGAATGATGAAGTAGATACAAAAGAAAAACTAAGAAACTGATACAAAAGAAAAATAATAAAATAAATTGTGTCTACTATAGAAATGATGACTCAAGGATGCAGTCAGCCTAAAGGTCCTCAAATAATATCCAGTCAGTCTCTGAGAACCATTCAACAATACAAAAATGTAGTAAAAACTTGTAACTCTACAGTAAAAACAAAATACCTATGCTCTGTCTTTTAATATGATGGAAGAAAAGATGAAGGGATGATGAGATGAAAAGAGAGGAGGAAAACTGAGGACAAATACATGAGTCACCTTATGATCTAAATAAAAATAGACTCCAAAGGCTAGGAATGAAGGGAATATGCCACAACATGATAAAAGCAATCTATAACAAGCTTGTGACCAAATAACACTGAAGAGGGAAATCTCAAAGAATTCCTTCTAAGAGCAGGAACAGGACAAGGTTGTCTACACTCTCAACTCCTAGTGAAGATAATGCTTGTAGTCTTAGCTACAAGAATAATGAAGAAGAAAGGGATACAAATAGAAAAAGAAGTTAAAATAATCCTGTTTGCAGATTATATTACCCTGTACATAAAATACCCTAAAGACTCCAGACCAAAAAAAATGAAACAAAACACCTTACAGCTGATAAATGCTTTCAGCCAAGTGGCAGGAAACAAAATTAACACACAAAAATCAATAAATCTTTCTTATTTACTCATGACAAACAATCTGGAAAAAAAGAAGTCAGGAAAACAAATCTATTCACAATTACCACAAAAAAAAAGTAACACATGGGAATAACCTAAGCAAGGAAATAAAAAACCTCTACAGTGTAAACTTTAAGACACTGAAGGAATTGAGGAAGATACTGGATGAGAAGCCCTCCACTATCCATGGACCAGAAGAACTGTTACTGCAATAGTGGCCATCCTACCAAAAGCAGTTTGCAAACTCAGTAGCATCCCAATTAAAGTTCCAGGACCATTCTTCAGATAAGTGGGAAAAAAAGCATCTTAAAATGTATACGGCAACCGAAAAGATCAAGGATAGCCACGGCCTATGCTGAGATACTTTGCTCAGCCTTGGTGTAGGGAGGAGGGGACTGGACCTGCCTGGGTTAAGTCTGACAGGCTGGGCTGACTCCCCAGGGGAGACTTTGCCTTGGAGGTAGTGGGAGTAGGGGGTGTATTGGGGGAAGGGCTGGGTGTGGAAGGAGGGAGGATGGGGAATATGTGGCTGATATGTGAAATTAAGTTAATTATAAAGTAAAAATACTTTAAAAATAGAAAAGAAAATTAGATTATGGAAACTATACAGAGAGTTCTCACAAGAAGAACCACAAATAGATATGAAATTTTTTAAGTGCTCACCGTCCTTATCCATCAAGGAATTGCAAATTAAAACTGCTTAAATACTATACTTTACTCTAGTCAGAATGGTTATCATTAAGAATATAAATAGTAATGAATGTTGATGTAGATATGGGTAAAAGGGAACTCTTACAGACTATTCGTGAGAGTAAAATCTAGTCCAGTTAACACTGGAACTCAATATGGAAGTTTATCAATTAGCTAGAACTAGAACTATCAAATAACCCAGATATACCACTCTTAGGTATATACCAAAAAGACTCCAAATCCTCCTTCAGAGACACTTGCATAACCATAATCATTGTTTCTCTATTCACAGTAACTAGGAAAGGGAATTACCCTAGATGTCTATTAACTGATGAACAGATAATGAAAATATGGGAATTTACTCTGTGATATAATTTGTTATTGTGAAATTTGCAGGAAATGAATGAAACTAGAAAAGATAAAGAGTGAGTAATTAAGGCCCAGAAGTCAAATGGCTCCTGTTGTCTCTCATATGTGGGTCATAACATTTGTAATTTAGATTTATTTAGTCCCAAATGTCTGTAAGGATCTGGAAGTGACAATAATGGTGTAACTGCTGTAAGAGCAACCAGTTGATTTCTCTTTGGATCTGAGGCCAGGAGTTCATGCATTGTACTATGAACTCAATTGAAGACCCATGACAGAGGAGGTCATAGGCATTAGGGATCAATCTGCTACTTTTGTTTTCCTAAATGGACATGTTGTCAAATTGTTGCTTAAATGCTTATGTGTACATCCATATATGGTATACTCACCCTTGATCAAAGAAGCAGTTTACAGCAGTGGTTATGTCTGAGATTCATAGCAGGTTAAAGTGCTGAGAACTAATGATTTTTTGAGCATTAAATGAAACACCTATATCACCCCCTCCAAGGCATAAAGAAAATCACAGTAGAACAGGATAAAAGAACACAGGATCCAGATGAGGAGGGTCTGTCTTATGGACATGATGTAGCTGTGATATACATGAACTCATAGCAGCTGTGGTTGCCTGGATAGGGCCTTCACAAATCTGAGCCCATATTCAACTGTAGATGTGGATTCATGGGGTCCCACCAAATGAAACTGAGTTCAGAGGAAAGAAGTCATTGTCTTCAGTGATATAGCCATAGTGAGTTATAAATGTTCTAGTGGATACCTCCACACCCATGTACTCTGCAAGTGGTCCTGGTTAAATCCAGCACATCACAAAGCAAACAAAACAAATGAAAAGACAGGAAAGTGGAAAGGGGTGAATGGGGGAGAAAGAGAAGATGACAAGAGAGGGTAGAAGGATGAGTATAGCTAGAATGTATTCTGTGCATGTATGAACCTGTCAAACAGCAAATTAATTCTTAAATAAATAAAAATTGAAGAGAAAAAAATGCAGTATGAACCAGTTTTTGAAAACAGAACAAAATTATACAAAAACTGATTTTTTTTAAAAGCTTGGATCTATGGAACCCTAGGATACAGAAAATGCCACAGTGTTCCACACTGGTGGCTATGAAGCAATGCTGCAGAATGCTTTTACCAAATAGTGTTTATAAACATTTTCTAGGCTTAACTTCCTAGCCCAAGCTAAGACAGGAACCACAATGTGCTCAAAGAAACTGACCACCCCACCTCTTCTACAGTTTTTTCTTAAAAAAAAAAATTACCTTGTAAATAGGAAAATTATGTGCTATGTTAAATGACTGACTTTACTGGAGACATCCCAATCACCTTTCAAATTTATTAAAATACATGCCATTTCTTGAGTTTTTAAGCAAAAAGATGTTGAAACTGTGAATTTCAAACTTGAGCAACTAAAAGTAGCAACATCAAACATCCTACTCAGTTCATCTGACCTTGGCTTCAGGAGATGAGGCTTGGAGTCAGTAAAGGCTGCAGATTAAAGGCAGCAAAACAGAAATGAAGAGTGAATGCTTTTGATGGGTTTGCTAGTGGATGTGGTACAGATGAGAAAGAGCATCCACGACATGTGGCTGTTAGATAGAAACTTCCCAAATGTAAAAGCAATGGTGAAAAAAAAAAAAGAGTATCTAAGAGCTATGGAACAACCACAGAAGTGTGGTGCACTTCTAATAGGACTATCAGAAGATAAGAGAGAGTACAAAACAGAAGAAGCATTTGAAATGATAATGACTGTGAACTTCACAAAATTAATGTTAAATGTCAGAACACCGAGTGAATAAATACCAGAAAACTATACCCAGGCCTGTCAGTATCAAAGTTCAGAAAATCAAAGTCCTGAAATAAAACAGGTGTGGGGGAACATTACCTACAGATCATCAAAGATAAGTGTTACATCCCACTACTGAGCAACCATGTAAGCAAAAACAGAGTGCAGTTGGGCAATGTGTAAGTATTGAGATAGTAAGCAACTTAGGATTCTGGGGCTGTGGCATCATCCTTCAAAAGTGAAAGAGAAAATCCTCCTCAGGTAAATAAAATTGAGTGACCTGAATATGTATCAGTATACCAGATGTGCAAAAATCCTTTCTTTTAAATCAGGATGTAAAATGTGTCAAAAAAAAAAAAAGTCAGATCAAAAAGAGGGGAATCAAAGAAGAAACAAGTGAAAGCAAAATAAAAACTTAGTTGCTGTGGGATGTTCTGTATGTCAAATGTGTTGCTCTGATTGGTTAATAAATAAAACACTGATTGGCCAGTAGCCAGGCAGGAAGTAGAGGAGGGACAAGGAGAGAGGAGAATTCTGGGAAGTGGAAGGCTGAGGCAGAGAGACGCTGCCAGTTGCCGCCATGACAAGAAACATGTAAAGATACCGGTAAGCCACAAGCCCTGTGGCAACTTATAGATTAATAGAAATGGGTTAATTTAAGATATAAGAACTAGATAACAATAAGCCTGAGCCATTAGGCCAAACAGTTTAAATAATGTAAGCATCTATGCGTTTATTTTATAAGTGGGCTTTTGAGCTGCCGGGGCTTGGCTGGACCTGGAGAGAAAACTCTAGCTACAAATGGCGCCCAACGTGGGGCAAGAGTTTCCACCTAGAACCTGAGAAAAAAGATCCTAAAATGGAGCTAAAAACAGCTTCCTAGTTGTCTTTCTCAAGTTAGCAGCAGCCTGCAGGTTGAGATACTCTATGGCAGGTTTGTGGCATGCATGCGGGCTTGACCTATGCTATGTTACACAGAGGTGTCTCCAAGCTGTGCACTATGCTATGTGTTGAATATAGTTTTTGCTAGTAAAAAAAAAAAAAAAAGAAAAGAAAAAAAAAAAGAAAAAAAAAAGAGGTTTCTGGGCTACATGTTGTTTTGATAGAACTGCTTCTGATAGTTGATGGCACACATAGCTCCAGACCCAGAGCTGGCTGTAAACTGTACCACTGCCATGTTGGGAAGCTGACTTGAAAATTTGGATCTAAGGATATGTTGCTTTGGAAAGGAGGCTCTACTTTTGTTTCCACAGAAAGCCAAAGGCTATGGATTTGTTCCAGATTAAGATACATCAGGTTTGACCAGCCAAGACCCCCTCATAGGTCTCTGATAACACCATGGCCCAGATGATCCAACATCCAGAATGGTTTCAAGGCAACTGGCTCAGACAAAACACCCTTATGGACTACTCCATAATTCTAAAATTTTCTTTGTGTCCCCATAAGATACAGTGCCCCCTTCCAGCAGGAAGTAGTAAGAGAAGCTACACTCAGATTCTCAAATATACCAAGCTGGCTTTGGAGATGGAATTGGCTTACTCCTTCTCTAAACCCAGACATATTGCTAAAAGAAAAGGTTAAGAGATTCTTGTGTCCCAAATCAGAAGAGCCCTCTGGTGTGGGACAGAGAAAAACCAATATTTTTATTTAAATCATGTTGATTATAAATGTGATCTCTTTTTAAAGAAGAAAAGGGGATATGATATAGATATGATAGGATGAAAGGGTAAATTGTTGAACCTACTTTTAAAGAGCAACGACTTGTTTGAAATGTTTTACATTGGTATAGATTTTAGTTTATTGATAGAAATTTAAAGTTAATTTTGTTATACTATGTGTATATTTCTACTCTCATTTAAGGTAGTATGCTTGTACAGCCCATTTAAAATTGTGATGGATAATTAAGAAATAGATTAATAATTAGTCATCTATGATAATCATACTTGTAACCATGTTAGTCTTCTAGGTATACATAGATATATTTCAGGTAGATAGATAATCTTCAAACACTTCAAAGATCTACAGAATATGGCATTTAAAATGTTTTAAAAATTTAGACTTTCTAGACAGTAAGACATGTCTGTTCCTGGCAGCACCAATTTACTTCAAAGAGGAGGATGAGCATTGAAGACACTCTATATGGAGTTTATCTTCTTCTTGACAAAAATAGCCATTTGGGCAAGAAACTGTTCTTGCCTGCATTGCTTGAATGACTGGACATGCAGGACCCATAGGAAGGTGACCACTCAACTTTGCTTGACAAAATGGTCCTTCAGGTTCCTGCTTCACAGAGGAAACTGCCAGACAATCTACAGGACACAGAGAGAAGTGACTGAGAGACTCTAGGCCTGTGGGTTGAAGACAGGTGCCCCAACTTTACAAAGGAACATTAGGTGACTGTCCAGGCTGCCAGCTGTTTCTGTCTACTCTTGCAAGACTCCTAAAAGTTGCTTGTATCCTTCTCCCATTTCTCAGGTATTATTATATCCTTCTGAGGTGTTTGATGTAGTTGAAGACTAGAGACAGTTATAATTTTCCTTAGTTATAATAAAAGATAAGTTAGATATGAAACCTTAGACTCACAAATATAAGATAGATAGAATATCTTCTTTAATTTTGGCAAATAGACTAGTTATTATAAATAGACTAGATATTATAACTATAATTCTTGCTTGATAATTGTTTTGTTATCTGTAATTTTACTACGTGAAAGTTAAAACCTTCCTTTTTGAAAAAAAGAAGAAAAGAGGAAGTGCTGTGGGATGTTCTGTATGTCAAATGTGTTGCTCTGATTGGTTAATAAATAAAACACTGATTGGCCAGTAGCCAGGCAGAAAGTGTAGGTGGGACAAGGAGAGAAGAGAATTCTGGGAAGTGGAAGGCTGAGGCAGAGAGACGCTGCCAGTTACTGCCATAACAAGAAACATGTAAAAGATACCGGTAAGCCACAAGCCATGTGACAACTTCTAGAATAATAGAAATGGGTTAATTTAAGATATAAGAACTAGATAACAATAAGCCTGAGCCATTAGGCCAAACAGTTTAAATAATGTAAGCATCTGTGTGTTTATTTTATAAGTGGGCTTTTGGACTGCCGGGGCTTGGCTGGACCTGGAGAGAAAACTCTAGCTACACTTAGTTTTATCCTTAATTGATCTATAGAGAAATGTATATTCAAAGGGACAATTTATTTGTATATGTGCATGTGTGTGTGTGTGTTTGTGTGTGTGTGTGTGTGTGTGTGTGTGTGTGTGTGTGTGTGAGAGAGAGAGAGAGAGAGAGAGAGAGAGAGAGAGAGAGAGAGAGAGAGAGAATGTGTTTAATAAATGACAATATTTCAGGAGGACAGAGAAAACAGAAATCTTTTATCATTTTGCTATTTATGAAGCAGCATGGCATTACTTGAACTTGAGATTAGATTATAGATACATATTGCAAGCTCTGGGGCAAGTAAGTAAGGAATACAACTGACAGACAAACTGTCTTAGTCAGTGTTCTATTGTTGTGAAGAGACACCATAACCATGGCAACTCATAAAAGAAAGCATTTATTTGAGGTTTGCCTACAGTTTCAGAGGTTTGGTCCATTGTCACCATGGCAGGAAGCATGACAATACACAGACTGACATGGTGCTTGAGAAGGATTTGAGAGTTTTACATTTAGATCTGCAGGCTGCAGAAAGAGGAAGACCTGGGCTTGGCGTGAGTTTTTGAAACCTTAAACCCTACCCCTAATGACACACTTCTCCAACAAGGCCACACCTCCTAATACTTTCAAATAGTGTGACTCCCTAGGGACCAACTCTTCAAATCTATGAGCCTATGGGGGGGCTGCTATTCTCATTCAAACCACCATACTAGCAAATGAGACCATGTTCAAGCCCCCAATTAAATGGTTTCTTTGATAAGAGTTGCCCTGGTCATGATGTCTCTTCACAGCAATAAAGCAGTGACTAAGACAGAAGTTGCTACCAGGAACTAGGGTGTTACTGTGACAGACCTGACCATGGTGCTTGTTGGAGAAATGTGGAGGATTTTGTGCCTTTGGACTAGAAATACTTTTGGGTGCTTTAAGCAGGGCTTAATGGGTCATCCTAGTAGAAGCATGGAAAACAGTGCTGAGGGCAATTTGAACTGTGGAGTTTCAGAGGGGAAGAAGATTAGTGGCCTAGAGACCATTCTTGTGATATTTTGGCAAAGAATGTAAATGCTTTTTGGCCTTGTCCTAAAAATCTGCCTGAGACTAAATTGAAGAGTTTTGGATTTATGATGTTGACAGAGGAGATTTCAGGACGGCCTAGGCTCTGTCCTGTGGTTATTAATAATTACTTCTATGCAGATCTCTAATAAAAAGGAGCCAACTGGACAAAGAGACATACTAAATGTACACACATACAGTTTGAGGAGAAAAGGAGCACCAAGAAGTGTAATAGAGCTCAGTCCAGTGATCAAGGAGATAAAAAGGTTAAAGAAAAGCCTGATGCTAAATGAAATAAAGGCACATATATTTGAATTCTTAATCACAAGCGAGTGGCATTATTTGAGAATAATTAGGAGGTGTTGCCTTGTTGGAGCATGTGTGGATTTCTAGGAGGATGTGTGTCCCTGGGAGTGGACTTTGCGGATTCAAAAGCCCATGCCTCATTTTAAACCTAGTCTCTTTCTCTCTACCTGTAGATCAGGATGTGGCTCTTAGCTACTTCTCCAGCATCATGGCTGCTTGTGTACCACCATGCTTCCTGCCATGATGATGATGAATGAACTAAGCCTCTGAAAGAGGAGAAAGAGCAAGAGGAAGGAGAGAATTTTAAAAGAGGACACCTAAATGCAAGAGCTAAGACAGATAGAGCTGTAAGGAGAAATAGATAAATCTATCATGGTTGGAGATCTAGATACCCTCTGTCATAAATAGGCAGATCCAACAGGCAAAATAATTCCATAAAGACATAGATTAATTAAACAGCAGTGTCAAATATCTATATGGAATGGTCACCTATAGACTACTGTATGTAGCAACAGAAGGATATAGATTCTTCTGAAGCTCACATAGTACATTCAGCAAGCTGAATAACACAGGACAGTATAAATCACAAATGCACATTAATGAAGAGAAAATATACACTGTAACTGCTCAAACTACAGTAGCTCAAAGTAGGAATTAGTAACGGAAAGATAGCTGGAAAATCACCAAATACTGAAGGAGTAAACAACATACCAACAAGGTTTAAAATGAGGCAGAGAACCCATCTCCAGAGAAATTTTAAATATTTTGAAGTGAAAACAAGAATATAGTTTAAAATAGGCAGGATATAAATACAGTGCTCAGAGGGGGAAATATAGAAGCAACTACATAAAAGCAAAGAAGCAAATATATAAAAGCATAAAATTATCAAATAAAATCCAAAGTAGAAGAAAATAAATCATAAAGTGGAGCAGACATTGATTAAGATATAAACAAACAAACAGAAAAAGTCAATGTGCAAAACTACAGTTACTTGAAAAGTTTTAACACACAATCAATAGCGATGCTGTGTAAGAAACCAAAGGGTGACAAGGTTACTAGCCTGAGAATACTAGATGGGCATCACCATGTGTTCAGTGGCATCAAAACCTCCAAAAAATGAATATTATAAAAAACACTATATCCATAAATTTGATAATGTGGGTAAAAGACACAGTCTAGCAAATCCTACTTCTAAAGGAATAGACACTCTAAATAGAGCTGTATCTATGAAGGAAGTTGAATCAATAGTTAATATCCTTCTAAAATAGGAAGCAACAGGCCCATTGGATTCACTGATGAATTCTGTCAAACACAGAGAATAAAAATGTACTGGTATTCTATAGTATTTTTAGAAGATATGAACAGAAGAAATACCCCCTAAATTTACCACAGTACCATTATATACCATTATATGGTCTACAGAGCAAGATCCAGGTCAGGCACCAAAACTACACAGAGGAAACTCTGTCTCGGAAAAAATAAAAAAATGAAACAAAAACAAAACTACAGACCAATATATAGATGTAAAACTCCCTAAAAATTATGGGCAAGTGAGCTGCAAAAGTACATAAAATTATACACCAAAATCAGGTGGAATTTATCCTAGATATAAAGACTGGTTAACATTTGAAAATCAATTAATCTGTGGCTGATATGTAGAACTGAATGGTATTGTAAAATATAATAAAAGGGAAAAAAAGAAAAAGCAAAAAAAAAAAAAGAAAATCAATTAATCCATCACAAGTTAAAGAAAAAAATCACATGACCATGTCAACAGATGTGGAAAATCTATTGCAAAATCTAATGCTTATTGATTCAAAGCCATCAGCAATGTAGGAGCAAGTTGAGAAAGACTATCTACTATAATTCTAGTTCTGGAAAATCCAATGCCCTCTTCTGGCCTCCTCAAACTCCTGCACACAGATGGCACACATTAACTCAGGCAGTCAAACACACCTAAACAGATTAAACAATTATTTTTTATAAATATATATATATATATATATATATATATATATATATATATATATATATAAATGACAAGTAAGCATATAGAAAGACATTCAATATCATATGTAAATAAGAAGTTAAAAATTTAAATAGCATTAAGATTCCCCTATAGAGCTATTATATCGGCCAAAACACTAACAGTATGAAATTCTGGGGAGAATGTGGAGCAACAGGACCTCTTGTTCAGTGGCAGAATACTATCACAGCCACTGTAGAAGCTGTGATGGTGAGTGCTCGTTATCAACAGGATTGCCAGAGATGGGCCTCTCAGAATGCCTATGGGGGACCATTATGAGGTGAGAAGACCCACACACATTCAGAGATGCCTGCCCTGGCTGGGATGCTGGACTGCATCAATGGAAGATGAGAAATGAACATCAGCAGGCATTTATCATGCTCTGCTTCCTGACTGTGGATGCAATGTGACCAGCTGGTTCAAACTCCTGCCCCTTTGACTTCCTTGCCATAATGAAGAGTATTGAACTATCAATTAGAATAAGCCAGCCCTTTCTTTCTTAAGATGATTTTGTTGGAATGTTTTATTATAGCAACAGGAAAAGGAACAAATTCAGAAGCCAATGTAGCAGATTCTTATGAAAACTACATGAATTCTTTTCATACAATCCAGTGATTGCACTTCCTAGTGTTTTAAATATATATATGTATATATATATATATATCCACACAAAGACTCCCATATCAGTTGTTTATACCAGCCTTATTTTTATTTGCCAAAGTTGGAAGCAATTCAGCTATCTTTTAGTAAATGAGCAGATCAACACCAGTACATTCACATTATTCAACACTAAAATAAGATCTCTAGCAATGAAAAGCCTTGGAGGAAACTAAGATGCATATTAATCATTGAAAGAAGCCAACCTCAGAAAATACATGCTGTGTGATTCCAATGATATACCATCCTCAAAAGGCAATTAAAAGATCAGCAGTTACCATAGGTTTACACAGACAAAAAGATGAATGAGCAGAGCATAGAGGATCTTCAAGATAGTGAAGCAATTCTATATGATAGTGCGGTGATTTATACATAAATATTTGCCCAAATCTATTTTATATAAATCTGAGAATGAACCCTACTGTAAACCATAAACTCTAGGTAATGATATCTTAATATAAATCCATGAACAATAACAGGCATATCACTTTGGTGTAGGATGTTGACAGTGAGGAAGTTTATACATAGGAGAAGTGGAATATGAGAAACAATTATCTACTCTTTCCATTTATTGTTGCTATAAACCAAAAAATTCTCTTAAAAATAAGTTATTGATTCTCAAATTAATGATAATGCAAATATAAATAAAATCTATTGCTCCATATTCCATAAAATTTGAAGTAAGGATTTGTTCATTTAACAACAAACATCAGCATCTGCCATGTACCTAGCTCCTAGTCTGTCTTAAAGAAAACTTAAATTTATCACTTTAATTAATTAATCTTCAGTAGAGAGTGGGAACTTGGTCTGTCTAAAACAGTTTAGACAGTTCAGCACTATTCCATGTAATTCCATGCTGATAAACACATTTTACAGATTCTATGTCAACTCATGTATGCATGTGATCTCTCTCAGACATGTGTGGATAGGTAAGAACAACAAAAAAATTGTAGCTTATCCAGGCATGGTGGTATACACCTTTAATCCCAGTATTCAGGAGGCAGACATAGACAAATCTCTGAGTTCAAGTCCAGTGTGGTCTGCAGAGTGAGTTCTAGGATACACAGAGAAACCATGTCTAAAAAAAAAAAAAAAAAAAAAAATTGTAGTTGAAGCAACTGAGGACTTAAGTCTTAATTTTAAAAGGCTTTACTTTGGAGACTAGGGAAGTAGGTCTATAGATAAAGTGCCACCCAAGCATGAGGAGCTGAATGCAGATACCCTGCACTTGCATAATTAGCTAAGTATGTGTTGTCATGCAGGTCTGTAACCCTAGTGCAGGGAGGGGAGGGGATTACAGAGACAGGCAGACAACCCTTAGAGTTAGAGCTTGCTGGCTAGCCATCTAGCCAACTGATGAGTGTTAGATCCACTAAGAGACTTTGTCTCAAAAGAAGAGGAGAGTATCAAGGAAGACACCAGACACTCAACCTCTGGCTTCTACATGTACACACACACACACACACACACACACACACTTAAAATTTTTAAATAGCTGCATACATGCCAGGTATGGTATCACACACCTTTAATCCTACCACTGAGGACACAGAAACAGGCAAATCTCTGTGAGTTCAAGGTCAGCCTGGTCTACATAGGAAATGACAGACTAGTCTGGGCTACATAGACCAGGAAATACAAGAATTAGTACACAGTTATGGATATTATAATTTGGACAAGCCACAGAATTCCTGAAGATTGTTTTGACCATATGAATTTGTTAATTTCACATGCTATTCTGTTAGGTTGATGTTAACTTTGTTTGGGTGTATTTTCAAAGAGGTGACAGTACAGCAAAATCTAAAGAGATAAAAATAAATTTGTTAAATTTAAATTTACAAAAAGTTCAATCTTGAATCTTATAAAATGGGTGACTTTATGCTTAGATTGAGATTCAAAATATCTTGTATAATATGCATGAGAAACTTGTATAAAATATGACATGTTGCCAAAAGTATTCTTATCACTCAGTGAACCATTTACACATGAAATTGAAACAAGCAAAAAACTAAGTGAAGGGAACTTTGGCATGAATACATTTTAACATTGATGGAACTGAAAAAAATAAAATGGCATATTCAGTGTCAAATCTGATTTTCAGTTACAATATTAAATAGAAAATTGACAAATGTCATCTTCTGTTCTGGCAAAAACATCACCACACCCTAAATTTGTATTCAGAACACTTCAGATTCAATTATTATCACAACAGTTTTAAAATGCCAAGTAGCTAATATAAATATATTATTTTCAAATCACAAATTCCACATTTTAAAATTAGAATTGTGAGCCCACAGTTTTGTTTCTGTTGTTCTTATGGTTAAAAAAGACAGGCTAGTTTATTTATTCCTAATCTTAAAACATAGATTTTCCTAAGATATATCTCCAGATATGAGAAGACCAGTCTTACAAATAATTCATAAGTAATTTTGGTAGTGTCCCATAGCACACCATTGTCATAGAGAGTCACAAGAAACATTAAACTTCAAAACACTTTAAAGTCTAATAGAGACATTTCTACCTCATTCTGTGAAATACTTTATCCGAGAATTACTTGAGTATGAAGCTGTTTTGCTTAAAGTTTATTATTAGTATCGAGAATGACTATTTTTTTTTCAGAACACATAGTCAGTGTTGCATCAAAGCAAATTCCATGGCTACCATTGAAGTGTGTCTCATATTTAAACACAGGTTCTTACAAAAAAAAAGAACAGATAAATGATGTGGTTGTTATTATTCAGTTCTCATAGACACTCATAATATAGTTTTATCTTTTAACTTTTTCTCATATATTTCAAAATGAACTAATAAAGTTACAAGTATCTTGATTAGTTAATTTATAAAGAATTGTTTCAGAAAAGTAGCAATATATAATCTTCAAGAAAAAAAATAGAGCTCTGTGAGTTCAAGGCCAGTCTGGTCTACAGAACAAGTTCCAGGACAGCCAGAACTACACACAGAAAAACCCTGTCTTGAAAAACCAACAAAAAGGAAAAGAAAGAGAAAAAAAGAAAAAAAGAAATGTCAGAAGAATTCTTCCCACCTGCTGCAATGTGATGGTTTTCCTCTTAGAATCCATATATCTTAAACTACCCCATGATATGGCAGCATTATGGAGTAGGACATTTAAGACAAGACTAGGCCCTTATGAATTGTAGCAGTGCTATATTAAAAAAAAAAAAAGGAGGCCAGAAGAAAAGCTCCTTCAGTCATGGGAAGACACATAAGAAGGCACAATCTACGAGGAGGCAGATCCTCAACAGACACAATGTGTACCTGCACCTTCATCATCCATATTTAGGAGATATAAACTTAATTGTTTATCAATGGCCCATCCTGAGTCCTAGGAGAATAGGAAGGCTTTGAAGCCATATCCTTGGGATATGGTGAAAGAAAGGTATAAAGATAACAAAGAAAATACTCTATTGCAAGCAGAGAAATTGGAAGAGTATCATAAATCACAGAAGACAAGACTAGTGAGAAATTCAAAGCAAGAAAAGAGCTTGGCTATCACTGAATTAATAGCTAATATCCATATATAAGTTAATACATACTATATTCGTTTTTCTGGGTTACCTCATTCAGGATAATTTTTTCTAGTTCCATTTTCCCATTAATTTCATGTATAGTAGTTTGAATGTAATTACCCCCCATAAGCTTATAGGGAGTGACACTAGTAGAGGTATGGATTTGTTGGAGTAGGTATGGCCTTATTGGAGGAAGTGTGTCACTGTGGGGTTGGGTTTTGAAGTGTCCTTTGTTCAAGCTACACTCAGTGTGACACTCAGTTCACTTCCTGTTGCCTTGGGATCAAGATGTAGAATTCTCAGCTCCTTCTCCAGCACCATTCTATCTGTATACCACCATGTCCCACCATGATGATGATGGACTAAACCAGTGAACTGTAAGTCACCCCAATAAAATGATTTCCTTTGTAAGAGTTGCCATGGCCATGGTATCTCTTCATAGCAATAGAAACCCTAATTAAGACAGAAGTTGGTACCAGGAACTGGGGTATTGCACTACCATGCTTTTATTTGAAGGCATATGAATCTTGGGACTGTAGATCAGAAAAGCAGTTGAATGATTTAAATGCTGTTTAAAGGGCCATACTTGTAGGGACATGGAAAGCAGTGGTGCTGGGTGTGATTTGATGAACTGTGGGGGCCTGGCTCAAGATCTTTCAGGGGAGAAGAAATTTTAATATATTGTAGAGAGATCATTCTTGTGATATTTTGCTGAAGAATGTGGCTGCTTTTTGCCCTTGTCTGAAGAGTCTGCCTGAGGCTAAAGTGAAGAGTTTTGGATTAATTCAGTTGGCAAAGAAAACCTCAAAAAAAAACTAGAATTGACTGTTGTATGGTTATTAGTGCTAACTCTAATGAAGGTTTATAATGAAAAAGAGTGAGCAGAGAAAGGAAAAATACAAAATGTATAATTTGAGAAGAAAAGAGGCACCAGGAAGTACATTGGAGCTAAGTCCTGTGTTCAAGGAGATAAATAGATTAAGAAATGAAATAAAGGGAATGGTGATGTCAGGATAAGACCCCACCCAGCTAAATTTCCAACTTTCGTAAAGGAATTAAAGAAAAGCTTAGAGCTGAGTGTGACAGTGGCATGCCTTTAATCCCAACACTTGGGAGACAGAGGTAGGTAGATCTCTGAGTGCACAGACACTCTTTCAGGACAGCAAAGCTTAGGCAGTGAAGGACAGAAAGCTGGTAAAAATATAATTGAACATGGAGGCCATGTTCCAGCCCCAGCAAGCAGCAGAACTTGGCAGCTATGGCCCACATGGTTCTGGCTTTAAGTATAAAAGAAAGGGATTATGGAATATTCCCCCATGTATAAGGAAAGCCACTGAGGCCTGGTGTATGTCAGGGGTGTCCCTGAATTGAGGCCTATATAGACCATTGCATGAAACTGTGATGGTGAAACCTGGATTGCCTTGGAGACCCCAAGTTGTTAGAGATGCCAAAGTTTGGGGTACCTGCCAAGGAAGGTTGCTAACAGGGAGTGGAACCAGCCCAAGAGAAAGAAGTGTGTTGCAGTCAACAAAGCTGAAAGGAGTGAGAGATCTGAAGAGCATTTTGACAACAGACATGAAGATGCAGACTTTGGAGTTTATATAGCTGATTTTTTATCTTGCTTTCCAGTATTTCCTCACTATGTTCCCTTCCCTATATTTTAGAACACTAATGTGTATAATGTGCCATTATATGTTGGAAGTATATGATCTATGTTTTTTATTTTGATTCTACAGGGGATTGCAGTTAAGAGAGTGCATGAATCTCAGAAGAGACTTTGAACTTCGGGTTTTTTTTATTCATTTTATATAACAATGACAGATCCCCCCTCATCCTTCCTCCCACTCACCCCCACACCTCCCCCCCCCAACCTACCCCTCATCCCCTCCTCCAAGAGGGTATGTTCTACCATGGAGAGACAGCTAAGCCTGGTACATTTGGTTAAGGCAGGACCAAGCCCCTTCCTGCTGCATCAAAGATGAGCAAAGTGTCCAACCATAGGTAATGGGATCCAGAAATCCAGCCCATGCACTGGAGATAGAACCTGATCACACTGACAGGGGCCCCTCAAACAGACCCAGCTACACAACTGACTCCTGTATACAGAGGGTCTAGTCTGGTCCCATGCATGCTTCACAGCTATCAGTCTAAAATTTGTATGTTCCTTTGAGCTTGGTTCAGTTGTCTCTATAGATTTCCCCATTATGCTCTTGACACCCCTTCCTCATATAATCCCTCTTCCATCTCTTCAACTGGACTCCTAGAGCTTGGCCTGGTTCTTGGCTATGGAAATCTGTATCTGCTTCCACCAGTTACTGGATCAAGGCTCTATGTTGACAGTGAGTATTCACCAATCTGATTACTGGGGTAGGCCACTTCAGGCACCCTCACCACTATTGCTAGTAGTCTAGTCTGGGGTTGTCCTTGTGGGTTTCTGGGAATTTCCCTAGTACCAGGTTTCTCCCTTACCCCATGCCCCCTCTATAAAGTAACCTCTTTCATTGCTCTCCCACTCTGTCCCTCCCCCAGCTCAACCATCCTATTCCCTCATGTTCTCTCCCCCATCCCCTCCCCTCAATTGCCCTCCCTCATCCCCAGTTTACTCATGAGGATCTCCTCTGTTTCCCTTTCCCAAGGTGATCCGTACATCCCTCTTATGGTCCTCCTTGTTTCCTAGCTTCTCTGGAGCTGTGGGTTGTAGTCTGGTTATCCTTTGCTTTACCCTAGTATCCACTTATGAGTGAGTACATACCATGTTTGTCTTTCTGAGTCTGGGCTACCTCACTCAGGATGGTATTTTCTAGTTCCATCCATTTGCTGCAAATTTCATGATGTCATTGTTTTTTACAGCTGAGTAATACTACATTGTGTATATGTATCACATTTTCTTTATCCATTCTTCAGTTGAGGGGCATCTAAGTTGTTTCCAGGTTTGGGCTATTATGAATAATGCTGCTATGAACATAGTTGAGCAAGTGTCCTTGTGGTATGATTGAGCATCCCTTGGGTATATGCCCAAAAGTGGTATCATTGGGTATTGGTAGATTGATTGCCAATTTTCTGAGAAACTGCCATACTGATTTCCAAAGTGGCTATACAAGTTTGAACTCCCACCAACAGTGCTCCTTGCTCCACATCCTCTACAACATAAGTTGTCATCAATGTTTTTGATCTTAGCCATTTTCACAGGTGTAAGATGGTATCTCACAGTAGTTTTGATTTGCATTTCCCTGATGACTCTTTACAATAGCCACAAATATAAAATGCCTTGGGGTAAATGTGGTGATATATTGTGTACCCTAATAAAGTTTGCCTGAGGATCAGAGGACAGATCCAGCCACTAGATTCGACATAGAGGCCAGACAGTGGTGGCACATACCCTTAATCCTATCACAAGGGAGGCAGAGATCCCAAGAAGTGACAGCAGAGTGGAGAAAGTTATATAAGGCATGAGGAAATAAGAACTAAGGCTAGCTGAGACCCTTTTGAGTGAAGACTCAAAGGACTTCAGTCAGAGGGTGGTGGCTGTGACTTGTTCTGCTTCTCTGATCTTTCAGTTTTTACTTCAATATCTGGTGCTGTGTTTTTTATTAAAAGACCATCTAGATTTGAATAACAGGTAACTCTAACCAAACAAATGAAAGACCTGTATGACAACTTTAAGTCCTTGAAGAAAGCTACTGAAAAAGATATCAGAAGATGGAAAGATCTCTCATGCTCATGGATAGGTAGAACCAACATAATAAAAATGGCAATCTTACCAAAAAGCAATATACAGAGTCAATGCAATCCCCATCAAAATCCCAACACAATCCTTCACAGATCTGGAAAGAACAATATTCAACTTCATATGGAAAACCAGAAAACCTAGAATATCTAAAACAATCCTTTACAATAAAGCAACTTCTGGAGGCATCACAATCCCTGACCTCAAGCTCTACTAAAGAGCTATAGTAATAAAAATCAGCTTGGTATTGGCATAAAAACAGACATGTCGACCAATGAAATCAAATTGAAGATCCTGACATTAATCCACACACCTATGAACACCTGATTTTTGACAAAGAAGTCAAAACTGTACAATGGAAAAGAGAAAGCATCTTCAACAAATGGTGCTGGCATAACTGGATGTCAACTTGCAGAAGATTTCATATAGATCTATATCTATCACTATGCACAAAACTCAAATCCAAGTGGATCAAAGACTTCAACATAACCAAGCTACACTGAACCTGATAGAGGAGAAAGTAGGAAGTAGCCTAGAATGTATTGGCACAGGAGACTACTTCCTAAATATAACATCAGTGGCACAAACACTGAAACAGTTAATAAATGGGACCTCCTGAAACTGAGAAGCTTCTGTAAGGCAAAAGACACAGTAAATAAGACAAAATAACAACCTGCACAATGGAAAAAGATCTTCACCAACCCCACATCTGACAGAGAGCTGATCTCCAAAATATATAAAGAACTCAAGGAACTAGACAACAAGATACCAAACAACCCAATTCTAAAAAATGGCTAGAGATCAAAACAGAGAATTCTCAACAGAAGAATCCTAAATGGCTGAAAGACATTTAAGGAATTGCTCTACATCCTTATTCATCAGAGAACTTTGGACTTTGAAACAATGTTGAGACTGTGAAGACTTTTGAAGTTGGACTAAATGCATTTTGCATTATGATATTGTTACAAGCTTATGGGGGGAGAAGAATATGGTAGTTTGACTGTAATTAACCCCATAAGCTCAAAGGGAGTGGCACCAGTAGAGGTGTGGCCTTGTTTGGAGGAAGTGTGTCACTGTGGGGTTGGGTTTTGAAGTGTCCTTTGCTAAAGCTACACTTAGTGTGACACTCAGTTCACTTCCTATTGCCTTTGTATCAAGATATAGAACTCCCAGCTCCTTCTCCAGCACTGTGTCTGCCTGCACACCACTATGTCTCACCATGATGATAATGGACTAAACCTCTAAACTGTAAGCCTCCCCAATTAAATGTTTTCCTTTATAAGAATTTCCATGGTCATGGTGTCTCTTCACAGCTGTAGAAACCATAGGACATAATGATTTCATTTTTTTTTAAAGCTGAGTAATATTCCATTGTGTAAATGTACCACATTTTCTTTATCCATTCTGTTAAGGGACAAGGGGGCAACAGATAGAGCTTGCTAGGTAAGGTAAATAAAAAAGTTATGGATGATGGAGAGGGAACTGGACAGGAGAATCAACTATACATACATACATACATACGTATGTACGTATGTATGTATGTATGTATGTATGTATGTATGTATGTATGTATATGGAGATCTAAATGAAATCACCAAATAATGGGGGAGACAGATCCCCAAGTGGACATCTCTTGTCACCAAATATAGTTTAACAGGAATGAGATACATCTAATTGAGTTGTTGGCCAAATGGGTCCCATGGGAACCCCCAAACAACCCAAGCTATTGCCAAGACAATAGGTTGTTCTCCACGAACTGAAGGCAAGGTTCCATTGATGAAGACATCACTTCCACAATTCATTGAACATAGAGAATTAAAACTGGTTCCTACAGAGGGCCTTCACTCCTACTTGCTAGTGCCTTTGGTACAGGAAGGTCCTCTGCATGTCACCAAGGGAGAAATGTAAACATCAACCCAGCCACAAACCCTCTGATCTACAGTACTGTCCTGCTGGCAAGATGTGCTAGTACAATGGTGGCACAAAGCTTGTGGGAGTCACCAATCAATATCTGATTTGACTTAAAGCCCATTCCACGGGATGGAAACCATACCTCACAATGCTTAGGTGACCAAGAACCTGAGACTAGATAGCCCAGGGACCTAGGTTAAAACCAAATACTGCTGTATTTGTTTGAAATACTGTTCACCTTAAAGAACATAATAATAAAGTGACTACTAATGACATTCTTCTATACTCAGACCAGTGCCATGCTCAACCATCATGAGAGAAACTTCCTCCTGCATCAGATGGCAATAAATACAGAGACCCACGGCCAGACAATATGCAGACAGAGAGAGAGAGACCTTGGAACACTTAGCCCTAAATGGGATTTCTCCAGTCAAATCTCTCCCCTCAGGGCTCAGGAACCCTACAGAAGAGGAGGCAGAGAAAGTAAGAGCCAGAAAGGATGAAGGACACCAAGAAAACAAGGCCCTCTAATCAACAGGATTGATGTGCATATGAACTCACAGAGACTGAAGCAGCATGCACAGGGCCTGCATGGGTCTGCACCACATGGGTCCTCAAGCTGAAAAAGAAGTGGACACATGTTCCCATCCCTAACCCGGAAGCTATCTCCAAATGACAGTCACTTGAAAGTGAAAATTGAGTTTTCTCCAAGGGAATCTCACTGGGAAACCAACTACTGTTAAGGATAGGCTGCATGTCTAGCACTAGAGAACCAATGGAAAATGAACTCAACAGCCTCTTTGGAGGTTCCTTGTCTCATAATGATGTGTCGGGCTGTTTTTTTTTTTTCTTTTCCTTTTTTTTTTTTATTTTATCACACACACACACACACACTTTTAGAATCTCTTTTTACCCTACAGGTCCTTTGCTTGTAGTTTAGTGTTTTTATGGGATTCCTGAGTGTGCAAAAAAAAAAAAAAAAAAAAAAAAAAAAAAAAGTGGGTATCTGTGTCTATATCTATTTCTTGTGCCTTTTCTTGGGATCTTTTTCTTCTGATTTTTGGAGGGGTTTAGGGGGAAGTCCTATTCTGATGTGATAGATTTTGTTTTATCTTATTTGATTGTTATCCCTTAGAAGCCTGTTTGTTATCTAATGAGAGACAATAAGAGAGGTTTGATCTGGATAAGAGCGGGGGTGGAGAGAAACTAGGAGAAGTAGAGGGAGGGGAACCATATCAAGATAGATTATGTAAGAAAAAAATCTATTTTCAACAAAACAGGGAGTAAAGGAAAAATGAAAAGAGCAACCCAACAAAGGCAGCAGCTCCAGCTGTGACCTCCTGGGGGACCAGCAGCTCTGCCCAAGGGGTTATCCAAGTAACCCTGGTGAAAAGCACCTGTCAGACCCTCCCAAGAAAACAAGCCCATAGTCCTCATGGCCTCAAATCTGCTTGGAGATTTCAATGGAACAGTGCCTCCTCTGAGTGACAGTTCAGTAGTAATGAAGAAGTCCATTATTCACTCTCACAGCTCACAACTCATCTTAACAGAGAGAAACTATTGTGAAGGCTGGAATACACTGGATTCCTAATAACAAAGAACAATCATGACTGAGGTGTCAGCCTGCCACAGCACAGTGGGAGGGAGCTCATGGAAGGAGCACTTGGAGGGAGCATTTGGAGGGAGCATATGGTGGGAGCACTTGGAGGGAGAATGGGGAGGGAGCATGTGGAGGGAGCATGTGATGGGAACACTTGGAGGGAGCATGGGGAGGGAGCATGTGGAGGGAGTACATGGAGGGAGCATTTGGAGGGAGCATGTGATGGGAACACTTGGAGGGAGCATGTGAAGGCAGCACTTGGAGAGAGCACTTGTAGGGAGTACTTGGAGGGAGCATGTGGAGGGACCACTTGGAGGCAGTACAGAAGAAAATGGGAGGACAATAGACAACCTGGGATAGACCAGGATTCTGGTATCAGATCTCAGGGATGATAGATGGCAGCCTGACCTTCACTGGCTAGGGACTGACCCCATTACCCAAAGTAAGTATAAGGTCTGGTAGCTCCAATCCTGAAGCCACTGGTTCCCAACTTCTAGAGCCATGAGAGTGACTGCTGGCATTCCTGAGAACTCTGAAACTACTTGAAAATGTTTGACTTGTACAACCTCTTCACTCCAGAATAGTACTTTCTAACATTAGACAGGGTGTTTTGGGTTTTGTTTGTTTGTTTGTTTTTGTTTTTAATTTATTTTACATCCCAGCTGCAGTTTCAATGGGTTTTTAATAGCATGGAGAGTAGGTATTACATACATATTTCAGAGTTCAGTTTGCTTCATCAACTTATAAACAAAATAAAAAATAAAAAATAAGCTGCCAGTCTAAGATAGTCTGTTATGGGAGTTTCATCAGACTAAAATAACTCAAGCATAATGGAGTCATCAAAGTAGAGACAACAAATACTAACTGAATTGAAACAGATTGAATTCTAACAGCGTGCTTATTGTGACAAATCCTAAAGGCAGGTGAGCCAGTCTACTGCCAATTTCGTTCATAGGAAATAGTAAAAATAGGGATTCTATCAGAGGTGGGAGGTTATGAATTCAGAATTGTGTTGTTTGATCCCATTTGTTCCAGGAAAAGAAGCTATGCTCAAGCGTGAAGAAAAAGGTCACCAGAAAGGAAAGCATCTCATCTTGGTTGCTCGCAAGCAGAAGCACTGCTGTCTATTATTTCTCACAAGTTTCTGCACCCGAGACTCCTTTTCCTATGAAGTGACCTCCAGCCACGAAAACGCTCTCTTGCCTTTGGTCAGAGCTCTGGTCTCAGTGGTGCTGTGCCCAAACAAGCATTTCCTCCTCTTGTGCTTGTGAGTTTTGAATATCCCATGAGGCAGTCCCAGCTGCTGTGTCTGCAGACACCATTACTGCTTTTGTTAATTCTCTGGTTACAGAATTACACTGGTTTTGAACAGTCTTCCCAACTTCTGTTTTCTCCTGAGACTTGTTATTTTTAGTACGTAATTTTTAAAAGAGATGTTTTCTAGGAACATAAATTTCATGTTCCATCAAAATCTTCTGCAGTTATAAATTAATCCCTCTATAGAACAAGTCAGAAGTGTCCATGTCATGATGATGCAGTCTGTGGTTTCTCTAACCCCACAGAGAGTAGAAGGAAGAAAGGAATTAGGAGTTAACCACTTAGATATATCATGGTGCAAATGACTTCTGCATCTTCTGTGGTGATTTTATTCTGTACCCTAATAAAATTGGCTTGAAGATCAGAGGACAGAACAAGCCACCAGATTAAGCATAGATGCCAGGCAGTGGTGGCACACACCTTTAATCCTAGCACTCAGGAGACAGAGATCTGTCTGGATCTCTGTGAGTTCAAAGCCACCCTGGACTACATGAGAGTGACTCAATCTAGGAGAGAAACAGAGCCAGGCAGCAGTGACACATACCTTTAATCCCAATACTTGGGAGTTACACACTTTTAATCCCAGCACTTGAGATCTCACACTTTTAATCCCAGTATTTGGAAAGTACACATGCCATTAATCCCAGTACTAGGAAGGAAGTGATGGATAGGCGGAGAAAGGTATATAAGGCGTGTGGAGACAGGAACAAAGGCTTTTCAGGCTGAGCAGTCCTAGAGATAAGACATGGCAGGGGCTTGTTCCTTTGTCTCTCTGATCTTTCAGAATTTACCTCAATATCTGGCCCTGGGTTTTTTTGTTGTTGTTTGTTTGTTTGTTTGTTTGTTTGTTTGTTTTATTAAAAAGACCTATTAGATTTCATGTTACAGTCTTCCTCGGTTGCCTTCATCTGGCTTTTTTTAAAATCTATTTCTAGAAAATATTAAATTCATTCACATCTTAGAGCCTATACAACTGTTTTATATTTTATCATCCAAATTTCAGCCCAAATACCATTCCTTCAGGGAAATGTTGCCTGGCAATTTTACTAAAACTTTTACTAAACTCCCCTGAACTAGTTATTTATGCCTTGCTGAGATCAAAATAAAATCATGTACATGCTGTAGCCAAAATACAAGATACAAATACAATATACAAGTAGAAAAATATAAGAAAGCAAGATTTATTTTAGTTTATAGTTTCAGAGGGCTTGGTCAGTGATTGCATGATTCCATGCACTTGAGCAGAACACCTCTGTAGTAGGGACATGTGTAAGGGGACAGTTGTTTATACTATAGAACCCAGAGTAACATACAGTGGCTGAGGGTGACATAACCCCCAATTGTTTCCCCCCCCAACAATATTACACCAGCTAGACCCTATCTCCAAAACTTCCTAGAATCTCCCAAAATAGTGCTACCATCTGTGGACTAAGCATTCAAATTATTATTCAGTGAAGGATACTTCAGATGCAAACCACAACATCTGCCAAAGTTACATTCTATCACCTTCCTCTTTTTCATTTCTTTCCTAACACTTGACCTTTTGGTAGTGACTTGCCCGCCCCATGGAGGCCTAACTTCCATCTTTGTGAATGAGGGGCAGGTGAGCTACAGACCAGGATGCTAAGGGTAGTGCTGTGGGATGTTCTGTTTGGCAAATATGTTAATAAATAAAACACTGATTGGCCAGTAGCCAGACAGGAAGTATAGGCAGGACTAACAGAGAGGAGAATTAAGGGAACAGGAAGGGAAGGAGGAGACTGCCTGAAGCCGCCGCCAGGACAAGGAAGATGTAAGGTACCAGTAAGCCACGAGCCACGTAGCAAAGTATAGATTAATAGAAATGAGGTAAATATAAGAGTAAAAGCTAGACAATGATAGGCCTGAGCTAATGGCCAAGCAGTTAAAATAATATAAGCGTCTGTATGTTTATTATATAAGTGGGCTAAGGGACTGCTGGAACTTGGTGGGACCCAGAGAGAAAATTCTCCAGCTACAGGTAGAGTGAAATATTGGGAGCAAAGATCTGCCACTACAGGACACCCTGACCACCTACGCAGTCACCTCTGATCTAACACTGCTTTCTCTAGCAGATTATTGTCACAATCCTCATAATTGCTTTTTAAAAATAGGAGAAACAATCAATCAACCACATTGCCAGATCTCAGTCCATCTCCTCTCCCATCTAGATCATCAGTTAAGTTTCTAGAGTTTAAAATAAGTTCTGGCATCTAAGAGGAACTATAAAAATTAATTCTTCAATGTATGACTCCATATGAAAAGAACTAGTTGACAAATGAGTAGTCTTTTTCTGCCCACTTAAAAGAAATGTCTACTATCTAAGACTCTCATCTTCCTTTATTGTTTTGTATATATTGCCTTTCAGTAATATTGGCACAAAAACCCACCGTGGTTTCCAGGTCTGTTTGTTCTCTCTGTCTTCCCACAGCCTTCTCCAGCTGTTTTTTATCATGTTAGCCTTAGTATTTTAGTTTTCAAGTATCACTTAAATATGATGATAGAGTTGGGTCTCTGGGAGCCTGAGAAGCTCAGTTTGATCACAGTATGTGTGAGTGGAAATGTTGACTTTGAAAGTAATAATAGAGTTTCCAACAACTACCTTCAGAGCTGATGTATGGCTGCCTGCTTTGACATCAAATAATTAAAAATAAATTTTTCACTATGATTATCACAAGGTTTTGTTGTTGCTAATGTTGTTGTTTATTTTGTTTTGTTTTGCCTTTTTCTTAATCCAAGATCTAATTTTCAAGAACGGTTCTTTAGGGAAGACAATTATCACTACACTGTGTCTGAAAAAACAAAACTATAGTTAGAATACACATTTGGATTATTTTACCAATATAAAATTACTGTTTAAGCTATAAAAATTCAAATCAGGCAAATAGGTATCTTGTAGCTGCCACCACAAAGGTAGGGAGAGGCACTGGTCATAGTTGGGTGTGGTTGCTGCTATTGATCATACATCCAACACCACTGAAAGATTTGAGTCAAGGATTATAATGCCCAATTTAAAACATGAATATTTCTATTTTACTAATATCCAAAAATCCAGGTACATGGCACATTGTTTGAAATCAACAGGGCTTTCCTACCCACCAACTCCCACAGCTATGAAGTTGTCAAATTTTAATTGGGCTATAAAGATATTGCCCTGATCATTGCCTCACACTCAGGAAGAGCCTTCCTTTCCTTCCTCAAGAAATATGTGAACAATACCTCTAAAGGAAAACTCTGATCTTAACATAGTTGTGAATAAAAACAAAACAAAAACCTAGAAAACTAAATGTTCTCACTAGGATAACAAATAGCTCACTACAGATGAAGTATTTTGCTATTAACTGGTACCATGGGAACTAGGCAGCTTAGCTGTCAAGAAATTTCCCATGGGGTTGCTAGGCACAAATCAGTCCAGTGCTAATGAATCTCATCCTATTTACCTCACTTCTAAAACTATCACATAAATTGGCTCAATTCTGCATGGAGGATAAATGCAGTTAACAAGCTAAAGAGTAAAGCCAAAAAAGAGAACTTGTGGCTTCCACACACTGGCAGGCAGACCCACATAGAGAAGTATTTACCAGATTAGCTGAATAAATATGAGCTAATACATGGTTGTTACTATTCTATTAGTATTCTTATTTGATGATGGTAATAGGTAACAATTACAGAGCCGCCAGGATTTGTTCTGCTCAGCGTAGGTGCTATGTTGAGTTCATTAGACTCCAGCACTTTAATGAGTCAGAGCACACACTAAACTACACTTTGGAGAAGTTGGTGTTTAGAGCAATTAACTAACTCCTCAGGAACCTCAAAACTAGAAAACAGCAGACCCTAGAATCCCTGTTCCAACTCAAGTCTATCATCTTAAATATCACATATTTGTAAGATTGCATGGTTAAAAAAAATTCCAACAGAGCTGAAAAGAGTCTTCTTCTAGCAGTGCTGGAGCATGTATGCTCTGCTTCTCAGTGAGTCAAACTCTGCACCAGCCTCGGAAACAAGTGATCTAAAAATCTTAAATTACTTAAATGTTACTTTTTACATAAATTAAGTTGTATGTGTTTCCATGCTCTCAGAAGCATGGAGTTTCAATGATGTCTGTGGCCCTTGCTTGTTCCCAAACTCTTCCTGTTGTTCATTGCAATGAATTTATGGGGACATGATTTGTTACAGCAGTGGAATACCCAGATTAACATTCCTCCAATCTCAGAAACAAACCATAAATTAAGGTATGTTTCTGGGAAAAATATTAAAAGGTATTATAAAGAATAGTTGCCTACCATTCAGGTTGCACAAGAACAAGACGCAACAGCTGATGATCCTCCAAAGGCACCAATAGCCCTACCTTTAAAATGGTTGACGGACAAATCTGTATGGGTTGAGCAATGGCCTTTAACATCAGAGAAACTGCAGGCCTTTGAACAGCTGGTACAGGAGCAGTTAAATGCTCAGCATATTGAAGAATCAACCAGCCCATGGAATTCTCCTGTATTTGTTATTAAATCTGGTAAATGGAGAATAGTAATAGATCAAAGAGCTGTTAATAAGGTGATTCAGCCAATGGGCTCTCTACAGTCTGGAATTCTGTTGCCTTCTCTATTACCTAAAGAATGGCCTCTTGTAGTTATTGATTTAAAAGAAAGTTTTCTGCAATGAACCATGACCACACCTAACAGCAACCTTCAAAGTCTCCAAAAGAATGATGGGGCCCCACAATGATGATTCCATATGGAGTATGATAACACAACTAATCTGACAAACACCACCTAAAGATCAGCTTTGGACTACAAACTGCTCTGGACAATCTCAAGGTGGCTAGCTGAGATGATCTAGCCGCACAGACTACTCTAGCCAGGACTTGAGATACGCCCTTCACTTTCCATTATGCAGAGACTGAATAACAAATGATACAGCTACCTCTCCCAGGACTTGACAACTAACTCAAAATTTTCTTTTCAGGATCTCCTAAAGATGCAGACACCCCAAACAGCAGGAAGTAAATTTAAGAACATGATGCCCACATTCCAAAGAGGTGGGGTGGGTGGCTTTTGGTTTTTCAATGGGTTATGGATATTTGTCATCCTTTAGAGTGGTTGGTTACAAGTTGTTATTGGTAATGGTTGAGGGGAAAATGTTGAACACAGGAGTTTAGATTCAGGGTCCTTGTTTTGAAAAGAAAAAAGGGGATACAGCTATTATAGGATATAAGGGTATATTGTAGATTATTGGTATATTGTATATGTAGATATAAAGACATAAGTAGATTACTGAATCTACTCTGTAAAGAAAAAAGGGGGTATAGAAATAGGATAAGAAGGTAGATTATTGAATCTACTTTTAAACCAAAAATGCAACTACTAGTTTTAAATATTTTACATTGATATGTATTTTTGTATATTGATACAAAGTTGAGATTAATTTTGTTAGAACATACTGAGTATATATTTCTAATATTGTTCAAGGTATTGTACCTATACATCTCACTTAACAATGTAATGCAAATTGCTTGTCCTTGAAAGTTATTATTACAAACTAGGATAATAAGGAAATGAAGGTTAGTCACCTATTATAATCACCTATTACAAACATATTAGATATGTTATCAAGGTCAAATAGAGCTATATTTTAGATAGACCGGTCATCTTCAAACACTTGAGAGATCTACAGAATATGGCATTTAAGATGTTTTAATAACATAGGTTCTATTTTTATGACAATGAAACATGTCTGTTCCTAACAGCACCAATCTACTTCAGAGAAGATGATGGGCATCGAAGAAACTCTATATGGAGTTCACTTTCTTTGTGGCAAAAGTTAGCCATAGAGCAAGAAAATGCTCTTGCCTGGACTAACAGTATGCTGTCCAAATTGGACAAGCAGGACACAAAAGAAAGGACTGCCGAACTTTGCCAAGAAAAGGAAGGACTGCCCTTCAGAAAGATCCTGATTCACAGAAAAGTCTGACAGATATGCTAGGCCTGTAGGCCAAAGGTAGACACCCCAACATTACAAAGGAACCTTGGGTGACTGTCCAGGCAGCCAACTCTTTCTATCATTTCTCACATTTTTTGTAAGTCGCTTGTTTGCTCTTCCTGCTTACTCAGGTAATATTATTTGTAGGTGAATTTCTAAATGGTCTTATTAAATAAAAAACACAGAGCCAGGTATAGGAGTGAAAGTCTTAGAGAGATCAGGGAAATAGGGAAAGCTACCAGCCAATCTTACCTCACCAACTCTGCAGCTTCCAAATGTTGTGACATCTGATTTGCTCTTTCCACTCAACTACATCACTTCTTCTTTCTGCCCAGCTCTGACACTTCCTGTCTGTCTGTACAGACCTCCATGGTTAACTAGTATTGGAATTTAAGGTGTGTGCCACCACACCTGGCTCTGTTTCCAGTATGGCCTTGAACACATAGAGATCCTGCCTGCCAAGTGATAGGATTAAGGGCATGTGCTACCGTTGCCGACTTCTTTGTTTACTTAAAATGGCTTGCTATTTCCTCTGATCTCCAGGCAAGCTTTATTTATTAAAGCACAAATAAATATATCACCATATTTCAGCACAAATGAACTATCATGACAATTATTTCCTTCGCTGGTCTCTGATGGAGTTGAAGACTTTGTAGTTATAGTTATAGTTTTCCTTGTTACCAGATTCAGAAAAGAAATTCACTAAAGAGGTGTAAAGTGTATAAAGTTGAGAGACATTAAAAGATAGTTTTGGTAATGCAAGTTGAAATAGAAAGTGAATTAGGTACAACCTTTTGGACTCACCAAAATAGGATAAATAATTGAGTATTTTCTCTGAATTTGTCAGTTGTTAATGAGCTAGACATTGTTAATGTAATTATTTCTTATATATATTGTATAGTTATTGTACTTATTGTATATAGTTTCTCTTAGTTATAACTTTTTTATTTTAGACCAAAAAAAGGGAAATGTGGTATTTTGTTTATACTTTAACAAATAAATCTTGCCTGAATATCAGAGTGTAGAGCTAGCACTAGAAGCTGGGCAGTGGTGGCACACATCTTTAATCCCAGCACCTGGGAGAAGGAAACAGCAAGTGATATGACTGGGCAGGGAGAGGAAGTGATAAGGCAGGGTGGAGACAGAAGCTTGGCCTTTTCAGTCTGATGTAAAAAGTCTTTCTAGTGGCTAGATGTTCTGCTTCTCTGATCTTTCAGCTTTCACCCTGATATCTGGCTCTGGGTTTTTATTATTAAGACCAATTAGAATTCGAGCTACATAAGTATGTTTTGCTATTTAAAAAATAAAAAATAAAAATCCAATTTCTTCCACCAAGTCAGAAACAGAGAGCTAGCTCATGCAAGCTTTAAAATCTTTTAAAATAATAACAGACCATCATTGTCCAAACTGGGTCCTACCCTAAACATCTTCTAAAAACACAGGTATTTTGATTCTCTTATGTTTGATAAGGTATTCATATCTCCTTGTGACTTTCCAAAGTCCATGAGTCAAACTATAAGAAGGCAAAACCTGGCCATTAACAGAGCCTGTATAAGAACCTTAAAAAAATTAGATATGCCCATGGGTCCCAAGAGAGTGAACCAAGGGTCATAGTTGTGGCCAAGGTCAAAGACCTCTGACTACTGACTTATGGATCTAAAACTATTAGAAAGATTGTTTACAGAATGTTATCAAAGCCTCTGTAGCACTGTGAACACTGTGAACCAGATGTATCTTTAATAACTACTTTAAGTCCAATAAATATTCAATTGTCACAGTTGTTATTTCTTATTTGAAAATCAATTACTCAGAGTAATACAGGTTTCTCACTTGGTCTCATTTACCTCAAAACATGGAGAGTTCACAAAGTCATGATCAAGGAGACATGCCTTTTTTCTTCTCTGTAGATGAGAAGATTTAAAAAAAAGTGTCATACATTTTTTATAGTCCAAAATGTCCAGTTAGTACTACCCATATGTACATGGGTGTGGGGCCATCTATTGGAACATGGAAAACTTACCAGTGGCCACATCCTCCATAAAGAACGATTCTTCCTTCCTCAGAAACTCTCCACTACCAATAGATCCTCAGAAAGGGATACCCAACTGCAATTTTCATATAATGACTCATCACTTCTAGAGCAACATTTCTGGAGATGGCCTTTTTAAAATAATCATTGTAGGGGTGGTTGGTTGTCTGTGCTTTACCCTGAAACACCACCCCTATGGCAGCAGGTAACTGCCAGGTACCTGCCCCCGCCCCGGGGCGTGGCCCAGACAGGGTAATCCTTAAGACCTAGGAGGACTATGTTCTTACTCTCTTTGTTTCCTCATGGCTTTGGATGCTGGTGCTTCGGATCAAGGCAGAGCTCTACTGAGAACCACGCTGGACTGCATCCCACCCTTCCTGAATTCTACTACCAACTCAATTATTCTTGTTGTGGGTCAGACCCTGAATAAACTCCTTTGACCTTTGCACTGGCCATCAGGGTCTTCAACAGGGACCTAAAGGGAGGGCCGGCAAATGAGAGGGACAAAAGACACAAAGAATGAGAGCAAGACAGGACGTCTGATCAAGCTCCAAAATTTTATTTTTCTCTCAAGGCATATATAGGTAGGCAAATGGGGGGGGGGGTTGCAAGCAGGAAGGGACTTAATTATGGGGTTTCAAGCAGGAAGGGACTTTAACAATGGGGGTTGCAAGCAGGAAGGGACTTAATTATGGGCTGTTCGGCTAGCAGGGAATGTTGTTATCTATCTACTCTTGTCTAATTGCCTAATTGCTTAACTGCAGCTCATTCACCTGATATCTGAGAAGAGGTTCTGATATTTGTGAGAAGAGGTCCTGGTGCTATGGAGACTTAAGCAAGGCCTAGATCTAAGAAAAGAGGAGAGAAGCCCAAATATAGCAGCATGTGTGTCAAGGGTCACTTAGGCTTATGGCTCCTGTCAGACCTTCAAACAGATTCCTTGGAATTTCCCCATTAAAACATGATGACAATGTGGAAAAAAATCTGAGGAAAGAAACCCAACATCAACCACTGGCCTCCATGTGCACATGGCACACACACACACATACACACACACACACACACACACACACACACACACACACACACACACACACGCAAACATATACATACACAAAGTAGAACCATGTAGACCTGGTGTATATTTTTGTGTGTCGGTTTTCTTTTACTCAGCACTGTTTTTAAGATTCACCCCTGTTCACTCCTTTTTCTAGATCTGCATCTAATAGTCTCATACAAAGCATTTCTGCTGAGGAATAAATTGGAAGGGAATGGATGAGCTACCACATAGGAATGTACTCAGTGACAGAGAATCCTGTCAAACACTTCCCCTGTGTGTCTACACCAATTGGAATCTTACCAGCAGCATATGAGTTCCATTGCATCGTACATTTGACCACCTTATTGATTTTATGATGGCTTGAAACAAAGGCCTTTCTCAAATCTGCCAGTGACCTGTATGCAAATCGCTAGACATTCCTCAGGTCCAATTACCATCTCTGTTTCCCAGAATTAAAAACAAGGAGAAATGTTCAGACAGTAATGCTGAACATCAATGAGATTCAAAGAATTCTTTTTTTTTAATCAAATATTAACATTTTTTTTGTAACAACAAATGTTCACTGGAGAAAAAAAAATCAAGACTTCTGTTGGCTGTGCATACGCAAGCTTTGCAGTGGATTCTCTAAACAAAAGTCTGTGTGTTTGAATAGGCTGGCTGCCAGCGGCTTTCAGCAGGAATTAAGCAATTAGATGAGTCTATTTTTTCCTTGCAACAAATTTGCCTTTAGCCAACACAGTAGGGAGTGAGACGAGCGCTCCTCCTCCACAAAGCGCAGTCCCTCTTTCCCTCATCCGTCTTCATTAGCTGTCACAGAGAATAAGAAAGTTCCACTTTCAGCAATTTATTCTTGAACCAATTTGATTATGAAGCTTATGTATGAAAAGCCCATTAGTCACAAATATGAAATGCACACGGTTGGGAGAAAGAAGATTTTGTGTAGGGGGTAGATAAATAAAATATCCCTCGAAATTAACATAGAAACATCCATATAGTTCTCGCACTCATTTCAGACAAACCACACAATGCCTTTCGCCAACCTCTGTACCCAAATACTTTATTTCTCTTGACATGTCATCTATATGACAATCTGTGTATTATTTTCCTTATGAACATATTTCACCCAGGGCCAAGGGCAGCTCATAACAAAATGCTCTTTCATGGGCAGGGCTTTTTTTGCATAAAAAATTGTGTCCAACCCCATTCTCTTAGATGATAAGATGGCTGCTCAGGGATCTGACGCTTCTCTATCTAGTGTTAGTCTCAAAGAAAGTCTTTGTTTCTGAAAGGACAAACACAACCTCATCAAGTTTGCAAAACACTCTCTTGGACATAGGAATTTCGTCCCCTGAGCCTCGTGAAAGCATCTACTATTAAAAAAAAAAACCAACCACATTTTCAGGAAAGAATATGAAGTTGAGTGGGCAGGGAGAGAGGTATCTAGAAGCTGAGGGAGTAGAAAGACTATGACCAAAGTACAATGTGTGAAATATATTTTAAATATATAAAGATAAACAGATGATAGTAGATAGATAGATAGATAGATAGATAGATAGATAGATAGATAGATAGATAGATAGATAGATTTAAAAAAAGAATATACTCTTGGGAATTGGTTTTGTTCCATCCAAAGCCTGAAGAAACCAATGACTTGTTTTGCTCATCATATTAGAGCACTAAATTTCCATCTTTTAATGTCAGGGTGTTTTCACAGGCCGCTCTGCTCTGTAATCTGGAGTTTGGGATCTGTTTTCACATGATGCTATCCAATTTCCCCACTTTTCACAGTATCTCTCCAGCTCTTATTTAAATATGCTAGTGAAAAAATCACCTTTTAGACAAAGTAATTTTCTGGCTTCATCCCCCTCTTGATCCCATCCTACAATACCTCCTCACAGCCCTCTTTCTCAAAAAGTTACTGGATTGTGTTTCTCACATTCTAGTCACCTTTCAGAGTTTCTATCCAATATTATATAAATAAAAGTCCCTAAATGTTTAAGTCAATTTCTACTATTTACTATTTTCCTTCTAGAAACAGATTACTGAGCCCAGCGGGGGATGTAGCTCAGTAGTAGTATGCCTGCTTAGCAGGCTCAAGACCCTGGATTCAATCCTCAATGCTGTAAGCAAGGCGGAGGGGAGGAGAGCAGAAGCTGGTTACTTCCCTCCACTCCTCCACAGATCACTTGTTTAATTCAACAGAAAATACCATTACTTAGTTTTCCAAATAGCCACACCTTGAGCATAAGGCTCACTGGACAAGAGGGAATTCATGCCTGATACCATGACTCCAGTCAATTACCCATGCCTAGAGAGGTCACAGGCCCCAACAGAGAATCTGATACTGCCATTTCCTAAAGCAATATGATTTCTATTTTCTAAAGATGCATCCTTTTACCTACAGATAAATGTAGCTATCACATCTCATCAAAGACACTTATTTTTGCAATAGGTAGAGACTATTACAGAGATCCACAACTCATCAAAATACAGGGAATAAATGACTGTGGGGTGTCCAATTACAACTGATAAATATGCAGTGCAACCCTTACAACTGAGGCTCAGGGAAATCCATGGGAGATGAAGCAGAAAGAAGACCAGGGTCTCACACTGCTGTTAAATAGTATCCCCTGTATATGACAAGGAGAATGCACTCATGAACACTCAACAATTATAGTTGCATGAACAAGAAATATAATGAAAAACCAGTTGATACTCTGATGTAGACAGAGGAATTCTACATGGTCCCACCCTAGATAAAGAGCTACAGTAAGTCAAAGTGTGCTGTGAGAAAAAGAATCAGTTGCTTCCAGCGGCAGGCTTCCACACAGGTTCTCCAAATCCAATTGGTCAGCCTGGACATATGTACATGTGAGCTAACCTAAATGGACTCAGTAGGTCCTCTCTCTCTCTCTCTCTCTCTCTCTCGCTCTCGCTCTCGCTCTCGCTCTCGCTCTCGCTCTCGCTCTCGCTCTCTCTCGCTCTCGCTCTCTCTCACTCGCTCTCTCTCTCTCCTCTCTCTCACTCTCTCTCACTCTCTCACTCTCCCTCCCTCCCCCATCTCTCTGTGTATACATATGTATATACATGTAATAATAATTAAAGAAAAGATCATGACTATTTAATGGGTTCAGGAAGAGCTGGAGTCTAAAGCCAGGCAGTGGTAGAACATGCCTTTAATACAAGCACTTTAGAGGCAGACAGGAGAATCTCTGTGAGAGGCCAGCCTAATCTACAAAAGAGTTCCAGGACAGCCAGGTTTCAACCACCCCCCAACAAATGGCAAAGTCTATACCTTATGAAAGACATTATAAACTATGTATAAAGATGAGAAAGTTTATGTGGATAAAAAGGAGCTTGCGATCTAATAGGCAACAAGATAAAGTTACAATCAGCAGAAAACATCATTAATTTCATTTATATTATGGGAAGGTTTGGTTTGCAATAGAAAATGGTTATAGTGTTAACAAATGAATATGTTGGCAGGGGTGATAAAAGCAGAAACCATCTGTGAAAGCTAAAAGAAGAAAATGTAAGTAAAAACACACATAGGAAGGAGTGTGAGGAATATGAGTAACACATGCTGTCTAGAGCATGGGGGATGGCAATGGGTGTAGACAGACTGGAAAAATGGCAGGTCCCAATCATGGTTGGGACCTAATTCCAAGGGAAGCACTGTACACAGGTTGAACAGGGAGCCATGTGTATCTTGAGCAAGGGTGACAGAATTAGAGTTTCAGGACATTTTCTCTCAGTGGATGCAGACTAGATTAGGACACAGGAAGTAGAAAAATCACCACGCTTTATCAAATCCAGTGTAAAACTCAATGGAAGAAGCACCACTGATTGATTTACTACTGAAAAAGGAAACAGAGATGTCAAGGATGGAGATTGTTCTAGATGGAAAAAAATCGAGCAACACGGCCTCCACCCTTGAGAAGTTTCTCCGGTCATAACAAAAGCAGAGTGTGTGATACAGATGTAAACTAACATGTGGTAGTGGGAATATAGAGTGTAAAAACAAGCAGAATCACAATGGTGAAGCCATTCTTACAGCAATTTGTGGTTCAGTGTCAGAGCCAAACACCTCAGGCATCAATTTAAGGGAAGTAACAAAAACTCTGGGCACAATAGAAGAGAATTTCTACAATGTTGCAAATTATCAGATTGGTTCCCTCTGAAAGAGAAGGAAATGTTCAAGAGACTGATCCACAGAGACTGGTACAGAACACCACATACCCACATGTTCAACACATCTACATATCCACATGCCCACTTATCCAACACACCCACACACTCACAAACCCAAATTCTCACACTCCCATACATTCCACACTCCCACACACCTACATACCCTCCACACACTTTCACACACCTTACACACACACATACACACACACAAACTCATACTACCACACACACACACACACACCTCACAAACACATACCCTACACTCCCACACACCCCACATACCTACACACACATTCACATGCCCACATTCCCACACATCACACACACACACACACACACACACACACACACACACACACAGAAGTGGGGGTCAGGAGCAGATGCTTACTTGAGAAAAAAAAATACATGTGTGTTGTTTTGTACAGATTGCAGTTTAACTTTCCAGTGGGACACATAGATAAAATTTTACAGCAGGAAAATGGAAATGCAGACTGAGCACTTAGGGTCATATTATTTAAAAACAAACAAAACAAGTCTTGCATGCTGCATGTTGATATTGTTATTGGACACAAGAAATAGGAAAGCTGGATAGGAACATGGGCCCTTACTTGACTACTCAAAGAAACATCAGACATGATAAAATCTGGTGCTGGAAAGAAAAAAACACTCAAGCTTCACAGTCTATTTGATATTTTTAAGTGATCATATATCATATTAATATATAAGGAAGGAAGATGACAACTTTCAGGTTCGCTAGATAGACATTCCCACATTTTATTTAAAAAGGAAACAAAGCTTTGGCATTATAAACACAAGAAGAGATGTGATTGTCATGAAGATCATAAAGATAGATAATACACTTATATATTGGTACAATATAAAATGCAAAATGGGTGGTAAAAGATTCAGCCTGGAAACTTCCTTAGAAAACGGACATTAAGAACTCATTTAGGGGCTGGAGAGTTGGCTCAGCAGTTAAAAGAACTTGCTGTTTTTCCAGAAGACCTGAATTCAGTTCCCAGTATCCATATTTGGTTGCTCACAACCACCTGTAACCCTAACTTGGAGGGATCTGATGCTCTCTTTTGGCCTTGTAGGACACATGCACACATGTGACATACACTCACAAAGACATAAAAACATACATTCACACACATAAATAAAAGTCATTCTAAAAGCAGAATTTATTTAGTAAGTAAATAAGGAAATATTTGCCTAATAGTATTCTATAAATACAATATAAATGAGAGGTTGAAAGAGGAAGACAGACCAGGCAGTGCTTGTCACACACCTTTAATCCCAGCACTCAAGAGGCAGAGGCAGGCTGATCTCTGTGAGTTGGAGGCTAGCCTGGTCTACACAGTTAGTTCTATTACAGCCAGAGCTACACAGAGAAACTGTGTCTCAAAAAAATAAAAACAAAAACAAAAGAATATATATGAAAGAGGAAGACAGAAACAAGTCACTGTGTACCAGGCATGACATTAACGAGCATATGTGAATGTATATATGTATGTATGTATAAATGCATGTATACATATATGAACAGAGAGAGAAGAGAAAAGTGAGAGTTTTATAGAAATAAATTTATCTTCCTAAGTCTTAAAGAAATATAGAAAATTTTATTTGGGGGATACATAAACTTAGCCTCAGAGAGGTTGAAATTTAAGATCTCATGGATAATTTAGGAGATGAGCCAAGCTCTAAGCTAGTTCTGAACTCAGATGGACAGACAGTGCCTCACGTGATCACACAGGGAAGTGCACTCATACTAACACACATGCAGGCACACACCTGCACGTGCACATAAGAGGAACAGACTAGAGAAAGACAACGCCTCAGAAGTCCCATAGACAGAAAAGTCAGGCTGGCTAGATGACGGGAAGGATGAATCCTGTTCTATTCTGTCTGGTGGTTCATCTCTCATGTTGTTTATATCATCAGGAAGACAAAGGAAGGGCGTGCACAGTGCTGGGCTGGGTGAAAGCTTGAGAATCTCAGCCCTGTCCTGCTTTCATGGTCTCTACACAGGGAGGCTGTGAGGCTCTAGCGCTGCAGCCTCTTCCTACAGCCAGCCCCGCCCTCTAAACTCCAGAGAGGATCCGCAGATCCAGTCTCCAGAACACACAGTCCTGGTAACATTGAAAGGGAAGAACTTGCTGTGTTCCGTTAAGACTGTTGTCTCCTCTCTGATTTGCTTGTCACTACAGATCTCTTCACACAGGGTAGGCCTGGAGACTGTGTCTGTGGGATTCAGCTATGGGAAGTTGAATCAATGATCTGTCTAGATCAGTGGTTTAAATTCATCAGGTCCATGTCTGGGACTCATGTCAGTGTGCCAAGTTTGGTAAAAGCAGCATCAGAGATTCATACTGCTCCCTGTGCTGGTTCACTTAGCAATGCCACAATGTTGGGACCATAGCTAAAGTATCACTATGGATGTTCCCTTAGATATCTGTACTGAAGACTAAGATAGTAAGAAAGCATAGTTTTCTAATGTATAGCACCAAAAACTGGCCTGCAGAAGATTCTTCCTAATATCAGATGTGTGAAGCTGTAACAAGCTTGGCTGTCATTCCTATTGTCTTGGAAATATGTTCCATAAAATACTACCTATAGTCATAACTATAATACATATAGGTTTAGACTTTTATTACAGACATGCAAATGCTTGGTGGGAACCTTATAAAAATAATCATTCTGTTTAAAGGATTCAAGCCTATAGCAGGCTAAAACCAACAGTAACTTATGTTTGGATCAGATGTTACATATTACAGTAAAAAAATAAAATAAAAAGTCAAGTTTCCATTGACCATACTTCCTAGGAAAAGCAACTGTCCATCTATCTCCCTATGCAAAGTGATATTATAAACTTTTAACAAGTAAAGAAGCAATGGAAAAGTGGTCATAAAAGTAAGTAGAAAAATAGAGCAGTATGTTGAGAAGTTAAAGAAAATATTGTTACTTTTGTGGGCAAGAAAAAAAATAAATTTTGAAGGGCCTGAGAGTTTACCTCATCTGCAAGTTAACCTGCTACAGTTTCACAATTGCTGGCGAAAGACACAGGCCCCTAGACTTTATTGCTCATCACACAGCAGCTACCAAAGTCATTCTCATGTGTCAGTTCAGGGGAACCAGCTCCCTCAAGAGGATGCGAACTGGGCAGGTTAACACTTGAGCAGAGGGGAAGAGGGCAGAGGAACCCTGAGAACCTAGCCTCTTCAGATGGACAGTGAGTCATCAGGTCAGTACAATGCCTCCCTTTGCTCTGGAGGGAGAGACCAACTGCGTTGTCCCCAGCCATAAGTGAGTCTGTGCCCTGGGTGGAGAGACACAAATATCTTCTATAGCGCTTTGCTATGCAAACATGCTGGAAAAGCAAGTCCAAATCCGAGTGAGGACTATGATCTTTAGATCTGAGAAATACAGCAAAGCCTTGGAAATGTATCTCCTCGAACAGAAAGGAAATGGGACCGGGGGGTGGGGGGGGGGACGACAAGAAGTTCTGTTAATGCAAAGAGATCAAATGATGGCTGCCACATTGCATACAAGCTTAACCTTGCCCAAGTCATAGTTCCTCTTCTCCGTTGTTTTTTCTCTAGGCCAGGAATGTGGGATGACTCATCCCTAACAGGCTTGAGGGCCAGATGGCTCAAACAAGTAAAAAAGATACTTTCTGAGAGCCAGCCTGGGTCTGCCTAAAGGTCTTAGCAACAGCAGCTGAAACATGATCTGGAGATGACCTGGACCAATGAGAGGCAGCATGTCACACCAGCTGATGCATATTCATCTGACCTCCCCCCAGGGTGGGGAGGAGGGTATATAAGCCTTGCTTCTTCCTGAAAAAACTGAGCTTGTTTAGACATTCTCCAGAGTCTGTGTGGTTTGACTCTGCGCCTACTTGGCCCGCACCCCCAAAGGGATCAACAGCAAGGACCCTGCTACACAGGAAGTCAGGGGTTCTGGCTTCTTCAACTTCCTACAGCTTCCTTAGTTCCTACGTTCACCCTTACCTGTAAGCTTTGGGTTCTTTCAGGCCTCCTGTTTATTTACTCTGTGTTTATAGTTGTAGAGCATGCAGCTTCTGACTACGGGAAAAGTAATTCGCTGCTCCCAGAATCCTGGCAGTCACGGGACTCCTTCTGCTGTCTGTTCATTTGTATATTAAATAACCCCCAACTGTGTTCTTTGGCTCTGGGAAGACTCATTTCATGGAAATCCAGACCTCACATGAGATTCTGTTTCTCTGAGAATTATGATAAAGGACTGGGGCTGAGTTATATGTGTTTCTTCATGCACTGAAAGACTTGAAAAAAACTTACGGGATAGAATTGATGAGATTCACAAAGAGAAAGCTTTATTATAAATTTGAAAAATCATATATTTAAAGCCTCCTAGCAGCTTTGATCACACAAGTCATTAAAAGTTATTCACAGCAACTAAACTTACTTTTAGTAGTTGTTCTTAAACAAGATCATAGCTTTGCAGGCCACAGCAGCACAACACCAGATAATCCCCAAAGTAAGAGTCGAGTCTCAAATCCATATTTAATGTGCCTCGTGAAAATGTTTGGCTCTTCATGATCTTCTGCTCCAAAGAACAAAATGGGCCTCATGTCTAAAATAATAACAGTGAGTTTGTATGTTTGTGCCTCCTTAGTTTTATTGATACATAATTGACAAATAAGAGTTACAGGTATAATGTTAAGGTATATGATGAATGTTTTAATATAATCACACATTGAAAGATAATTCCCACGATCAAGCTAATTGACATATTCATCACCTCACAGAATTGCAGCCTTTTGTGCATGCTATGAGAAAAATTTGAGATCTATTCTCAGCAATTTTAAATTATTCAATACAGTATTCTTAACTATAGAAGAACAACCACACTTACTTCTCATCTAAAAAGACACTGTCAACTCCTATTATCTTCTTTGCCCTTCGGAGAGAAGCTAAGAATGAAAATTAAGCTTCTCTCCCCATTAGGTAAGGGCAATCTCCTTCTAATGCCAGACAATACTAATGGCTCCTGTTTCTACTGCACTAACTAGGTGCTGGACAATGCTCTAAGCACTTTGTATACATTCACCCCATCCTACAACAATCCCTGAAGCTATATCCAATTAGTTTCCCATTTTAAAACTCTATAAAGGGCCTTGGAGAGATGGTTCAATGGTTAAGAGAATGTATTGCTCTTCCAGAGGACACACGTTCAGCTCCCAGAAGACAGGTCAGGCATTTCACAATTGCCTGTAACTCCAGCTCTAGATTAGACACACTCTCTCACCTTTAGAAGAGCCTGCTCACAGGTGACATGCATACAAACAAATAAAAATAAACATTTTTAAAAAATAAATAAAGATATATAAACCGAAGCAGAGAGGTAAACCAATGTGCCTGAGACCCCACAGCTAGAACTGAACTTAGGGTTTGAATTCAGTCCGGTCCTAATCTGTCTATGCTTTGCAAGGACAATACTAAGAGTGGCATTTGTTGAATACTTACAATATTCTAATCACTGGGATAATGGCTTGCTGTACTTTGTTTAACTGAAACCTGAAAACAACCCTATAACAGACTAAACAACTAAGCCATCAAGAAGAGGTTGGCATGCTCCATAGTCCTCATAAGTGGTAGAAGTCATGTGGCTATCGTGACAAAGGGGAAGTTGCTCCTCATCACTAAGGTAATATGTGCGAAGGTGAGTGTGGGCTTTCCAGGAAATGAGGAAAGCCGTCATCCTTCTGTCCAGCACTGCCTGAGACCATTCCCACTTGAAACAAAACTCTTTCTCTTGCCTCCATTTTCTCATTCACGGGTCCTTAGGCAGCTTAACCAAGTAGCAGAGTGAGGACATGATATGTTCTTCCTCTGTGACTCGGGAATGATGTCCAATCCAAAAGTCAAACAGCAAGGCTCTGTGAAAGAGCAAGGTGGGTGGAAGAAGGAAAAGGAAGGAGAAGAAGGAGGGAGAGAAAGAAGAGGAGGTGGTGGTGGTAGTGGACCTTTCTGGTCTGTAGAAAAGCAATGGAGAACTGAAGAAATAGGGGCTGATTCTTCTACCCTTTCCCCAAAGCCATCAGGGCTGATAGAGCAATGAATGGGTCACAGCTCTGACAGTTTTAACACTCGTCCCACACTATCCTTGGGTTAACCATCATCTAAGCAGTGGTTCTTAACCTTCCTGCTGCTGCAACCCTTTAGTACAGTTCCTCTAAACAGTAGCAAACTATAATTTGCTACTGTTTAGAGTCATAATGTAAATATTGATGTTTCCCGATGCTCATAGACCACACCTGTGAAAGGGGTTGCAACCCACAGGTTGAGACCCACTGACCTGGAGGCTCAAGGGACCTGTTCCACAGATGCATGTATCCCTGACCCAAACTGATCCTCTTAGCCATTTCTCTCTGAAGGGAGAGAGCTCTGAATTAGAAAGCTGTAATGGATTCATCTCCACTCAGCCCAAATGTATGTGCTTACACATACACATATGCAACATACTCCCCCACTACTGAGACAGATCCATATATCTTTCCTGTCTTTTGAGGAAAGTCCATATGACCTGTGCCTGGAGGAGGACACATGCATATTCTCAGTTCATGGAAGTGTGTGTGTGTGTGTGTGTGTGTGTGTGTGTGTGTGTGTGTATCCTGGAGGAAATGAAACCAGTGTTAGTGGGTCATGATGCTTAGTTTCATTGAGTCTTTTGAATTCCATTACTACTTCTAAGTATCTTCTGCCAGGCAAGGGTCTGGATTCTCTGCCTAAAAGTATAGTAAGTGTTCCCACTTCTGTGTTCCCATCCCCCAAGCCTTTGGCTCAGCCTGTCTTCTCCATTCCCTTCTTCCACAAATCATCCCATCCTCTATGGTCCCAGTCTCTTTTGAAATGGCCTACAGCTTCTTGATTCCTGTCTAGAAGGCTGTTCTCTTTTTCCCTTTCAGGAAAAGAGAGCAGATGCCTTCCCCTCACCACGAAGGTCCCCAAAGAACACATGGAAAAAGTGCTGGCCGAAGTGAGCACGAGCTGGGGAGGAACATTGTAGCCTGGCTCATTTGTTCTTCCACAGAATGTGAAATTTTTGCATTGGCTGGGCTGGAGGTGAGAAGAGGTAGAGGAAGAGAAAGAACAAGGCACTTATCAATAACACACAATACGACTATTAACCTCTAAGGACACAGATGGAAGACACTGCTCCAGGAGCCTCTTGAAGGTGGCTCATTCTCTGATTCTACAGTGTCACATACAGATCTGTAGCCTGCAAAGGATCGTGTGGTGCAAGAAGGGGGTGCCAATCAACAGAATTGTGAAAATTATTTACATAGCTCTGTTCAAGGAGGACTATGAGAAAAGATTCTGATTCTATAAAAGTTATAGTAATGAAACAAAACACCTTACCTATGGGATGGGGCCATGCCTCTAAAGTCACCCTGCTACTTAGAAAAGACAAGGGAGAAGACAAAATGGATGGCAGACTACTTGGGGTAGAGGTTGATAGAGGGACTAAAGGCTGACTTGAGTCATGTGCTGGGACATTCGGGTACTCAGGAGTCCCTCAATCCCTTATAGTAGCTGGAACCAATACGTGTGTCTCACTATTTATGAAGCCTCTGGAGTTGAGATTGCTGCTAAAATGTGGTTGCTGATTTCAAATTTAAAAAAAAAAAAAAAAACTCTTTTCTGCTACCCATATGATTTTCCAGTCAAAAACTGAACCATCTATACAAATTGTTGCTTGGCATTGGACACCTCATCAAAGAAGACGTAGCTACCATGGCTTTCAGAAATTAGGAGCCTCTAATAAAGAGCTGGCACTGCAGCCTCTGGAAAGTTCTGGGGTCCCAAACATCCGACAGAAGCCAAAGTTAGATACTAGATGAAAGCCTTGGTTTTTAGGGTCTCTAGTTCTTGATGCAAGAGGAGACCTTACAAAAACAGTCAAGGGTTGAAAATGATTCCAGGTTCTGAATTGTTGGCAGGAAAATTGGGCAGCTGCACACAGAGCTGTTTCTGTAGCTAGAGACACTCCCGGAGAGAAGCTCATTCATCATTATCTAGAAGGAATTGTTGCTAAATTGTTCCTGGACAGCACCAAACACAGGCTCCTAGATGTCTGTGTACAAGTTGCAAAAGGCATTATTGCTTCTCAGTTGACTCTGGCTTGGCCAGGCTCAGTAGAATCTCCATCATGGCTAGGTTCTGAGGCATCCCACATCTGACTCATTAATGCAGGTTGTAGAATATGTACCTCTCATGTCCAGGTTCTGCCCTATTTTCTACTCTATCTGGGGTTGGCCACAATCGTGTGGTACATAAGGTCAGAGACAAACAACATGTCCTAGACTAGAAGTTTCTCCATGATTAGCAAGAACATCTCAGAATTGAACATCAGCTCTCTCTGCATCTGTTGCTCTAGAATCATGAAGTTGGTAGTACATGAAGTACAGGCTTCCCAGCCCCAAATTATTTCTACCAAGCACAGTAAAAGTATTATAGAGATAAAATAGAAAAACAAAAACAAAACACTCTGCTTACAAATGTAAGCTTCACACAGCTTACTAAATGTAGGAGATAAAAAACTACTGGCAATTGCTACATAGTATAATAGGTACTTTCAGACTGAGTATAAAATGACATATGAGTAGATGGGAGGCTCATAACACAGTTTGAGGGACTAAAGAAGGCTTACAAAAGTCACAGGGAGTTCTGTAGAGAAGCAAAATCTAACTACAGAGTTCGAGACCCAGTAAACTAAGGAGAAATTGTTTCACATTGAAAATGAGCATTTCAGCCGGGTAGTGGTGGCACATGCCTTTAATCCCAGCTTTTGGGAGGCAGAGGCAGGCGGATCTTTGTGAGTTCAAGTCCAGTCTGGTCTACAGAGCAAGATCCAGGAAAGGCGCAAAGCTACACAGAGAAACCCTGTCTCAAAAAATCAAAAAAAAAAAAAAAAGAAAGAGAGAGAGAGAGACAGAGAGAGAGAGAGAGAGAGAGAGAGAGAGAGAGAGAGAGAGAGAGAGAGAAAGAAAGAAAGAAAGAAAGAAAGAAAGAAAGAAAGAAAGAAAGAAAGAAAGAAAGAAAGAAAGAAAATGAGCATTTCAAAGATTCCAGTGCTAGTAACCATCAATGCTTGAACGTATCAGGGGCTTTATGGACAGCCTGCTCCACGGCCACCTCCAGGGTAATGTAAGAAAACCCACGAAGGCGACAAGGGCTCAGGAAAAATTCTTTCCTATCTGAGGGCTGGACTTTTTCTATCTGTGGATATTTAGAAATAAGTTTCTGCCACACAGTGGTAGCACATGCCTTTAATCCCAGCACTCTGGAAGCAGAGCCAGGCAGATCTCTGTGAGTTCAAGGCCAGCATGGTTTACAGAGTGAGATCCAGGACAGGCACCAAAACTACACGGAGAAACCCTGTATCTATCCGACTGGTAAAATAAGAAAACACACATGCTTTCTGATGCGAACTTTCTCTTTTACTTCATCTTAAAAATGGTCTCTGACTCTTTCTATCTCCACACAGCTACACATCTCCACACTGCTGCATACAGCTACATATCTTTACATACATACATCTTTTCACATGGCTACACATCTTTCTTTCACATATATTTCTCTTCTACATCTCTTTTCTACACAGCTTCATCTTCCTTGTCTCCACACAGTTACAAATCTCTTTGGCACAGCTACATCTACACATCTCTTTTCTCTACTCTGTTATATTCCTTCACATATTATTGCATCATTTATTTACTCTTTACTCACTCATTCTTTCTTTCTTTCATTCATTCATTCATTCATTCATTCATTCTCACATCTTATTCTCACACTACTTCTTCTCTGCCCAACTTTGGACAATAATATGTTACATTCTTTTTTCTCCATTCAGCTACATCCCTCACTAGCACACACATCTACACATGCTCATACACTCACTCTTACCCTTTGCCCAGCTCTTACATCATTCCTTCACACCATTTGCCCTCATTCATTCTCTCACCTTCCCTAGCACTTCTTCATCTCTCACTCAGCACAAATACACTTCACTCATATTCTGCATAGCTTCCTCCTCTATGCTGTCGCTGTTCTCATCTCTCACTCAACACACACACACACACACACACACACACACACACACACACTTCACTCATATTCTGCAGCAGTTCTCACATAGCTCTACACAGCTGTCTCTATACCACCACTGCTGCTGCCTCACAGCTGAACTCTGGACAATTATAAGCTACATTTTCAGGATCCTACCCATTCAAAACGCAAGATAAGTCACTTAGTTTCTCTTAGGCTAGTAATGTCACATTGATCCATGCATGTAACTCTAAGTTGGTGAGGGGTCCCAGACAGTAAGCAATTGACTAAACCTTGAGTGGTCATGGTATGTGTAGAAAGAGAGCGACTGCAAAGAGCCAGTCTCTGCATAAACAACCTGGCCTTGATTTAGCAATAAACAATACCTGAGAATTAGACTTTCTGTATATTCTGTAGAGGCAGCTTAGTCTGTTCTGAACTTGTTCTAAGGTCTTTGCAAAATGTGTAAAAGCCTGTCTTAAAGACTGAGAATACTGTTACTTTCCTGTGTCAGCAAAGAAGAATATTCTGGTAATATTTCTGTTCATCAGAATTATACAGCTTAAACAGAAATCCACAGCTAAATATCTGCCCAGAAATGTAAAACACACTACCAAAGGGCTATAGAAAGTACTTCACAGCTGTTCTTACTAGGGAGGCATAACAGTGGTACCTGAGAAAGTTACAGACAGGAAACAACCAGTTTCCATAGCCAGTGACTCTATGGCTTTGCCAGGTGAGGCTCTCCATCAGGGAGTTACACACCTGGTGGGTCGACTTGTCAAACATTAGTTGTCACCTGCTGTATACTCCTATGGCCCTCAGCATGAATGAGTAAAGAAATGAGATACTATTTAGACATAAAGAAGAATAAAGTTCTGTCATTTGCAACAAATGAATGGAACTGAAAGATACTATGATGGGTAAAATAAGCAAGGCAGGAAAAAGCAAGCATTATACATTCTCTCTTACATGTGGAGGCTATAATATTTAACTCGAATGTAGAATAGTGACTCCTAGAAGTTATAAAGGGGATGTGGATAAGTATGGAATTTGATCAGCACATCTTGCCCATGTCTCACTAAACCTTATTGATATATACAATTATTACATATTAATCAAAAGTAAAGTATGTTTAGTGTGGGTGAGTCAGCTGAGTCAGAGCCCATGATAAAGAACACTCAGAGATACTCCAAGCTTTAAGAGGACATAGATTGTGAAGGGTCTTGCTGACCAACTGAAGACATTTACATTGAATTTTGGGAATATTATGAAACTACTGATGAATCTTAAGCAAGAGAATGACATGGTTGGTGGAAGACCACTCAGGTTACACTGTGACAACTACTTCCCGGATGGGCAATTAGAAGACAGTTGCAGAAATACAAGCAAGCAGGCAAGTGGCAGAAACTAGTGAAAAGTGGGTGGATTTGAAAGTGAATCCCAACATATTTAGACATTTCCAGGACTTGGTAATTGGTATGGCTGTCAGAGGAGGAAGCAGATGACACACAGATGTCTAGCTTGGAAATCTATTCAAAGAGGAAGGAAATAAAAGAAAACAGTAAGTCTAACTGGAAAAATAATTTATTTCTGTTCAGTTATTGAGCTGTGTGTTCATAAAACATCCAGGAGGGCAAGTAGCTTAGTCAGTTGCTAAATTGGAGCTGGAGGAGACCTAAGGTAAAGAAAACAGTCATCGGTAAATAGTAGCTCAGTCCTAGACCTGATAAGGTCACCCAGAGTGGATGGAGTAAGCAGAAAGGTAAGTCTGAGTAAGAATGCATCTTTAAAGAACAAAGAACAATGACTCAAAGGGAAGGAAGAAGAGCTGGGGAATGGCTCAGGCCTGAGAACCCGAGTGCAGTCCCCAGCACCCATGTTAGAGGTGGGCATGGTGGTATGTGCCTATAGTCCCAGTGCTGGGGAGGCAAAGACAGAAAGTCTTGCCTGGTGGGCTCCAGATTTAATAAGAGACTCCATATCAAAAAATAATGTGGAGAATTATTAAAGGATACTCAATACTGACCTGTGGTGTTCCACATGGGCACACATAAACATGTACATTCACACACACACACACACACACACACACACACACACACACACACACACAAACTAAAACAGATATAGATAGATAGATGATAGATAGATAGATAGATAGATAGATAGATAGATAGATAGATAGATAGATAGCAAGAAAACCTGTCCTGAGAGATGGGATGAAAGCAATGTGTGAACACCCCTGGGACCAAAAGAGAAGGTCAAAAAGGAAATAACCCTCATGTCTCTTAGAATAAATCTTGCACAAACCCTGCCAGGCCCTAACCAAGGCCCTATGTTGAAACTCCAGCCCCACCCCCCTCACTGCCATTGCTTAACTCGGTTTTGCGCTGTTACCAATATCCAGAGAGCTGGGGCGAGGGGTTTCTAAAGATAAAATGCCCTGGCCTGGCCTGGACAAACAATTCCAGAAACTATCAGCTTGTATGTAGTTCCAGCAGTTACATCCAACTTCCCACTTCCAACACTCTTATATAAGCCCCAACTATCTCCTTCCCCTTTCACAGACGCCCGTTTCCTGCTGTGTCTTCCTCTCACTATTTGAATTACATAGTCCTGTCTGTTGAGGTCCAAATGGTCCGTTTCTGCCTAGCATCTCTTTAAGCAGCCTCAGAAATCCAGTAGTGCCAAATGTTGCTGAAAAGACAAATAAAAACTGAATTTGTGTCCAGCAGGTTTACCAAAATAGTATATTTGTTCAACATAGAAGAAGCTACTAGAAGAAATATACTTTCCTTGCCTTTCATAAACATTAAAGACATTATGAAAGCATCCTGGAACTTGGGGTGGGAGTATATGAAGAGATAAATAGCCTATTTAGGGACAAGGAGTTACATTCCCTCACAGGCAGACAGATAGGGAGAGGGATCATTTCTAGATGAGAAAGATGGTGAACTTCCAAGATGCCTAGCTTCTTCCTTAACCTCCTGACCCCAGACAAAAGCCTGACACATAAAACAAAGGCCTAATGAGTTGGTATTTTTTTTTCTCCTACCAGTAGAACCCCCTTGCCTGTGGACAAGTTAAAGGCCAAATTAGGTCATGTTTACCCAAAAGCTGTGGGACTATCAGCTTCCCTCTCTTTTTTCAAACTAACCAACCCTAAATTTAGGAAAACCCTTCAAAGACCCTTAAATCCTCCTCCATCAGGAGATGCAGAGATCCACAGCCAAGCACCAGGCTGAGCTCCAGGAGTCCAGTCAAAGAAAAAGAAGAGGGATTCTATGAGCAAGGGGCATCAAGATCATGATGGAGAAACCTACATGGACAGCCAAACCAAACTAGTGGGAACTCATGAACTTTAGACCAACAGATGTGGAGCCCCTCTGCATAAGTGAGACACTTGTGTAGCTTGATCTGCTTGAGGGGACCCCTAGCAATAGGATCAGGATCCATCCCTGGTGCATGAGGGGGCTTTTTGGAGCCCACTACCTAGGGTGGGACACTTGCACAGCCTTGATACAAGGGGAGGGGTTTAGACTTGCCTCAACTGAATGTACCAGGCTCTGCTGACTTCCCAGAGGAGGCCTTACCCTTTCAAAGGAGGGAATGGGGGATGGGTCCGGGAGGAGACTGGGGGGGAACATGAGGAGGGAAGAGAGGGGGATCTGTGGTTGGTATGTAAAATGAATAAAAAAATTCTTAATAAAGAATATAATTTTAAAAAAACCTTCCATCAAGGAAAGACTGATCTTTGTCTTCACAAGGTGCTCTTCTGCTCTGCAGAGATCTTTCTCTCCATGGGCTTGCTGTATATGTGTTTCATCCCAATAAGATCCTTTCTTTACCTGCTGAGTCTGTCTGCTACTGTCTGTTACGTCTACAATTTCCCATGATGCTACTTGTTGTGCTCAAGATTTGTCTTGACTTTTAATTATTTGTCTGGCAGAGAACATTGTGGAAGTACGTCAGTGAGAAGAATACTGGCCTAATACTCATGAAGCCTTGGGTTAGATCCCCAACACCACACAAACTTAGCAATCAGGAAGTAGAAGCAAAAGGACCAGAAGTTCAAGATCAAGTTCAGCTACAGAGAGAGTTCAAGACCAGCCTGGGGATAGAGAGTCAGGGGAAGTAGGAAACTTTTCACTGAGACAGTAGAGACAGCAGGAAGGATGGCATGAGCATTACAGGAACTGGCAGACCCTAACCACACCACCACAGGTTCAAGAGCATAAAGTTATAAACTCATTTGAAAGACTCTCCCTTAAGAAGAAAAAAAATCCTAAGGGCAGTGATTTCCTTAGTTAAGCTGCCCAAGGACTCAGAAGCTGCTGTAAGCCATGACCCAGAAAGGCCCAGTTATTGCTTGAGCTGGCAGCAGACTTTGGCATTGTCCATGTGACACTATACAATGCCAGAGTCACTGGGTATGGAGGCTTCCACCCTTTTAGGGAAGGCTCAAGGCTAGGCAGTGTGTAGCTGGATCAGATTCCCTGCAGGGAGCCCTGAAAATTTACCACACAATATTGTGAAAGTGAAGCCTAAGCTACAATGGAGACTCCAGGAAGCTGGAGGTCCCAAGACTATGAAGCAGCTGCCCAGGAAAGCAGTAGGCAACAAGTGGAGCCAACCCAAGAGAGAGGTTATGTGACTGAAAACGGTAAGGCCATTGGACCCGGGCTGTGTATGCCAGTGAGTGGTCCCATCACAAAAAACTGCATGCCCAGATTCTGAATACAGAACTTCAAGATAGTGCTTGTTCTGCTGAGTTCTGGTCTTGCCTAGGTCCTGTCCCTCTTTTCAATGTCCCCATTCCTCCACTGTGAAAAGGGAAAGCTGATTCCGGGCCACTGTACTGGAAGGGTTTGACTTTATTTTTTATTCTCTGGGATCTTACAGCAAAGAGTTTTTTTTTTTTTAAGTTTCACAAGAGACTGAATTTTGGACTTTTAAACAGTATCAGAACTGTTGACACTTTGGGGACTTTTAGACTAAATAACATGAGCCTTTGGAGGCCAAGGGCAGAATGTAACAGTTTTAATCTAAAATGTCATCCACAGGTTCATGCTATGAATGGTTGACACTGTTTGAGAAGGTTGTGGAAACTTTAGAGGTATGGCCTAGCTGGAAGAACTAGGTAACTGGGGTAGTCCCTTGCAGGTGTATCACTCCTAGCCACTTTCTCTCCCACCTCTGATTCCTAGTCAGTCATGAAGTGACCAGATATTCTCCACCGCAGGCTCACACCATCTAGAGCTCCTGCCCAAGTTCACATTATAGGGGAGGGGTCCCCATGAATGGAAGAAGTGCCTGTATAAAAGAGGCCCATGGAGCTGATTAGCCCTCTCTGCCATGTGAAGACTCAACAAGACCACAGACCCTCAACAGACATCAAAACTGCCTGAAATTTAGACTTTCCAGCCTTCTGAAATATTACAAGGATCAGAAGTTCAAGACCATTTTCAGCTACATAGAGAGTTCAGGACCAGCCTGGCTATAGGGAGCTGGGAAAGTAAAGAAGCTTTCACTGAGAAATCAGGAAGACTAGCATGAACATTACAGGAATTGACAGACCCTACCTGCTGTAGGCCACAGGACTATATTATAAGAACTCAGCTGGTTATGGCCAAGTCACTACCTGGAGGAATCAGGGAATTCCTTCAGAGGAAGCCAAATCCCAAGGAGTTTTTGGTGTTACTTGGCTTGTTATATATCAGCTGTCTTCTGTTATGAAAATCATGTGTGCCTTCATAGTTTTCCCAATTGACTTTTCCCTAAGAAGGGCTAATAGTGTGGACTGATCACTCTCTGGACATACACATTCCAGGTATTTGGAGAACAGCCTCAGTAAAGGCTTTCTCTGCAATCAGATATCTTCCTTGGCCACTTTCAAGGACTAGCAGTAATAACAATCCACATGAAAGTCTCCTGTTTTAAGGTAAATTCCACAAGAAGACACCACCTAGGTCAGGTGGACATTAAGTAATAGCTCTACACAATTCAGCTCGGACCCTCCTTTCTTACAACCTTACTAACTTTATAGACCTTTAACTCCTTATCTAACCACTTCTAGGAATATTTAGATAACCTTCTGCACTGACAGCTATGCTCAGCCAGAACTCTAGTTCAAGCCTCCCTGTAATTATAATCATTAGCAGCATCCAGCCAGGTCCATCCCAAGATGGAGGAAAGTACCTCATCAGAGATACCTCTGTACTCTCTAAGAACAGACTTAAGCGTCCAGGCTACCTGTTTGAGAAGGCCTGGTGGATGTGCCAACTAAGCTTTACTTCCTCCTTTCTCAAACCTTACCTCTGGTTCCAGACCTCCCTTTAACTATCACCAGAGGCATCTAGCTGTACACAGGCTGCCTAGTGACTGAGCACACTTTCCCCCACCCTGCAGAAAAACAGCAGATAGCTTGGACAGATAGGAGCCACAGGAAAAAAGAAAACAGTTTTATTTTCTCCCATTGACCTAGCAACTTATAGATTCTTAACACTTTCTACCAATCATGTTTAAGATTATAGTTGAGCACATAATAGCCCTCTTCTTAGATATTACCTTAATTTAGCCTTTAGTTAATTCATTTCCCCATTGGTCACTTCCCTTTGGGGTTGCAAATGATAATTAATGGTTATTGCCTCCCTATGTGATTCTTTTCACCCCTCCATTTGACCCTGGAAGCCTGGTTTTGCACTGCTAAGGGAATACTGCTTGTAAGTGTATATATACCAGGACTCCCAAGGCACGACAGAACAGAGAAGAGAAAAAAAATGAAAGAACTACATGGGTAAGAACTTGAGAGGAACAAACTGAAATGGAAAAGAAGTAGATTGAAGGGCTATAAGAAAGTACTAGAGGAAGGAGATGGAAGATGAGGAAGAGCCAGATGGGGAAGAACAAGATGAGGTAGAACGAGATGAGGAGAGAGAAGATGGGAGAGGAAATGATATGGGAAGGAACAAGATTGATGAGAACCTAGAAGGGACAGAACTAGATAAAGGAATTAAGATAGAACCTAGAGGGGATTGCAGACAAGTGTAGAGAGAAATCAGGCTAAAGATGACCTAAATATGAGAGCAGAATATGTTTGTAACTGACACAGAATAATAAAGTATATGGACTAAGGAGTTTTGTGTACATAGATTCATTTCTTCTCATCAAAGATTAATTATCAGCTGGTTGTAGATTCTTCCCGGACCCTGGGAGGAGACTATTGAGGGGCTGGACCCCCATAGTCCCCGAAACCTACCCATCCCATCACAGGCTCAGGAGTATAAAATTATAAACTCATTTGAAAGACTTTCCCTCAAGAAGAAAAATCCAGCTGAGTGTTGTGGCACGTGCCTTTAATCCTAGGACTTAGGAGACAGAGGCAGACATATCTCTGAGTTCAAGGCCAGCCTGGTCTACATAGCCACAGCTACATAGTGAGACCCTGTCTCAAAAAAAAAAGGAGGAGGAGGAGAATCCATAAAGTGCCCTGGACTTTAAGCTACCCATTGTATAGCATTTTGTTCTAGAATCCTAAACAGAACAGGATATCAGACACCATAAAAGTACTCCCTATACATAACATAGTTCTGTTAACAGAACAGCCACATCCTCCCCTTACCACAGTACCCACAGCTGCTTCCACACTACAACATCTGCACTGCACAGTCACAAGAGAGACTACCTGGCCTTCAAAGCCTGGCATGTGCAATGTCTGTGCCTTGACAGAAAAAAATGTTACAAGCCCTTATATCGTCATCCTTTACAAGATTATGAAAGTGTCTAGAGAAAAATATTGGATTTCCTGTTTAATTGCTCACAGGTTCCCCATGAATCGGTTGTATGGCTTGATTGCCAAAAGTGAAACTGAACCAAGATTGAATTGCTTGAAATATAGTATGCCAAATGATAGCGGGAGGAAGCTAGAAGCTGGGAATACTACTATGCTGAGTTCAGACCAATACCATCACAGTCTAGAGTAAGACACTACAGAAGTACTGTCAGTTATGACGACAGTACTGGAACTCTGCCCTGTCCATCACAGTAGCCACTGGGCACAGGTAGATACTGTTTAGCAGAAAAATTAAACTTTAAATGTATTATTTTTAACTACTTCCTAGTTTTTCTAGTCTGGCATTAATCTTAGGGCCTGACACAGGCTAGGCAAATAAATGCCCTGCCACTGAGTTCCATCTCCTGTCCTGTTTTGTGGTTACTTTAAATATAGCTAGTCATGTATTTCTAGTCTCTCCAATAGTGGGTAGTGAAGATGTTGAGTTTACAGTGCCACAGAGGTAGTTGTATTTTAAAAAGAAAAATAACTTCATTCAGGAACTCTTGTTAAATATTTTATAATGGTATTAGGGTTAGTCTTAAAGTCAGCTTACCACAAATTAGAGTAACCCGGCAGGGAGCCTCACCTGAAGAGGTATCCTGATTGCTTTGATTAATGTGGGAAGACCCTCCCCAGTTGCGGGTGCAATTCTGGTAGCAGTCCTGACAAAAAAGATGGAGTAGAAAAAGATCATCTTGCCTTTTACTCCTTGGACCTTCCCTAGTACCACAGGGTTAATTTCCTGCTTTTTGTTGCAGCTGATTCCTACTCTTTTACCAGAAGCAGCATTCCTAAGCTTTCATCAGGATGCAGGACTAGTGACTTCCTAAGAACCTTTTTGGACTTCGGGTGCCAGATTGGGATTGCTGGGGTACCCAGCCTTGAATACTAAGCAAATACTGCAGTCACTCCCCTCCCAGGGAGGGACTAGTCCTACTGGTGAAGCAGAGATCTCAGCTCTCAGGTGTGATTATGCTGTTAATGCCATCTTAAAGTTGGCCTAATAAATTCTTTCATGTGTATCTCCCTTGATTCTGCCCCTCCAGAGAACCCTGACTAATATACACAGCACCACATGAGTAAAATTCAACCAAACTCACTCTCTGTTCCCCAGCAAACTCAGTTCCTTTGGTTCTTCCCTAGCCCTGCAACAGAACACAAGCTGCAGCCTCCCTTTCCCCTTCTCTACTACTCCTGTGGATTCCACAGACCATCCCCTCCTGGCCTCCCATAAATCAGCACCTAGGCCTATAATGTCCCCAAACCCAGATGCCTAGACACCAGTGTAAAAATACAGTCATAGCCAGGATCATATGTCTCCACTAGAGCCCAGCAATCCTACCACAGCACATCCTGAATATTCCATCATAGCAGAAGCACAAGAAAAAGACCTTAAAAACAACTATATGGAGATAATAAAGGTCCTTAAAGAAGAAATTAATAAATCCCTTAAATCCAGGAAGACACAAACAAACAAATGGATGAAATAAATAAAAGAAAACAAAAACAAACAAAGGGACAAAATAAATAAATCCTTTAAAGAAAGTCAAGGGAAAAAAACAAATAACAGTTGAAGGAAACAAATAAAACTGCTCGAGTTAAAAATAGAAACATAGCAATAAAGGAAAACCAAACTGAGGGAATTCTGGAAATGAAAAGATTAGGAATTCAAACAAGAAGTACAGAGACAAGTTTCACCAACAGAATGCAATAGATGGGAGACAGAATCTCAGACATTAAAGATATAATAGAAATGGATACAATGGCTAAAGAAAATGTTAAATCTAAATAATTCCTGGCACAAAATATTCAGGAAATCTGGGACACTATAAAAAGACCAAACCAATGAATAATATGAATAGAGGAAGAAGAATCCCAGCTCAAAGGCCCAGGAAATATTTCATCAAATCATAGAAGAAAATTTTCTTAACCTAAATAAAGGGATACCTATGAAAGTACAAGAAGAACACCAAATAGATTAGACTAGAAAAGAAAGTCTCCTTGACCCATAATAATCAAAATACTAAACATACAGAACAAAGAAAGAATATTAAAAGTTGCAAGGTAAAAGGCCAAGTAACATATAAAGGCAGATAAATTTACACCTGACTTTTCAATGGAGACTCTAAAAGCCAGAAGGGCTTTGACAGATGTGCTGAAGACTCTAAGAGACCACATATGTCACCCCAGACTACTACACCCAGCAAAATTTCAGTCACCATAGATAGAGAAAACAAGATACTCTACAACAAAGTCAACTTTAAACAACATCTATCTACAGCTCCAGCCCTACAGAAGGTGATAGAAGGAAAATTTCAACCTAAGGAGGCTGACTACACTCATAAAACCAGAAAAAATAAATAATCTCACACCAGCAAAACCAAAAAGGGGGAAGCACACACAGAGAGACACACACCACAACAAACAACAACAACAAAATTAACAGGAATCAGCAATCATTAGTCATTGATATTACTAAATATCCATGGTCTCAATTCCCCAATAAAAAGACACTAGCTAACAGAACAGGATCCATCTTTCTGCTACATCCAAGAAACACATCTCAACATCAAAGATAGACATTGACTCAGGGTAAAGGGTTGAAAAAAGATATACCAAGCAAATTGACTTGGGAAACAAGCTGATGTAGCCATTTTAATATCTAACAAAGCAGACTTCATACCAAAACTAATCAAAAGGAATGGGGAAAGGTGCTCCATACTCAATAAAGAAAAAATCTACCAACATGACATTTTAATTTTTAACATTTATGCCCCAAACACAAGGGCAGCCAAGTTTGTAAAAGAAACACTATTATAACTTAAATCATATATTGACCCTCACACACTGATAGTGGGAGACTTTAATACCCTACTTTCACCAATGGACAGGAAATCCAGACAAAACCTAAACAGAGAAATAATGGAGCTAACAGGCATTATAAATCAAATGAATATAACAGATATTTACAGAACATTTCACCCAGACACAAAAGAATATACCTTCTTCTCAGCATTTCATGGAACTTTTTCCAAAATTGGCCACATACTCAAACATAAAGCAAGTCTCAACAGATACAAGAAAATTGAAACGACTCCTTGTATTCTATTATACCACCATGGGCTAAAGCTGGATTGAAACAACAGAAACAACAGAAAGCCTACAAACACATGAAAACTCAACAGCTCTCTACCAAATGAAAAATGGATCAAGACAGAAATAAAGATGCTGTGGGATGGTCTATATGTGAAATTGCTCTGATTGGTCAATAAAAAAAAAAAAACACTGATTGGCCAGTGGCCAGGCAGGAAGTATAGGCAGGACTAACAAGAGGAGAAAGGAGAAAACATGAAGGGGGGGCAGTGCAGCCGCTGCCATGACAAGCAACATGTAAAGATGCCAGTAAGCCATGAGCCATGTGGCAAGGTATAGATTTATAGAAATGGACTAAATATAAGAGTAAGAGCCAGACAATGATAGGCCTGAGCTAATGGCCAAGCAGTTTAAATAATGTAAGAGTCTGTGTGCTTATTTTATAAGTGGGCTCTGGGACTGGCAGGACTTGGTGGGAGCTGGAGAGAAATTCTCCAGCTACAAATGGCACCCAACATGGGGGCAAGAGTTTCCACCTAAAATCTGAGAAAAAAGATTCTAAAACAGAGCTAAAAACAGTTCCTAGTTGTCTCTTTCAAGTTAGCAGCAGCCTGCCGGTTTGAGCTACTATGGCGGGTTCCTGACATGTGCATTTGACCTGCAGTATGGCAGGAATGAGGCTTCTGCAAGTGGCACATTAAGCTGTGTGGTGGATTTAGCCTCTACTAGTACAAAACAAAAAAAGGTTTCCAGGCTACACGCTGCTTTGATAGAAGCGTATACCCACTATTTCTGAGAGTTGATGGCTCCCAGAGCTGGCGGAAAACGTACCACCGCCATGTTGGGAAGCTAAAGTGGGTGAAGTCAGCAGCCACAGCACCGTTTCAGTCTTAGAATGGGGCAGTTTAAAGCAGTAGGTTCAAAGTAATATAAAAAATAAGCCATATAAAAATGGCTAATACACAGAGAATCTGAATTATGTTCTCTTTGATATTCGTAACTGAAGAAAAACATTTGATTGCAAAAGCTATTGAGTTATGCCAAAATGTATATTTTAAAGGTACCTTGACTTCAAAATTTGGATGTAAGGATATGTTGCTTTGGAAAGGAGGCTCTGCTTTTGATTCCACAGAAAGCCAAAGGCTATGGATTTGTTCCAGATTAAGATACATCAGGTTTGACCAGCCAAGACCCCCTGAAAGGTCTCCGATGACACCAAGGCCCACATGATCCAACATCCAGAACCGTTTCAAGGCAACTGGCTCAGATGATACACCCTTAAGGACTACTCCATAATCCTAAAATTTTCTTTGTGTCCCCATAAGATACAGTGCCCCCCTCCAGCAGGAAGTAGTAAGAAGCTACATCCAAATTCCCAAATATACCAAGCTGGCTTTGGAGATGTGTAAAAGTTAAAACCTTCCTCTTTAAAAAAGAAAAAGAAAAGAGGAAGTGCTGTGGGATGGTCTGTATGTGAGATTGCTCTGATTGGCCAATAAATAAAACACTGATTGGCCAGTGACTAGGCAGGAAGTATAGGTGGGACTAACAGAGAGGAGAAAGGAAAGAACAGGAAGGCGGGGGAAGACACTGCCAGTCGCCGCCATGACAAGCAGCATGTGAAGATGCCAATATGCCACGAGCCATGTGGCAAGGTATAGATTTATAGAAATGGACTAAATATAAGAGTAAGAGCTAGACAATGATAGGCCTGAGCTAATGGCCAAGCAGTTTAAATAATGTAAGAGTCTGTGTGTTTATTTTATAAGTGGGCTCCGGGACTGGTGGGACTTGGTGGGAGCTGGAGAGAAATTCTCCAGCTACAGAAAGAAACTAAAGACTTCAATGAAAATGAATACACAGCATTCCCAAACTTATGGTACACAATGAAAGCAGTGCTGAGAGGAAAGATCATAGCACTAAGTGCCTACATACAAAAAATGAAGAGATCTCATACTAGCAACTCAACAGCACACTTGAAAGCTCTAGAACAAAAAGAAATAATCACAATCAAAAGGAGTAGATGGCAAGAATTAATCAAACTGAGGACTGAAATCAATAAAATAAAAACAAAAAGTACTGTCAGGGACAAGGACAGAATCTCTAGTTAGTGGAAAATACAGACCCCCAATAAGACAGGGAACTAGATCAGCTTACAGTCAGGATGCCTAGCAACAGGACATTGAATCAGAGCCCTTGACCCTTTCACCCTGTAAACATCCTATACAAACATCCTGTTAGCTTGCCCCACATTATGAAGATGACAGCTTCTTGCTCCCCCCACCCTGCAGGAACTATATAAAACCTTCTGAAGAAAAACAAAGTTGCACCTTGATCAGAATCTAGACTTGGTGTATTTTCCTTTGTATCTCCTGTCCCTACATTCCCTCCTTAGGGTGGTCAGGAACCTGTTGTAGCCCTGCAGGTGGGGCAGAGTACAATACAAAGAATCAATGAAACAAAAAGTTGGTTCCTTGAGAAAATCAGCAAGAGAGTCAAAACCTAAATCAAACTCACTAAAAGACAAAGAAAGAATATGCAAACTAACAAAATCAGAAACAAAAGGGGGCACATAACAACAGACAATGAGGAAATACAAAGAATCATAAGGTCATAATTTAAAAACTGGAAAATCTAAAAGCAATGGATAATTATCTCAATATGTATCACTTACCAAAGTTAAATCAAAATGAGTTAAACAATTTCAATAGGTCTATAACCCCTAGAGAAATAGAAGAAGTTATAAAAAGTCCCCAAACCAAAAAAAAAGTCCAGGGCCAGATGGTTTTAGTGTAGAATTCTATCAGACTTTCAAAAAAAGGTTAACACCACTACTCCTCAAATTATTCCACAAACTAGAAGCAGAGGGTAACATTGCACAATACATTTTATGAGGCCACAGTCAACTTATCCAAACCTATAAAGACTACACAAAATAAGAGAATTGCAGGCCATTTTCCCTTATGAATGTAAATGTAAAATTACTCAAAACAATGCTTGCAAACAGAATCTAAGAACACATCAAAAAGATCATCCACCATGATCAAGTAGGCTTCATCCCAGAAATGCAGGGATGGTTCCATAAATGAAAGTCAATAAATATAGGCCACCATATAAATAAACCAAAAACATACACACGCGCACACGCACACACACACACACACACACACACACACACACACATACACACACACACACACACACACACACACACACACACACACACACACACTAATCTCATTAGATCAGTGGTCCCAAACTGTGGATTGTCCCTCCTTTGAGGGTCAAATGACCCTTTCACAGAAGTCACCTAAGACCATCAGAAAACACAAATTTTACATTATGATTCATAACAGAATCAAAATTACCATTATGATGTAGTGATAAAAATAATTTTATAGTTGGTGGTCACCACAACTGAAGAATTGTATTAAGGAGTCACAACATTAGAAAGGTTGAGAACCACTGCATTAGATACAGAAAAAGTCTTTGACAATTTCCAACACCATTTCATAATAAAAGTCCTGGAGAGATTAGGGATGCAAAGGACATATCTAAACATAATAAAGGCAGCCTATAGCCAACATCAAATTAAATGGAGAGAAACTCAGATTAATTCCACTAAAATCAGAAATAAAACAAGGTTGTCCATTCTCTCCAAACCCACTCAATATAGTACTTGAAGTTTTACCTAAGCCAATAAGACAACTGAAGGAGATCAAGGGGGACACTAATTGGAAAGGAAGAAGTCTAAGTATCTCTATTTGATGATGATATGATAGTATACATAAGTGTCCCTAAAAATTCCACCAGGGAACTCCTACAGCTGATTAACACATTAAGCATAGCGGCTGGATACAAGATTAACTCAAGAAAATCAGTAACCCTCCTACATACAAATGATAAACAGGCTGAGAAAGAAATCAGAGAAACATCACTCTTTACGATAGCCACAAATAACATAAAATATTTTGGGATAACTCTAACCAAACAAGTGAAAGATTTATATGACAAAACTTCAAATCTTTGAGGAAAGAAATTGGAGAAGATATTAAAAGATGGAAAGATCTCCCATGCTCGTGGATTGGTAAGATTAGCATAGTAAAAGTAGCCATTTTATGAAAAGCAATCTACACATTCAACATAATCCCCATCAAAATTCCAACATAATTCCTTACAGTTGGATGAGGAGGGCTCTGGATGGGGGGGGTGGACATAGGAACAGGAGGGATCAAGTGGGAAGAGGATGAAGAGAGACAGTACTGGGAAAGACACTGGAATCAGGGGCATCTCTGAGATGAGCTAGACACTTATTGCAATGGAAACTCTCAGGAATCTATGAGAGTGACCCCTAGCTAAGACTCCTATCAATGGGGGATATGGAGCCTGAACTGGCCATCTCCTGTATCCAGGTAAGACTTCCAGTGGAAGTGTTAGGAGCCCAACCCAGACATATAATCTTTGACCTACCTACAAAATGTGCTGGGGTGAAGGTGGAACAGAAATTATAGGAGTGTCCAACCAATGACTGATCCAGCCTGAGACTTCATGCCATGAGAGGGAGCCCACCCCTGACACAGTCTGGAGGGCCAGGATGTAGAGGCTGGATGGCCTAGAGACTTAGGATACAAACAAACATGGCTGGCAAAATAAAGTCAAAAAATGACTCCTAATAATAGTCTGCTATACTCATAGATTGTTGCCTAGCCTAATTGTCATCAGAGAGGTTGTACCCAGAAACCAATGGAAACAGATGCAGAAACCTGCCCCCCAAAATTAGGTGGAGCTTGGGGAATACTGTGAAAGATAGGAAGGAAGGGTTGTGGGAGCCAGAGGGGCTAAGAACACCATAACAAATCTCATAGAATCAACTAACCTGGGCTCATAGGGTCTCACAGAGACTCAATCACTAACCAGAGAGCTTGCATGGGACTGACCTATGCCTTCTGCACATATATTACAGTTGTGTAGCTTATTCTTCTTGTGGAACTCCTAACAGTGGGAGCAGGGGCTGTCTCTGACTCTATTACCTGCTTTTGGGGACCCTTTCCTCCTACTGGTTGCCTTGTCCAGCCTTAATAGGAAGTGCCTAGTCTTAGTGCAACTTGATGTGCCATGGTTGGCTGTTATACATGGGAGGCTGCCCTTTTCTCAAGAGAAATGAGGAGGAGTGGGTGGAAGAGGAGTGGGAAGATTGGGGAGAGGGACTGGGAGAAGAGAAGGGAGGGAGGGAAAACTGACTGAACTTGGAAAAAAATTAATAAAAAAAATTAAAAACTACAACAGGAAATTTTAAAAAGAACTCAAGATACTAAGTACCAAAAAAAAATCTTTAAAAAAATTCAATTAAAAATGGAGTATAAGTCTAAACAGATCTCTCAACAGAGGAATCTCAAATGGCTAAGGAGCAATTAAAGAAATGTTCAACATCCTTACCCATCAGGGAAATACATATCAAAACAACTTTGAGATTCCATCTTACACCTGTCGGAATGGCTAAAATCAATAACACAAGTGACAGCTCATGCAGACGAGGATGTGGAGCAAATGGAATACTACTCCTTCACTGGAAGGAGTGCAAATTTATACACTATGAAAATCAATATGGCAGTTCCTCAGAAAATTGAGAATCAATCTACCTCAAGACCCAACTATACCACTCTTGGGCATATACCCAAAGGATGCTCAATCATACCACAAGGACACTTGGTCAACTATGTTCATAACAGCATTATTCATAATATCCAGAAACTGGAAATAACCTAGATGTCCCTCAACCAAAGAATGAATAAAGAAAATGTGGTACATTTACACAATGGAGTATTACTCACCTGTTCAAAAAAAAAAGTCATGAAACTTTCAGGAAAATATATGGAACCAGAAAAAAAATCATTCTGAGCAAGGTAACCCAGACCCAGAAAGATAAATACATTATATATTCACTTATAAGTGGATATTAGCTGTTAAGTAAATGATAACTAAGCTACAATCTGTAGACCCAGAGAGGTTAGGTAAAGAGGAGAGCTCTACTGGGCAACACATGGATCTGGGAAGGAGAAATTGAATATATTTTGCTGGTGAACTGGGAACCGATGGGGATGGTGGTGGGAGGGATCAGGTAGGATAGGAGAGATGGGAATGAAGGGGAGTGTGTGGAGGGATATGACTGGAATTGAAGGGCATTTGGAGGGCAGTGTAGAAACCTAGTGCAGTGGAAACTTCCTGAAATCTATGAGGGTATTCCTCATGAGGACTCCTACTAATGGAGGATACTGGAGTCTGAACTGGCCATCTCTTGTAGCCAGGTAAGGCTCCTAGTAGTGGGACTGGGGTTTATTCAGTTGAGTTGTTGACCAAGGGGTTACTGTGGAGATAGATCCCCAAGCAACCCAGGCTAATCCTAGGACAGAGGGTTGCCTTTAGAAAACTGACAGCAGGGCCCCATTGCCGAGGACAACATCCACACAGTTCATTGAATGTAGAGAGGTGGGGCTGGTGCCTGCATGGAGCCTTTACTCCTAATCTCTAGTCCCTTCAGTGTGGGAAGGTATGCTGCAGGCCACTGAAAGAGAAACCTAGACGCTAACCCAGTCACAAAACCCTCAACCTACGATCTGTCCTGCCTGCAAGACATGCTGGGGCAATGGTGGTGCAGAACTTGTTTGAGTGGCCAAGCAATGTCTGATTTTACTTGAGGCCCACTCCATGAGAAGGATCTCATGCCTGACACTGCTTAGATGGCCAGGAACCAGAGACTAGATAGCCAAGAGAGTGATAAAACGCAATATGACTGGTCTTTAAAAAAAATCAATGAATTAGTCTTAATGAGATTCTGCTGTACTCATAGATCAGAGCCTTGTCCAGTCTTCAGAAAGACTTCCTTCAGCAGCTGAGAGGAAGCTTCCTCCAGAGCAGATGCAGAGACCCACAACCAGACATTACGTGGAAAGAGTCTAAATTGGAGATCTCAATCGGGTCCCTCCTCTCCTAGCTTGTAGAATCCCTTGGAAGAGGGGGGGAAAGATTATAGGAGTCAAAGGGAATGGAGGACCCCAGGAGAACACGGCCCACTGAATCATCTAAGCAAGGCTCACAGAGATTGAAGTGGGGCCTGCAAGGCTCTGCACCCATACTCTGCATATATGCTGTAGCTGTTAGCTTGGTGTTTTGTAGGACTTCTCAGTTGTGGGAGTGGGTGTGTCTTTGACTCATTTGTCTGCTCTTAGGACTCTTTTCCTCTTGTTGGGCTGCCTTGTTCAGCCTCACTGTGAGGGTTTTTGCCTGGCATTACTGTATTTTGTTTTCTTGTGTTTTGTTGTAGTCTCTTGGAGGTCTGTTCTGTTCTGAACAGAGCAGAGGGGAAGTGGATTCAGGAGAGAGAGAAGATGGGGGCGATGGGAGCTGAGAAGAGTAGAAGGAGAGGAAACTGGGGTCCGGATGTATTGTATGAGAGAAGAATCAACTAAACTCTAGCATGTGGACAGGACATCCATGAAATAAGATACAAAGATATAAATGTCATAATGATAGATAAAAATGAATTGAATCCCTGCTATGTACCAACCCTTCAACAAAGTTCTCAACATTTATTATTTTATTTAATCTGTCAAAGGTGACCCAAAAATAACAACCACTTTAAATTTCATATGCAGAAAAATCTGAACCCCAATGTTGGACTAGTTTAAAATATAAGTCTACATGTCTTCAAAAACCAAGGTATGTAGAAAATATGAGAGTTAATGTGCACCATACGAATACAAAGAGAATACATTCTGATTTGGAAGAGGCAGAGTCTTAGGATGGGGAAAGTGGAGAAAAGCTAGAGAGAATGCTTGCCGTGTGAGCTGGATCTTAAAGAAAGAGATCCCCATAAAATTAAAAGGGCAAAGCTTCCAAGCAAGGAGAATGGCATGAAGAAGACAATAGAGCAGATGGTAAAACATCAGATCATGATGCAGTGTTTATATTCCTTCTGAATGCCACTGTACTACTTAGATACACTGCCCCTACCATTGTGGAAGGTAAAACAAAATAAATGGTCTAGATATAGCTCACTATCCCTGCCCTCCACCAGCTGCAGCACTTGGGAGAGCACATCCTGTACCTTACCTGGGCAGCACAGTAGAGCTGACCCTGTTGGCAGAGATGTGGGTGAGCCAGCCCTGATGTTGTGAGCATGGGAGAGCTGTCTCCACTACTCACCTGTCTTGGGGTAGCATGAGTGGAGGAGAGATGCCCTCCCACCCCATGCCCATCTATGCCTAAGGCAGGCAGGAGAGCTGGTCCTAAGATCATAAGAGCAGTAGAGCTGTCACTGCCCCTCATCAGCTGCAGCACTTGGGAGAGCCACCCCTATACCTTGCCTGGGCAACACAATAGAGCTGGCCCTGAAGGTATAGGTGTGAGAGAACCTACCCTGAGGATGAGAACTGGTCCTGCCCCTTGCTCATCACTGTAAGGAATGAACTAGCCAGGACAACACCAGAGAGCCCGCCCTGGTGGCAAAGACAGGGGAAAGATGGTGTTCTGACCAACCCTGCAACTATCCAGGCCCAGAACCAGGATTATATGTTGGCCCACCACAACATCCACCCCATCTGTGATCTGTTAAAGCATGGGAGAGGGGGATCAGTCCTGTGGATCCGGGGCTCAGGATCTCCACAACACAGACAGCAATGAGATATCCAGGAAGAGTCCCAGTGAGGGCCCAGAATCAATGGTGCAGCAGAGATGAGGGGCCTTGAACCAGACCAATGATTCTTTTTGATAAATGCCTGCAAGTAAAAATATATGGATAAAGGAGTTTACTGTTTGACTCACTGTGCCACACTGCAGCTTCCATGACAAGATTTTCCCCTTCTTTCCTTCCCCCCCCCCCCCCCGCTTTTTCTCTTATATTTTATTTGGTTTTATTTTGGGGTAGGGCAGGAGATTGGTGGGATTGGGAAGCATGATATGAAGAACACAAAGAATAAATTTAAAAAAACAAAAATAAAAGATGTAACTCCCACTCTTTAGAAGCAAACTATTTAGTAGAGATAAACACTATCAAATCAGAATACTTGAATTAATAGAATTATAAGTTACCCTGAAAACGCGGCGACTGGCTACTCATTCATTACGGGCTGACAAAAGAAGTGAGCCTATGGTATCACCAAAGATATGGCACTGGGTGACAAGATGCTCAGTGGGTAAAGGCACTTACCACCAAACCTGACAACCTGAGTTTGATCTCTAGAACCCCACATGTTGAAAGGAGAAAATCAACTTCTACAAGTTGTTCTCTGACCTACACACACACACATACACACACACACACACACACACACACACACACACACACACACACTAAATATGTCTAGGGTTTTATGCTATGAAGTGATACCATGACCACAGCAACTCCTATAAAAGAAAACATTTAATTGAGGCCGGCTTATAGTTTCAGAGGTTCAGTTCATTATCATCATAGTGTGACATGGCAGCATGCAGGCAGACACTGTGTGTGTGTAGCTGAGAGCTCTACATCTGGATCAGGAGGTAGAAGGAAAAATAAGAGTCACTGGGCCTGGCTTAAGCATCAGAAACCTGAAAGCCCACACCCAGTGACACACTTCCTCCAACAAAGTCACGCTTACTTCAACAAGGCCACGCCTCCTAATAGTGCCACACCTTGGTGATCAAGCATTCAAATCTATGAGTCTATGGGGGTCATTATTATTCAAACCACCAGAAAATGTAAAGGTAAAAAGATATGACAATAATAGCAAGAGCAAAAAAATCAACAAGAGAAGAAATCTCTAAAGAACTTGGAGATGTTCAGCCTGAAAAAGGTCACAGTCGGGGGGGGGGGGGGGGGGGGGGGGGGGGCATGACTTCCATCTTTTAACATTTGAAGGAATGTCACAGAGCAAAAGTGTTAATCCTTGTGTTTGACCCTAGACAGCAAAATGCAGCCCCATGCAGGAAATCTGCAGAAGGCAGATTGTTTAACATAATGAACTTTTTGCTAACAGTCCAAAAATGGCACAGGTTGCCTCGGGAATGCAACTTCCCAAAAAGCTAGTTCAAGAAGAGGCTGGGTAAGCATGGTGGTAGTCAGGGAGCCTGTGCAAAAATGCTAATCTGGGTTCTGACTCCAACATTCTGGGGTACTAAATCAGCATCCTGCTAGGAGTTTGTTTTAGGGGAGTAGTTTTTTGTTTTGCAGATTTTGTGGTTTGGGGTTGTATTTTATAAGTTTTGCTATTTTAAAACTTGCAAATAAATAAAAACATCATCACATCAGAATTGTACAATAACTTATATAAATGTGCATAAAATATATTTGATGCTGAGAGTGTAATATTTAATGTGAAGCTCCATGCCTATTCTAACTATATAAAAATTCATTGAGTTGCATACACTTTGGGCCCAGTTTTTAGTGTGTGAATTTTGTTTGGGGGATTTTATAGCTTAACTTTGATCACTTCTGATTGATTTTTTTTAACTGACAAGGAATTTATACACCTGGCTTTTTGGGGAGGATCCCGTGTTATTCTATAAATGTACTGTGATGGGAAATCACATTCTGATACTAAAAGGGAGTGCCCTAATTAGAATGATTATGTCTGTTGCCACCGATTATGCATTCCAGGAAGAAGGGCTCTGAATATATTTGACCTGGTATGCATTTTGAAATAATAAGTCCATGTTCTTTTTGAAATCATTTGCAACTCAGACTTTTTACTAGTCTTTAATTATCCCACATTCTCTTGGGCCTTATTACTTGTCTTTAAGACAATCTCCCTTCCTCTGTTCTGCACAACAGGAAGGTGGTCCATAGCATCCGTTTCCCAGGATCCTTCACTGACTGGCTTCTTGTTAGGTTTGCTCAATAGGAAGCAACAAGACAGATTGGAAAATGAAAATTTTGGAGAGTGAAAAGAAGTATACACACTATACACACATGAACACACACACACACACACACACACACACACACACACACACACACCACACACACACCACACACACACACACACACTCCATCTGATTTGGATGGCATTTTGAACAGCAGCTTGCCTCCTCCTAACAGATGACCTTTTCCGTGGTCACAGCTCCCACTAGGCTGCCCAGTCCCAGAAGTCCTATGCCACTGTCCCTCCCTTTGCCGTACAGTCACAGGGCAAGGATGGTGCAGCTCCAGTTCTTCCTAATCTCCAAGTTGCCTTTCTGTCCCTCATCCCTCCTCTCTCTTCCCTCCTCCTCCCCTTTCTTTTATCCTCTTCTCCCCCTGCCTATTTAAAATATGCAAAATATAACATTATCTTCATTCTTTAGCTTTCTCAATACCTCTTCGGCTCTTTACTTCTGAATGTCCCCGATTCAGTTACCCTATTCTCTAGCTCAACTGACATTTTACTCAATTCTAAACTGGGAATTCAAAAAGGAAATAGAAATCACCAAAAGATGCCACATTAATTTAAAGAAAAGCTGTTCTTCCCCTTGCTCTAAATCTTAAGTGACAGCTTTTATAGCCTCTTCCTCTCCTCCCCGCAATCTACTTTAAAGTCTCCCTCCACAATGGAAAAGAGGCCATTGCATCATTTGGCACTTGAACGCTCATTACACCTTCAAGTGTGAGAGATTTCATCTTCAATTCTCTTATTAGATGTTAAATCCAATTGAATTAATACAAATCCTTCAATAACAAAATCTATTTTAAAAATCACTCACAGGAATCCCTTTATCTCTTATATTTTATTTTTTATCCTTGTTTTTTTTCTTCCTGCCTATTGCCTTTTTCTCTTTCCCCCACGGAAATAAAAAGCATGATCAGAGCAACATTTAAGCAGCCCACCAACATGACCTCCATCTTCCTTCCTATCATTAAGAGGGAGAAGTTGCCATGGCAACACAGAAACAGACATCCCTGACTTCTCAGACTGCAATCTCAGAAAGATCTATCTAAGATATTATCTATCCTCAGGTGGGAGACCTGATATTGTTTTATATAGAATTTTTCTATAATGTGAGACACACATTTAAAGGACAATGATTATAGTTAATCCCCAAGCCAACAGCAATTTCAGGTGGTCACTATTTACCTCCAGAGCAATTTGTACTCAGGTGCATCTTCTCCTAATGCTGAGCTTGTCCTCCTGCCTGAAATGTGAGTTTTGACAGTCATCAGCTAAAAGCTTTGGCTATATAAAGCAATAATAGAGAGGCCATCAAAAACCTCCCCTCTAAATAGATGGTTCCTCCTGCAGTTCCCTTCTCTCTGACCACTGGTTCCTTTCTACCTTATGTCTCCCACTTTATATCTTCTTAATGCTAGGCTCACATCTTCCTGAATTCAACTCTGACCTGAATTCATCCATCTCCTCCCAAATTGAGCACAGCTCATGCAGCAAGGAGAACTAGATAAGCTGAAGCCAAAGATCATCAACATTGGGAGTCAGAGAAATCAAGAAGAGGTAACAACCCGGGTCCTGAAAGACAATCACAGCACCTTCTGAACTGCCTGTACCTGACCCTTCCTTCACAAGTGCTATTTATGGATCTGGAGGATGACCAAGGAGAAGAGAGTCATTCTAATGCAGCCCTGATTCTGCACTGGCCTCTAACAGTTATAAATCACTCATGTCATGCATGGTGAGCCTACATCCCATGCCCTGTTTCGCTCCTATCCTGCCCTTTCATTATCCCCTTAGCTCTAAACTGGTAGGCAAGAGATATTAGTAACGTGCCCAGCATTGCCAAGTCCTTTGTGTACATTCTGTCCACTCATCTTCATGAAAGCCTTCTTATATAGACAGCTGTCTCCTTTACACACATACTAATGAATTAAGTAACTTGCCCAAGGCCCCTCAGCTAGAAAACCACAGAGGCAGGTTTGTAACTGACCCTAAGGCTCTTTGTGGATACCATATTTAATCCCAGTGGAAAAATCTCAGAAGCTCAGCATGGGAGGAGTATGCCCTGGGTTTCCTCCTAGCAATGTGTGTCCTGAAGGAACAATTATGTGTTCACCTCTATATCCCACTTGCCTGACACATTCTCAGAATCAACTAGAACTTGTTGGAGAATGAATGAATTTGTGAATTAATGTCCAGCTCTCTCTTTTACCCTGAGCTTACGTTACTACCAAAGCATTCACAGTGGCCTGTAGCACGAAACTTAAAAGGTCTTATTAATAAAAACAAACTCAGAGCCAGGTATGGGGTGAATGCTGAAAGATCAGAGACAGAAGCAGCCACAGCTACCTCACCTCTCCAATTCCTCAGCTGATCCTGTTTCCTCAGACTGGAAACCTCTGTGTCCTCATCCGAATGGATCTCAGCTGAACTGCTGCTAAAAGTCTAAGAGCTTAAGAAGACTAGTTCCTAGTCCTCATGACTTCTATACCATTCTGCTTCCTGCCATCACTTCCTGGGATTAAAGGCTCTTGTTACCATGCCTAGCTGTTTCCAATGTGGCCTTGAACTCACAGAGATCCAGACAGATCTCTGCCTCAGGAATGCTAGGATTAAAGGTGTGTCTGACACCATTTTCTGGCCTCTATATCTAGTGGCTGTTCTGTTCTCTGACCCCAGATAAGTTTATTAGGGTGCACAATATTTTGGGGAACACAATATCACCACAGTGGTCTTCTTACCCCTGCTCTTGGTCACCTCTAATCAAGCTTCCTTCGCCAATTAACTGGTCAGTTTGACACCATTCCTTTACAATTGCCCAGTCATTCCCATTCAAGGATAAAATGCAAATTTCTCTTCCCTCCCTTGTCCTTAAGATTTGGTCTTTCCCCCTCTACCTGGAATTATACAACCTACTCCTTTGCTGCTTTGTTGAATTGCTAGAGAAGTGTGGGTGATTGACTAGCAGCTCCCCAAAAACAACAGTGTTTCTTAACCCTTTGATTATTTGTGAATGCAATTCCCTCCACCAAGAAGCCTTTAGTCTCCCATCTCTGGTATGCATGCACAGAAACACACAGAAACGAAACACACACACACACACACACACACACACACACACACACACACACACACACACACACACACACCTACCCTGCATTTCCCAGCAAATACCTGTTCTTGATGAAAAATCATCTCAAGCAATATATACTGGAGTCACGGATTTCCACTGAAGAATTCAGCACTTCCACTCCACTACAGAAACCACCCTTTTACCAATCTCACGATCTCTCTACCACTCCATTAAGGTCTGCTTCTGCCACCATCTCACAAGTGTTCAGAGTAAGATCTGCACTACCACAGCAGCAATTGAAACTGACTTGTCAAAGTAACAGTACCATTGAAAGCAGGGTCTTTATAGGATATTTAGCTCTGTGTGCTCTTCCTTCACAGTGCACTAATGCTATTAGGTGAGGAGCAGGCATTCTCACAGGAGTGGATGGTTACAGAAGTATCTTTACCTTTCTGGAATCCCTCTTACTCTCTTATATACTCTTTTCACAATGTGAATGCCCCCATCAGACACTGACATTCTGTATTAAAGTTACCCAATCGGTGGTATTCTGTTACAGCAATAGAAAATGGCCTATGCTGGCTTGCTAAACAAGGACCATGCCTTTTCACATTTGCACCCCAGGACTTTGCTGAGTCTCTGGGACTATTTACCTAATGAAAACAATACTTGATGACAACTGGACCAGGAAGAAAATAGGAGAGGGTACATAACGTAACTAAGAGGATTTTGTGGCATACTGTGTGCTTGCAAGTTGTTCTTTGAGGCAAGGATAAGAAAGTTGTGAGCCTTTTCTAACATCTACCTGAGGACTATATGGGCATAGTAATTAGGGAGGAGAAAATCTAAGCAGGGAGGTAGCATCAAAGCAAAACTTCATACATAAATTTATTACCTATATCAGCTGAAATGATTTATCCCCTAACCGAATAGTATGTCAACTTTTATGAAATCACTAAATTTATTTGTTTTGTAAGTTTCTTCAGAAATTGAAATATTTTGCATTATAAAATGATGCCTGTTGCTAAACTGATACTGGCTTGTCAATATTTTTCTCCTGTCACTAGTCAAAAACTCAAGTTCTAATTTCTTTAGGCCTGAAGTGTAAATTATTATATTTTAAAAGAAGACATAAATTTAAAATGTCTGTGCTCTCTGGTTCTAGGGAAGATGCACTAAATTTTGCCAATTCTAAAAGGCTTCATTATTTCTTGGCCTTTTGACTAAATTCAAGTAAATGAAAGGCCTGACCTATTGTACTATCTTCTATTTGTAGGTCTGAAAGATTAAGATAAAACAGAATGTACATAACAGCATAAATCTTGTATTATTGGGTGAATAAAAACCAATTTTTATATAACTGTCAAAGAGCTTGCCTTGGCTAAATATACAGAAAAAAATTTTGATTCATCCTTTGAGAATTGTGTGCAATGTATTTGATCAGATTTACCACTTCCCCCTACTCCTCCCAGATACCACTACCCCTCCCTACCCAATTTTGTGTCCTCTCTTTTCTTTAGTACATCAAGTACAATTGATGATGCTCACATACTATTAGATATATGGTCTTCCACTGAAGCATGGTCAGCCTACCAAGAAGCCCCACCCTTAAAGACAACTGACTCTTGCTGGGCATAATGGCACACGCCTTTAATCCCAGCACTGGCGGGGAGAGGCAGGTGAATCTCTGTGAGTTTGAGGCCAGCCTGGTCTACAAAGTGAGTTCCAGGATATCCAGGGCTACACAGAGAAACCTCCTCTCAAAAAATCAAGAGAGAGAGAGAGAGAGAGAGAGAGAGAGAGAGAGAGAGAGAGAGAGAGAGAGAGAGAGAGAGAGAGAAACAACTGACTCTTCCTCTCCAACCAGCTATCAATTGCCGATAGCTAGGGATGACTTCATATCCACCCTCTCTCTGTGTTGGGATTTTATCTCTCACATGCTGCCTCAACTTCTGAGAGCTCATGTGTGCAGCTGCCCTGCTGTGTCCAGAAGACACTGTTTTCTCTAGTCCTCACTGCCTTGGGCTTTTAAAATCTTCCTGCCTCATCTTCTACAATGATCACTAGGTCTTCAGAAAAACTTTTTCAGGCCACTTTTAAGACTGCTATTAAAGGATAGAAAATAAAATAAGCATCCATTCCTCAATTCAACAGAAGGTAGAAAGAATATATGTCATGGAGGATTTTTTTTTTACTATTAATTACATAATAAATAACCTTTGGTTTTTATTAATATTACACTTTTGATCATGTCACATGGTGACTGTATTTGAGGCTCAGTTAGAACCAGGCTTCCTTTAGTCTTAGTGCTCTGGCCTTTTGGATTCCCTTCAGGGAAGGGAAAGTGACCAGAGCATTTGGTACAGCAGAGGGTATGGCTGCCGGCTCAATGATAATCATACTCATATACCAAGAATCTATGATATGCTTTCCCAATACTATTTCGTATCACTTACAAGGAAATACCATCCCTTCCTCTACACTAAAGATAAGGTGTCAAATTTCAATCAGATTAAAGGGATCAGAGTAAGGTTTGGTGCTCAGTACCTTTAACTCTCCATTCCATGCCTGCCCCTGGCACACCCCTCTGTGATACTGCCACTGCTCTGCAAATGATGCAGAAGAATGTGATATCTGCTCAGCAAATATTTTTGAGAGATAATCCCTTTTAATTGAGACTTGAGCTGGAGAAGCCCATGTTGCCAATCCAAACAAGACTTTAAGGCATTAAGATAAGCTATTTACCAAACTCTCTTTAGCAACATTGCCTTGTATTTCTACAAAATGAACAAAACAATGTTGAAATCAGAAAATTTTCCATGAGACTGAACAAAATTAATGACCTTTTGTAATACAGGAAGCATGGACAGAAACGGTTGGTACAAACCTTGGCTGTACCCACCTTGGCTGCCTGAAAAACCAAAACTGGATTTTTTTGTTTTTCTAAAGTATCAGTTTGGGTAGGTTCCAGTCCTGTTTTACCATGGAACACTGACCTGGGTATTGCTGGGAAGAAATTTTGTAAAGATGATTAAAGTCTGTAATTAATTTAAGGAGAATGTAGACGAAATTCTAAACAGTCTTATTAAATAAGAAACACAGAGCCAAATATAGGGGTGAAAGCCGTAAAGATCAGAGCAATAGGGAAAGCCACCAGCTAACCTTACTCACCATGCCTCCGTAGCTTCCCCCAAGAGAACCAGCTTCTTCCTGTCTAACCTGCTCCTTTATTGCCTTGCTCTTCAGCCTTGTCATTGGCTCTTAGCCCAGCTACCTCATTTCTTCGTCACTGCCTGTCTGTACAGACCTCCAGGTCTCTATGGTTGGTACTGGGATTAAAGGCATGTGTCGCCATGCTTGGCTATGTCCTTGAACTCACAGAGACTCCGCCTGCCATGTGATTGGAATTAAGGGCGTGTGCTACCACTTTTGTTTATGGCTGGCTATGACCTCTGATCTCCAGGCAAACTTTATTAACATACAAATAAAATATCACCACTCTGCAGCACAAATAAAATATCACCACATTTCCCCCTTTTTTTTCTAATAAAAATAAAAAAGAATTTAAAAAGTTATAACTAATATAAGAAAAACTATATACAATAAGTACAATAACTATATACAATATATAAATCAATAAATATATCAACAATGTCTAGTCCATTTGCATTTGACAAACTCAGAGAAAATATTCCATTATCTATTCTATTTTGGTAAGTCCAAAATGTACCTGATTTACTTTCTATCCTAACTTATATTACTAACAGAGAACTATCTTATAATGGTTCTCTTGGGGGAAGCTACGGAGGCATGGTGAATAAGGTTAGCTGGTGGCTATCACTATTTCTCTGATGTCTACAGTTTTCACCCCTATAATTGGCTCTGTGTTTCTTATTTAATAAGACTGTTTAGAAATTCATCTACAGGAGAGGTTATCCTTGATAACTTAAGTGAGCCTGATTTAATCACTTGAAAAGTTTTTCCAGCAGTACTGTGTCTTCCCTGAGTTGTGCCAGTAAACAGCAACTTCAGCCAGTGCTAGGGATTGCCAGCCTGTGGCTTCCTAAGCACCTTCCCCACAAACTCAGACTTGGAAGATTCCAAAATCACACAAAATAACTTCTTACAAGAAATCTCCATATATAGGGATATAGATAGAGATAGATGATTGATAGATAGATAGATAGATAGATAGATAGATAGATAGATAGACAGACAAGATAGACAGATAGATAGAAACATCCTACTAGTCTACTTTTCTATACCTTGAGTGATACAAGAAACTTAGAAATTAGGACACAGAAAAATTGTGCATAAACATAGAAAATATGTTTTAAAAAAATCATTTATTTGGTCATCCATAACTCTTAGGCCCTTTGTGACATGTAAAGAAAAGTTTCCTCAAAGAGTCTACATGCTCAAAGTATAGTTACACCATAATGCCCATTGGATTTATTGAAAGTAAATGTCAGGCCAAACTTTGTCATATTGTAAGTTTTAATTATACAGCACTGATGAATAAACAGGCACACAGCATTTTACTGACTATGCTATTTATGATGAAGCCTCAGTTCTTTCTCTTATCAACTTGCATGAGAGTTCATCAGAGACCCTGTGACAATACTCTAATGAAAGGTTTCTGTTGACCCTGAGGCAATGCCTGGACATGAACTGTTTATGAGTTGTGCCCAAGGATACAAGGCTTGGAAGTTTATGATTGTCCTCTCTTATGACAGTAGAACATGTCTCTGAACTATTTCACCCAAACCACACAACCTAAACGCCACTAATTTCAGCAATGAAGAACTAATTGTTAAATCCACCTGCTGACTACCTAGGTGTGTAAGTTACTTGCTGTGGATGTCTTCCTGTGTGCTGTGAATATGTGTTGCTCTGATTGGTTGATAAATAAAGCTGTTTGGCCTATGGCAAGGCAGCTTAGAGGCAGGCAGGAAATCCAAACAGATAGACAAGAAGAGAAAGGAAAGAAAAGGCAGAGCTGCAAGCCACGGCCAGGAGAAGCAAGATATAAAGGTATTGGTAAGCCACAAGACACATGGCAAAGTATAGATTTATAGTTAAATGAGTTAATATTAAATGAGTTAATTTAAGATGTAAGATCTAGCTAGTGAGAAGCCTGAGCCAGTAGGCCATACAGTTCGTAATTAATATAAGCCGCTGTGTGTTTACTTGGGTCTGAGCAGCTGCAGACTGGGCAGGACACAGGAAAACTTTCAGCTAGAGTTACTACATTTCAATGGCTGTGATAAAACCACATGACCAAGGCAACTTATAAAAGAAAGAGTTCAGTTGGGCTTACAGTTCCAGGGTTTGGAGCTATAATGATGACAGAGCAAAGGCATGGTGGCAAGAGGTTGAAGCAGCTGCTGAGTGCACACACCTCAAGCCTCAACCAGGAGGCAGAGAGAGCTCATACAAAAGGTCTTTTGAGACCCCAAAGCCTACACCCAGTAATATACTTCCTCCCTCCAGCAAGGCCACTCATGCTAATCCTCCCAAACAACCACCAGCTGGGGACCAAGTATTCAAACTACTGAGAGTTATAGGAGACAGTTATCATTCAAACCACCACATTGGGCCTCTCTTCATTTACCCTATGAAAACTGATTTCTAATCATCATAATGCTGTTTAGTAAAATTTAGCATGTTGACTAGAAGTAGCCACAAATGGAAAGTGGCCATTCTTACCACACCTACCATAGAGTAGAGCACCAACTAAGCCCCACACAACACTGTCCTGCTGGTGGTGAAGAAATTTCTGACAACAGTGCTGTAGGTAACGTTTTCCAAGCTATCAAAGTTCAAACAGATTAGTAATAGGTCCACGGTCCCAGAGCATGAGTTCATCGTGAAGTTTTTATTGGGTTTCAGATTGTAAAACATACCACTAGCCTGAAAACTGGCATATTTCGTTAGGCCTATATTGACATGTTTTTTAAAGATGAATAGTACACTGGGACCCTGGCTGACTAAGGATGAGTACCACATGAAGCTCCCTAAACAAATTCAAGTTGCCATTTAGGTTTTTTTTCTTATATTGTTATTAAAAATTGTAAGAATTTAATTTAGACATTTTTAGAGAAACCCTTAAAATAATTTTCACCCGGGAAAATAGAACCTACTGAACTACTATCTATTAAATTAGGTCTATCAGAGTCTTCGGAAAAGTTGTTAACATGTAGTTAACAGAACAGCAAAGGGTCATAAAAAAAAATACAGCCATCTAAACAAAAGGTAAGAAGTATGGAGGTGTCTTCCCCAGTTTTGTTTTGTTTTGTTTTGTTTTGTTTTGATATAATAAGGAGAAGATCCAAGTATGTCTGTAGTGGATATTGGCAGTTTTTGCCAAAATCTCTTTCAAATGCCTCATTTGCTGTTTTGTGTTTTTTTTTTTTTTCAAAAGCAACTCTCCACAAGAGGAGAATAGTGTCATTCATCAAACTTTGAGGACAGAATGTGGTTTGCTTTGGACAAATGTCCACAAATCATAATGTTAAATTACAAGCTTGGGTGCCAAGGAGCCAGACAGCTGGTCCTCCATGCTCTCTCTTCACCCACCATCAAACATTAAGTAGGGATCTATCCTCAGAAGAATGACACTGGCATTGCTAGCCATTCCTTTCTCCAGGCTCAAGCAGTCCAATCATAATGTTTTGTGTAAATGTGCAAGTGCTCTGAAGATTTGTTTGCTGGTTTATTTAATTGGCATTTATTGAGCATATGCTATTTGGCAAAGTCAAGACTAATAGGTCGTAGCTCAAACATTTGTAAGACTAATTCCAGCTAATTCTAGCTTGAGGATTCCACAGTCAATTAGGGGAGATAAATGCAAAATGACATTTAAATGAAATACACAATTGCATGTGTACATGCACGAAGGTTATGTTTGACAATCAGGCCAAACAGCCTAGAAAAAAGCCATAATGTCTTCCTTATTTTGAGTATTATAGTCCAACATATATGGATTTGACTTCTCATAATCTGTAAAATACCCTCCTCTGTTATTAATGCATCTTCACAGTTACCCTTTTGTACTTCACATCAAATGTGCAATGCCTTAAGACAATTTCTCTGACTTTCCAAAGCATTAACCCATTAAATTTCAATATTGCTTTAAAAATCCCATGGTCTTAGGGAAACTAGCATCTATTAGGACAAATCTCAGATGTGGTATGATGTATCCTGTCCATATTTCCAGAAGATAAGGAAACCTTATGGCAGAAGTTCATGCATTCACATACTCACTGGGGATAACTTGAGGTTACTCTATCTAGTTACCTATAGTCTAATTTAAAATAAAATATATATCAGATAACTATCATTCACCTTTTCCCAAAGTACAACACATTTCTATACATGTATTCTCAATATTTCATACAATTATTTCAAGTTTCACATGGAAAATTTCTATTATAATAGTTACATGTTCACATGTATGTGCTTTCTTCTACAACTACTTATATGTTGAAAGTGATGCTAGTGTTTTGCTTTAGGAAGATAAAAATGAGCAACTGAATATATAAATTGACAGTGTCTGACCACTTGTGGAAACAAAACCTCTAACCCATAATTGCCAGCTTTGGCACCAGTCTACTGTTTCAGATTACTTACAATATAAAGCAACCCACTATCTACAGTCAGATATATAGGGAGCCGGACCACTGCCTCTATCAACCATTTCATTTAGCTTTTGTAAACAATGGACCCAAAGTGGCTGGGACTTGACTAATATCTGTGGTGGTTTGAAAGAAAATGCCCCCCAAAGGGAGAGGCAATATTAGGAGGTGTGGTCTTGTTGGAGTAGGTGTGGTCTTGTTGGAGGAAGTGTGCCACCGTGGAGGTGGGTTTTGAGGTCTCATTTATGCTCAAAGTACTGCCCAGTGTCTCAGACCACTTTCTGTTGCCTGGGCAAGATGTAGAGCCCTCAGCTACCTCTCCAGTATCATGTCTACCTGCATGCCACCATGTCACATCATGATGTTAATGGACTAAACTTCTGAAAATATAAGCCACGCCAATTAGATGTTTTTCTTTTATAGAAGTTGCCATGGTCATGGTCTCTTCACAGCAATAGAAACCCTTACTAAGACAATATCTAACAGTTTCTCCATTTTTGTACCTACTTCCAGCTTGAGACCGAAGTTGAACCAAATTTGGCTTGATGGTAGAAAGTCAACTATACTTCCCTAAGCAATCAGATGGAGTACCCTTCTAAGTTGGTCTCCTTCCAGCTTCTCCCTTGCCAGAAGTCCCTGAGCAGTGGCATCTGAAGCTTTCCTTGTTTTCAGTTTTGTTTGCAGTGGTGGTACTTGAACCCAGAGCCATGCACATGGCAGGCAGGCACTCTACCAGTAAGCTTTATCTACAGTGTACCTTCCTTATTTTCTGCTTTCCTACTTTTCTCCTTGGCTTTGGATCTTTGCCAAATGTTAGGGATGGTGGCTGACTCCCTCCAACTCTGAATAAGTAGCCATTGTTATCTTGGTGATTTATTCATTCATTTTGGAGGGGATCAATGACATAATATTATGAATTAGGTAAGCTTCAAAGAAAAGAGGTTTATTTTTGTACAGTTCTAGAGGTAGATGGTCAAACACTGCATCTAATAATTGCCTGCCTGATGACAGAGTCATGAGGTGACACAGAGCATCATTTATCAAGAGGCAGGAAGTATAAGTGTGCATAGATGACAGAGTCCTGAGGAGACACAGGACATCACTTACCAAGAGCCAGAGAGTGCATGTGTGCATGGGTGTTTCTCTTCCAAGCACTCTCTCTCTTCCTAAGCCATCAGGATTCACTCATGGGGCTTCACAGTACTGATATTATACGATCCTAGGTAGCTCCCAAATGCTCCAGTTCTAACATCATGGTCATATTAAGTTTCCACCTTCTTAATATGTCACAGTAGAGGATTAAACTAAATTCATGAAGTACTGGGGACACTGAAGCCATATTCAAATCAAAGTAACAGTCATTGGTTTCCACACAACAAAATTCATTATCAGATACATGTACTTCTGGTTTGTTTTTTATCTTATATTATTTTATTTTATTATTCTTTAGATGCCTGTTTGTATTCTAATGGGAGAGAGGAAGAACGGGTATGGCTTTGGGTGGGTGATAAGGATTGGGGAGGAGTTGGAAGAAGGAAAACCATTATCAGAATATATTGTGGGCAATAATGTATTTTCAACTAAAAATACATGTATTTAAGTGAAAGGGGAATTTAATTAATATAAATATAATTAACTAATAGTATAAATGGTATGAGGATATTATAAAAATTATCACAGGAATACACAAATAGGTACCGTTTGCAAATGTTGCATTCTGCACCAGGCCTACGCTAGCTGTAGTGCTATGCACAGAGACAAACTCTGAGAGAGAATGAATGCTATGCCCACACTCTTCCTCGGGCCTTTGCACTGGCTGTTTGCTATGCTTGGCATGACTCTTCACATAGCCTCAAGACTTGCACCTTCCCCTCTTCTGTATTTGTGTAAATGCCTTTTCCAGTCCTCTGACAATCCTGTTTCCCAAAATGGCACTGTGTATCCTATTTTCCCTCCTACACAGGCATAGTTCTTTCTACCTTTCCTGTGTAAGTTTCATCACAAATCATCATGCAATTTATGTCTCACTTCTTTGTTTATGAGACATCTTCTTCCCTCCACCCGAAATTACAATATACTCCCCTAAAGGCAGAGGCGGGGGGGGGGTCCCTCAAGTTTTTCTTATCCTCTTAATACTGAATCTTTAATATCTAGAATAGGCCCTTTCCATAAAAAAATAATAAATATTTATTTTCTCAAGAAATAAAGAGATGGAGGGAGGGAAGTTGTCAGCCTTGGAAACAGGTGACCCTGGGTTCACTTTCACCTGTCACTTACTAGCTAAAGACATGGAGATGTGTCACCAGAATCTCTTCAAGGAGTGACATGCTGCCCTAACTGTCACCTACTTTAGAGTTCACCCGAGCTGTGGAGCCACTCAAGGATCTGAAAAGGTAGCCAAAAACCATGACTGATTGCGGCAGAAGAATAGTGGAGCTGCGTTTACCGTCCTACCTGAGTGACAATGATGTACCTACGTTGCTCTAGAGCTCCCCCTGCTGTTAGTCATAGTTTAATGGCCTTTATCATAAATTCCGTCTTTCTCTCTGCCCAAGCAATCCTGTTTCTTGCCTCCTCTTCTCCAGCAACATTAATAATTAATTCTCATATAAGCACTTTGTACATGAAATTCCCTCTTGAGTGTCTTGAAAGAACCACCGTGTGATGCTAGCAGAAATCAGAGTCCAACCTCAAGGACAACTCCAACTTTCCTAGGCTTCCTCCTTCCCCTAATCGTTAGGGCAGCTTGTTACTAGCAGCGAGTCCAGGAGCAGCTTGTACCTCTCCAGCAATTTACAAACTCCAGCAAATCTGTATTTAGCATGAGCCCAAGAGTCATTCCTCCTGAGACAAGGTCTTACAAGCTCCCGAGTCCTGCATGATTGGCGGCTCTTAGCATGGTTTTCCCTTCACCACAGTGGAAGAAGGGGTCCTTGTCCTCCTGTTATTTATCTTCCTTCTCAGTCATGTCACACTGTAGGAAAATGTTTGCTTTTTTCACAATGTCACCCTTCAAGTTATAATCCCCAGAGATACCCCCATGACTTCATCACTAAAACTCGGAGTCTGATTCAGGACTCTTTAAATAAATAATGTGGAATTAATAATTATTGTTACAGCAACTAACCATTACTTTCCAGTAGATCTCAACCATTAGGAATGCTATAGGCAACAGGCTGCTATAGTGCATTCTTCATTTTCTATATCTAGTTAGTTATACTAGGAAGCAAAAAAAATTGATGAGTGAAACACATATTCAAGACTGTTCTAACAGGTTTAGCCAAATACCCTAAAGCTAAGAAACTTAATACCCAATGAATGAATCTTATTATGTAAAAACACATTATAAAAAGCAAAGCTTTCATTGGCCACGTTGGCATAAACCTGTAATCACAGCTCTTGGGTGGTTGAGGTATGACCACACATTCAAGGCTAGCCTGGGGTACATAGCAAGATATTATCCCAAAACAAGGCATGAAAGAAAAAAGAAACAACATAATTTAAAATCTAAATAGTTTAGATTTTAAAATATGTGTACCAAGCAGAAAAAAGACAGTAGATGAGAGAGGAGAAACTGTAATCAGAATATGTTGTATAAAAATATTTTCAATTAAAAAAAAGAAAAGTATGCTTTTTAATTGAAGCCAGGTGATGTGGCTGATGCTCTTACAGATAGACTGGTTAGTGGAAGGTTATGATTGTTTTCTTGTCCAAAAGTTGAGAAAGGATCTAAATAAATTACAAGGGACCAAACAAATGAGCCTCACAATAGAAAAGAAACCTCAAGGAGATAGGTGAAGGGTAAAACACATGCCTGATGACCTGAGTTCAGATCTCTGCAACTCCTATAAAAAAATCACAAAAATTACAGTAGCATGCATCTGTAATTCTAACACTCCTGCTGTGAGATGGAAGGCAGAGAAGAAGGATCCTTCTTGAACTTGCAGAATCCCGACTGGAGTAATGTGGGAGGCAAAGACCAGCTACCAAGATTGTCCTCTGATCTCCACCTAGGAACCTGGGCATTCAAACACCTATGCACATGGTTTTAAAAAAAAAAAAAAAACAGAATGAAAGGGAGCCAAATTAGCTATGAACAAATACTATATCCCCCAGTTCTGCAGAGTCCCTTGAGCTGCCCCTGAAAAGTTTCCAGAACCTCTCAATGGTTAGCCATGATGTTAAATATTCTGTGAATAAGAAGCTGGGAGCAGCTTCTCGATCTGATTCTCAAGGGCAGATCGCCTCTGTGCCCAGTGGAGAATTCCCCAATAGCAATTAACTTGTTGACATTCATGAGCAGAACAGTGTTTCCCCTGATGCTGTCATTACTGTTTCATGAGATCTTCCACTGTCTGCTTCTGTCCCTGAGACCAGAAACCTCCGTTTTAGATACAGTCTGGAGGGCTGGAGAGAGGCTCAGTGGTTAAGAGCACTGGCTGTTCCTCCAGAGGACCAGAGTTTAATTCCCAGTACCCACCTGGTGTCTCACAACTGTCTGTAACTCCACTTCCAGGTGATCCAACACACACATGGTATACAGACACACATGTAGGCAAAAAACTCATTCACATAAAATACAGGTTGAAAGAAATTTTAAATTGATACAATCTAGCCAGTTGGTGGTGGCACACACCTTTAAGCCCAGCACTGGAGAGGCAGAGGCAGGCAGATCTCTTTAAAACTGGAGGTCAGCCTGGTCTACAGAGTTCCTGGACAGCCAAGGCTGTTACACAGAGAAACCCTATCTCAGGGAGAAAAAAAATTGACACATTCTAGCAAGCTTGTATCTGAAGTTACTTAATAGAAAGCCACGGCATTCCAAGACAAGTGTTTCTTACCTTCTAGTGACTAAGGTAGGCAGAATGACACAGAACAGCATGGAAACAAAAGACTTAAGGAGACCATAGCGAGGCCAAAACAAACCTAAGTGTCTCAAGAACTGCTTACTAGTGAGAGGTAAGTGGGAGGAATGAACAGTCCTGTTTAAAGTGCCTTTTTGATGGGAAACTGCCAGTTCTTTGTGTATAGGAAGTCGAGGTCACCTTCTAAATGCTTAGATGAGATGGGCTACAAAGAAGAGAGCCTGAGTTCTTGGAGCAGGAAAGCAGAATACTGGATTCTCCTTCAGTCCCTTCTCCCCATGCAGCACCAGTCATTTCCATTTTGGAGAGAGAACCACTGTAGTTCGGAAATGTAATACATTTTATTTCTGATCCACAGTACTTAGGCTTTTCAAGCTGAAGATTTCAACCCATTAGTGAGTCATGAAATCAATTTAGCATATTTTAATGAAAACACAATAGAACAAAACAGAATAGATCAGAATGCATCACACACAGCACAATTTCATTTGTGGACATTGTTTCCATTATAAGTATGCATATGTGAGTGAAGTCTGTGGCTGTGTAAGTGTATGCGGCTGTGGGTGTTGGGGAATATTGTAAAAAGCATTTCTTACTTTGGGTCTGATTTTTTTATAAGGTTGAAAGCCCATGCTCTAAATCAATTAAGAGAAGCTACTGGCCCTAATGCTTACAATTCCACACATATATCAGAGCTTAGGTTTCATGATCACAACTCTCACAGGCATCCCATGAGGAAACTTACAGAGGCAAGTCCTGTGTCTACACCTCAGCAGAAGGAAGGCATGTTACCAAGCCACCAGATAACATGGCTTCTCACACTTCAGCCATCTGAATTAAAAACTGAAGTAAAGATAATTCTCCAAGGTCCGGACACCCTCTGACATACCTGACGTCTCAGATATGTCCAATTACTCACTGTGTATCTAACATCTGTTTCAACACGCACTACTGCTCTTGGGCAAACATCTCCTGTTTAAGACACCTAGCAGCACGCCTGGAACTGGGGCAACTACCAGGACTCAGGAAAGCTGGTCAAGGTTTGAAGCATGGATTCATATGCAGAAGAAAAGGTCCCCACATCTGTATTTTGATGAGAGAAAAAGGACTTCACCCTTCCAAAATGCACAGTTCATGACCTTGCCTGGGGGAAAGTTACATTTTTATTTGCATGAATGTCTGATAAATTATTTAGCATGTGCCTCTACTATGCAGGCTGCAAATTTCCACAAAAATAGAACTTTGTCAACAGCAGAAATTATCAGAGCAAAAATCACAGCTATTTTATAGTACATTACAGTTACTATGAATATCTAGAAACGTTATTGTGTGTAATACTACTTCAAATTAAGGAATGTGTTAGATTTTCTGTTACATCTTATTATTCAATGTGCTAATGAAGATATAAATTATGATTTTTTATTTTTATACCTAAATTTTGATTAAAAAATGGTTTTCACAGAAGCTTTAGATGGTCTATGCATTTCACAGCATTAAACTGGGGAATCTACCAGATATGAAAGTGGCACAGGGTATACATGATGATTAAAGGGATATTTTTTTTACAAGGAACAAAGCAGGAAGAAGCATAATTACCCAGAGTAATCAGCCGTGGAGAATGGTTGGAGTAGATTATGAGTTATTGGGTCTGTGTGCATCATAAATACCTGGTCTACCTAGAGAGTCTCGAGAAAATCTTCCAACGCTCCCCTCTAGTAGGCTAATAGCACAGCAGAGAAGAAACAAACCTTTCAAGTCACTTTAACTTCCGGAGACACCGGTCCAGGCACTGGGCTTTCCATCCTGGTTCCTTCCATTGCTACTAATTCTCTGCATCAAAGGTGACAGACAGAGAAGCAGTAGCCAACCTGAAAACTACAGTCTGACACTGAAGTCCGTCTGGGGCACATAGAGGCAGGAACTCAAGGTGATCCCCAGCCATGTGATGGGCCCTGAGTTTCATGACGACTAACATTTAGTCTAGTCTTCTCTTCTATAAGGAAAACACTGTGGTTATAGTTTTTATTTTATTTTTCAATGTGTGGAGTATACATGTGTTTATGGGTGGGTGGGTGTACATGTAAGGATGCGTGTAGAAGCCCGAGGTGGACAATGGATGTCTCTCTCAGTCACTCACCACCTTATATTTTCTGAACCAGAGTCTCTCACTGAACTGGAGTTCATTGGTTGCTATGTCTATTAGCCAATGAGTTTCAGCAGCCTACCTGTCCCTAACCCCTACACATCCATACCCATGTGAGTTCTAGGGATGAAAATCCAGCTCCTCGTGGTTATATTGCAGACACTTTACTGACTGAACCATCTCTCCAGCTCTCTATTTCATATTTTTTTTTAACGAACCTAGAGTTAGGAAGGTGATTTACTCTCTTCAGGAGTAGAATCAGACATAAGTGCAGCCTATTCCCTATACTCTGCTAAAATGCCCTCAAATCATACAGAATAAAGCTGCCTACTTATATCATATGAATGAAGACATCTTGATTATATTTGCAAAATAGTTGTACATGAAAATTCAACTAAGTAAATATTATTGGGGAGGAACTGTAGGAGATATTATCTTCTGGTTCTACAAGTCAATCAGCTTGGTTTCTACATCTAGACTTTCTCCTCAAAGGAGACAAAGGACCTTAGAGGAAGAGGGTAGTTTGAAAGACTATATTTTGAATAGTTTTGTCCCAGTGTGTGTTGAGGGAGGGGCACTGTTTCCATAATCCTTCCCACAGCTTGCATGCATCTCCTAGACCCAGACCCTGCTGAGTAACCTGATGATGGTGGTGGTAAGGAGTCTGGGGATGTTCATTGCACTGGTCCTCCTGAACTCTTAGCTCTATTCCCTCACCTTGTGTGTCTGGCAAGCTCTACCTGGCCTCTCCCTCTCTGTCCTACAGACTGGAAAATCAGCACAGCCAATTCAGGCAACTTCAAAGCCTGTGTTTTCATCTTCCAGGAATTCTTCTCCTTCATGCCTGATGATGTATCTCACCAACTGTTATTTCACATATCTTGTATGGTTTACTTTTGGTGGGAAAATTTAATATTTACTCAAATTTTTGGCCAAGATACCACTAAAATCAGTGTCTTACAATTTTACTATAGTCTTTAGTGGGGTGAATTTTTAATTAGAATCAATAAAACTATTTTTCATTAAGCCCCCATTGCCTAAAACAACCTAAGAGAATAGTCAATGAAGTACAAATAAGAACATAGCAGGTTGGTCCTACTATATAAACTCAGGGATTTCTTTATCTTAGACTCACACTCATTGTATGTACTAAGGTTTAGGTAGGCTGAAAATCAACAACGCTAACTCCAGGAGGATACTGCAGAGTTCACAATACAAGCACAAGCTGAGTCACATGGTCCTCTGTTTTCTTTCCAAGTCACTGGTGTCCTTCAGAACAGCTACAGCTGCTTAGCAGAGACACTGAGAAGATAAATCTGCATCAATTAGTCCCATTGATGCCCTTGCTACATTATGAAAATTACCCCCAAATCCACACTAATGATATGCTGTAGGATTCAGAAAATGAGAATGTCAACAAACAATATAAAAATAAGAGATGCATTTTTACAGAATGTATCACATTCAATTATTCTGTCAGACAAAGTTGAATTCCTTTTATGTAGGACAGAGTGTTTTGTGGCATGATAGCAAAGTATATATTTTATGGGTAGCAATAAAGTCTTATTGGTATACAGTCTCATTACAGCTAATGATACTTAATGTCTTTTGAATCTGGTGAAGTGTTCATGCTCTGGGAAAGCCAGAAGGGAGATGAATTGATCAAGTGAAGAAAATTCAAAAGATGAGTCAAGTCATCAGACTCTGGTTCCCAGTATCTACAGCCTCTGTCCTCATAGTCATAGCCATCAGACCCTCAGCTTCAAGTCTCTTTTTCAATAAATCCAAACTCATAAACTACAGATGCAAAGGAATTTTATCTGTGGCCTGATAATTGCAATTCAGAAAAATATATATTCAGACAGCTTTCAGTGAGTACTCCAAAGAAGCTAGATTGCAGTATACATAATCAACAAGGCCCAGGGCAAAAAGAAAGGGGAGTCAGATTCTCCAGTGGAAGTCTCTCTTTCCTATGTGCCCATTTTCCCAGGATCTGGTAAAAAAAAAAAAAATTACCCTCAATGGCTTGCAGACTACACATCAAAAAGCAATTAATCCAGATCAAAGGTAGCCTTCATTAAATAGCCCACCAAACCTCCAGAATATTGCCAACCCAAGAAACAGACTCTAATAGCCCCACTTAACCAAAACACCATTCAGTACCACCACACAGGATTCTGTTGGGATGGAGATCAACAAAAGGCCATGATCCCACTTCTTCCTCCCCCTGCCTATACACCTAAGTGGCAAAGGAGGTGGTAACTTTTGACTGGCAGGTTCTGGGCTAGTGGGTGATAGAGAGCTTTTAGCAAGAAACCATCTATAAGAGTGTTGTCGGGCTGGAGAGCTGGAGAGATGGCTCAGCCATTAAAGGCTAGGCTCTCAACTAAAAATATAAGAGTGTCATAGTTAGGGGTTGAATTGCTATGATGAAACACCATTACCAAAAGCAAGTTAAGGAGGAACGAGTTTATTTAGCTTATTAAGAAATGCTGTAAGACTTGCTCAAAGCCCACATGGAGGCGTTTTCTCAACTGAGGCTCCTTCCTCTCCAGTGACTGTAGCTTGTGTCTTGTTGGCATAAAACCAGCCAGCACAAAGAGGGAAGGAACAAGTGAGAAGTGTGGTTGGTCATGAGCGAAAACTACAAGTCCCCAGAGCATGTTCTCTTGTCTTAAAAACCTTCACTTACAAAACACAATCTCAAACTTTACAATTTAAGAATTTCAAGAAGCTACTAGAGCATTAAGTCCCAGCTGCACCACCATTTCATAAACTACTCTATGCCACTAAATCCCCTGGGACCAAACAGAAATGGAAACACAATATACCCAAAGCTTTGGGACACTGCAAAAAGGAAATCTAAGAGGTGGCTTATAGTGATAAATGCTTACCTTAAAAAAGGAAGAAAGATCTCAAATAAACAGCCTTAAGTTATTTTTCAGGAAATAAGAAGAACACACTAAACTTAAAATTACCAGAAGGAAGAAAATATAAAGATCAGAGCAGAAGTATATCCATGATAGAACAAAAAAAAAATTTTAATCAGCAAAACTAACAATTGGGTTTTTATATAAAATAGACAAACCTTTAGCTATGTGAACTAAGAGACAGGTCTCAAATTAATGAAATCAGAAATAAAAGTGAAGCCATTACAACGGATGCCTCAGAAATGAACAACCTCAGAAGAGACTGTTACAAACAATTATATGCCAACAAATTGGATAACCCACAGGAAATGAGTAAATTGCTAGAAGCACATAATCTACGAAGATTGAATTGGAAAGAATAGAAAGGCTGAACAGATCAATAGCAAATAAAGAAATTGAAGTAGTAATTAAAAATCTTTTTACAAACAAAATGTCAGCACCAGGTGGCTTTCTGGAATTAATACTAACCAATCCTTTTTAAATACTTACAAAAGAAATAGAATTATAGGGTTAAGCTTTTAGGCTTCTAGCAACAGTTCAGCTGAGATTCATTCTGGATAAGGATTCAGAGGCTTCCGGTCAGAGGAAACAGGATCAGCTAAGGAATTGGCAAGTTCTAGGAAATGGGAAGTTTAAGATCAAATCAGCAGCATGTGACAAGAGCCTTCTTGCTGTGCAGTCCATGATAGACAACAGGAGGGAAGGAGGAGGGAAGAGAGAAGAGAGAAAGAGGAGAGAAGAGAAGCTAAGAGAAGGAGGTGGTCTTCGGGTCACTGCTTCTGCGATTAAAGACTGTGATCAAAAGCAGCTTGGGGAGGAAAGGATTTATTTCACCTTACATATCCCAGTCACAGTCCCATTACAAAGGGAAATCAGGGCAGGAACTCAAACAGGGCAGGAACCTGGAGGCGGGAGATGATGCAGACGCCATGGAAGGGTGCTACTTACTGGCTTGCTCATCATGGCTTGCTCAGCCAGCTTTCTTATAGAATTCAGGACTACCAGCCCAGGGATGGCCCCACCTACAATAGTCTGAACCCTCTTTCTTCAATTATCAATCAAGAAAATGTCCCACAAGTTTGCCCACAGGCCAGTCTGGTAGGCAGCATTTTCTCAGTTGAAGTTCCTGCTTCACAAATGACTTAGTTTGTGTCAAGTTGACATAAAACTAGCCAACACAACTGACCCCTTGGTAACCTGACACAAAAACCCTGTTACCATTCAATCTTTCCTCCCTATTTGTCCATAAGATGGCATATTAATATTAATATCACAACATAAAACACTCCAACTTTTAAAAGTGCCACAGTCGAGAAGGCAGAACAGGAAGGCAATAAAGGCACAGGTTAGACAGGAAGAGGCTCCCTTGGGCAGCTATGGTGAAGTGGTGAGCTAAGATTTGACAGGCCCGGCGGCAGAGACAAGCAGACGCAGGTAGGCCTGCGGCGGCGGCCCGCGGGGGTAGACGGGCCCAGCAGCAGCCCGCTGAGGTAGACGGGCCCAGCGGCGACAGCCTACAGGGATATTCAGGCCCGGAGGCAGCCGGCAGAGACATTCAGTCCCAGCGGCGGCCCACAGAGGTAGACAGGCCCGGCGGCAGAGACAAGCAGACGCAGGTAGGCCTGCGGCGGCGGCCCGCGGGGGTAAACGGGCCCAGCAGCAGCCCGCTGAGGTAGACGGGCCCAGCGGCGGCAGCCGACAGAGATATTCAGGCCCGGCGGCAGCCGGCAGAGACATTCAGGCCCAGCGGCGGTCCACAGAGGTAGACAGGCCCGGCGGCGGCGAAGACAAGCAGACGCAGGTAGGCCTGTGGCGGCGGCCTGTGGAGGAAGACGGGCCCAGCGGCAGCCCGCTGAGGTAGACGTGCAGCGGCCGACAGGGACATTCAGGCCCGGTGGCGGCCCCCAGAGGCAGACAGACCCAGCGGCAGCTGACAGGGACATACAGGCCCGGCGGCGGACCGCAGAGGTAAACAGGCCCAGGGACGGAGACAAGCAGACACAGCTTGGAACAGGGACGCCCCTAACCCCAACATCTGGGGAAGAAGCTATCTCCGTGGGTCAGAACCAGAACGAATCTGAACACTCCGTCTGAGGACAACCCAGGGCCCAGCTGCTGATCCTGTGAAACCCAACAACTTGGAGGTGTTGGTGAGACTACCCTGCTCAGCTGAAACCCATCTGGGAGAGGATTCAGATGCCTACAGTTTAAAGTCTGAAGAAACAAGATCAGCTGAGGAGTTGACAAATGAACAAAAAGTGACCTGAGAACACAGAAGAAGGCGCTACCCAGACACCAAACCAGATCACCAGAATCATAAGTATATAATTCACCGATCGAAATCAGCTGCCCCTGAAGAAATAGCCCAAAAGCACCAATTTAACCAAGAACCCCTACTAAACCAAGACTAAAAATTAGAACAAGAGAGGCACTCTCAGACACAAACACCACCTGCACCTCACAGAGGAAGAGATGAGTAGGTGCCAGTGCAAAAATACAGGCAACAACATAAAGACCTATATGGCAACATCAGAACCTAGTGATTCTACACCTGCAAGACCTAAACATACCATGACAGAAGAAATCAACCCTAAAAATGACATTAAGAAGATGATAGAGGCCCTTAAAGAAGAAATAAAACATTCCCTCAATGAGGAAATAAAAACTTTCCTTAAAGAGGAATTGAAAAACTACCTTAAAGAGGAAATAAAAACTTTCCTTAAAGAGGAAATAAAAAACTCCCTTAAAGAGGAAATAAAAACTTCCCTTAAAGAGGAAATGAAAAACTCCATTAAAGAGGAAATAAAAAACTCCCTTAAAGAAATGGAAGAAAAAACGAACAGAAAATGGGAAGAAATCAAAGAAAGCCAAGAAAAAGCAATTAAACAGATGAAAGAAACATTCCAAGATCTGAAAAATGAATTTGAGACAATAAAGAAAACACATGCTGAGGGAATGCTGGAAATAGAAATCCTGACAAAACGAACAGGAACTACAGAAACAAGCATAACCAACCGATTGCAAGAGATGGAACAGAGAATCTCTGACACTGAAGACACGATAGAGAAAATAGATTCGTCAGTCAAAGAAAACAATAAAGACAAAAAAGTCCTAACACAAAACGTCCAGGAAATTTGGGACACCATGAAAAGACCAAACCTAAGAATAATAAGGATAGAAGAAGGAGAAGAATACCAACTCAAAGGCACAGAAAATATATTCAACAAAATCATAGAAGAAAACTTTCCTAACCTAAAGAAAGAAATACCTATGAAGATACAAGAAGCTTACAGAACACCGAATAGGCTGGATCCAAAAAAAAAGTCCCCTCGCCACATAATAATCAAAACACTAAACACACAGAATAAAGAAAAAATATTAAGAGCTGCAAAGGAAAAGGACCAAGTAACATATAAAGGCAAACCCATCAGAATAACACCAGACTACTCAATAGAGACTATGAAAGATAGAAGATCATGGACAAACCTCATGCAGACACTAAGAGACCATGGATGCCAACCCAGACTATTATACCCAGCAAAACTCTTAATCACCATAGGCGGAGTAAACAAAATATTCCAGGATAAAACCAGATTTAATCAATACCTGTCCACAAACCCAGCCCTACAGAAAGCACTAGAAGGGAAAATTCAACCCAAAGAAGCTAAACACATCCATGAAAAATCAAGCAATAGATAATCCTACACCAACATACACCACAGAAGGACAACACAACACAACCAAAAAAATAACAGGAATTAACAATCACTGGTCATTAATATCCATCAATATCAATGGTCTCAACTCACCTATTAAAAGACACAGACTAACAGAATGGATTAGAAAACAGGACCCATCCATATGCTGCATACAAGAAACACACCTTAACTCCAAAGACAGACACTACCTCCGAGTAAAGGGCTGGGAAAAGGTTTTCCAAGCAAATGGACCTAAGAAACAAGCTGGTGTAGCTATCCTAATATCTAATAAAATAGACTTCAAACTAAAATCAATCAAAAGAGACCAGGATGGACATTACATATTCATCACAGGAAAAATCCACCAAGATGAAGTCTCGATTCTAAACATTTATGCTCCAAATACAAAAGCACCCACATTCATAAAAGAAACACTACTAAAGTTTAAAATGCACATCAAACCCCACACATTAGTAGTGGGAGATTTTAACACACCACTCTCACCAAAAGATAGATCTACCAGACTGAAACTTAACAAAGAAATAAAGGACCTAACAGATGTTATGACTCAAATGGACCTAATAGATATCTACAGAATATTCCATCCTAACACAAAAGAATATACCTTCTTCTCAGCACCCCATGGAACCTTCTCAAAAATTGACCACATGCTTGGACACAAAACAAATCTCAACAGATACAAAAAAATTGGAATAACCTCCTGTATTTTATCAGACCACCAAGCCTTAAAGTTAGAACTCAATAACAACAAAAATTATAGAAAACCCACAAACTCATGGAAACTGAATAATACCCACCTGAAACATCAATGGGTCAAGGAAGAAATAAAGACAGAAATTAAAGAGTTCCTAGAATTCAATGAAAATGAAAGTACAACATACCCAAACTTATGGGACACTATGAAAGCAGTGCTAAGAGGAAAATTCATAGCTCTAAATGCACACATAAAGAAGATGGAGCAATCCCATACCAATGAATTAACAGCACAACTGAAAGCTCTAGAACAAAAAGAAACAAACTCACCCAGGAGAAATAGACGCCAGGAAATAATCAAATTGAGGGCTGAAATCAACGAAATAGAAAACAAGAGAACAATACAAAAAATCAATGAAACAAAGAGTTGGTTCTTTGAAAAAATCAACAAGATAGACAAACCACTAGCCAAATTAACCAAAAGGCAAAGAGAGAACACCCAAATTCACAAAATCAGAAATGAAAAGGGAGACATAACAACAGACAATGAGGAAATCCAGAGAATCATCAGATCATACTTCAAAAACCTGTACTCCACAAAAATGGAAAACCAGGAAGAAATGGACAATTTTCTGGATAAATACCAAATACCAAAATTAAATCAAGACCAGATAAACCATTTAAATAGACCAATAACCCCTAAAGAAATAGAAACAGTCATCAAAAGTCTCCCAACTAAAAAAAGCCCAGGACCAGATGGTTTCAGTGCAGAATTCTACCTGACTTTCAAAGAAGAACTAATACCAATCCTCTTCAAAGTGTTCCACACAATAGAAACAGAAGGAACACTACCAAACTCTTTTTATGAGGCTACAATTACCCTGATACCCAAACCACACAAAGATGCAACAAAGAAAGAGAACTACAGACCAATCTCCCTCATGAACATTGATGCAAAAATACTCAACAAAATATTGGCAAACCGAATCCAAGAATACATCAAAACAATCATCCATCACGACCAAGTAGGATTCATCCCAGGGATGCAAGGATGGTTCAACATACGGAAATCAGTCAATGTAATACACCATATAAACAAACTGAAAGAAAAAAACCACATGATCATCTCCCTAGATGCTGAAAAAGCCTTTGACAAAATCCAACACCCCTTCATGATAAAGGTCTTAGAAAGAATAGGAATACAAGGAACATTTCTAAACATAATAAAAGCAATTTATAGCAAGCCAACAGCAAACATCAAATTAAATGGAGAGAAACTCAAAGCGATACCACTAAATTCAGGAACAAGACAAGGCTGTCCACTCTCCCCATATTTATTCAATATAGTACTAGAAGTTCTAGCTAGAGCAATAAGACAACAAAAGGAGATCAAAGGGATACAAATTGGCAAGGAAGAAGTCAAACTTTCACTATTTGCAGATGATATGATAGTATACATAAGTGACCCCAAAAACTCTACCAGGGAACTTCTACAGCTGATAAACTCCTTCAGTAAAGTGGCAGGATACAAGATCAACTCAAAAAAATCAGTAGCCCTCCTATACACAAATGATAAAAGGGCTGAGAAAGAAGTCAGAGAAACATCACCCTTTACAATAGCCACAAATAATATAAAATACCTTGGGATAACACTAACTAAACAAGTGAAAGACCTTTTTGATAAGAACTTTAAATCTCTAAAGAAAGAAATTGAAGAAGATATCAGAAAATGGAAGGATCTCCCATGCTCATGGATAGGTAGGATTAACATAGTAAAAATGGCAATCTTACCAAAAGCAATCTACAGATTCAATGCAATCCCCATCAAAATCCCAACACAATTCTTCACAGACTTGGAAAGAAAAATACTCAACTTTATATGGAAAAACAAAAGACCCAGGATAGCTAAAAGAATCCTATACGATAAAGCAACCCTTGGAGGCATCACCATCCCGGACCTCAAACTCTACTATAGAGCTATAGTAATAAAAACAGCTTGGTACTGGTATAAAAACCGACATACGGACCAATGGAATCGAATTGAAGACCCTGACATTAATCCATGCACATATGAACACCTGGTTTTTGACAAAGGAGCCAAAACTATACAATGGAACAAAGAAAGTATCTTCAACAAATGGTGCTGGCATAACTGGATGTCAATATGTAAAAGATTACAAATAGATCCATATCTGTCACCATGCACAAAACTCAAGTCCAAGTGGATCAAAGACCTAAACATAAATCCAGTTACACTAAACTTAATAGAAAAGAAGATAGGAAGCACTCTTGAACGCATTGGCACTGGAGACCATTTCCTAAATAAAACACCGACAGCACAGACCCTGAGCACAACCATTAATAAATGGGACCTCTCAAAACTGAGAAGCTTTTGCAGGGCAAAAGACACAGTCAATAAGACAAAAAGACAGCCAACAGATTGGGAAAAGATCTTCACCAACCCCACATCTGACAGAGGATTGATATCCACAATATATAAAGAACTCAAGAAACTAGACATCAAAGCACTGAACAGTCCAATTAAAAAATGGGCTAAAGAGCTAAACAGAGAATTCACAAAACAAGAACTACAAATGGCTGAAAGACATTTAAAGAAATGCTCAACATCCTTAATCATCAGAGAAATGCAAATCAAAACGACTCTGAGATACCACCTTACACCTGTTAGAATGGCTAAGATCAAAAACACCAATGACAACCAATGTTGGAGAGGATGTGGAGCAAAGGGAACACTCCTCCACTGTTGGTGGGAATGTAAACTTGTACAACCACTATGGAAATCAGTATGGCGGTTTCTCAGAAAATTAGGAATCAAACTACCTCAAGACCCAGCCATCCCACTCTTGGGCATATACCCAAAGAATGCTGATACATACCATAAAGATACATGCTCAGCTATGTTCATAGCAGCACTATTTGTAATAGCCAGAACCTGGAAACAACCTAGATGCCCATCAACGGAAGAATGGATGAAAAAAATGTGGTACATATACACAATGGAGTACTACTCAGCAGAGAAAAACAATGAAAGCATGAAATTTGCAGGCAAATGGATGGAACTAGAAAATATCATCCTGAGTGAGGTAACCCAAACCCAGAAAGACAGTTATGGTATGTACTCACTCATTGGTGGATTCTAGATATAAAATGAACAATCAGACCACAACCCATAGAACCATAGAGGCTATATATATATAGCATGGAGGTCCGTAGGACGACTGTGGCATATAATAAATTTCAGTTTTACTCAATTATTGAAAAAAAAAATAGCCAAATGAATGGAAACACATGAACTATGAACCAAAGACTGAGGGGCTCCCAGCTGGATCAGGCCCTCTGAATAGGTGAGACAGTTGATTGGCTTGATCAGTTTGGGAGGCATTTAGACAGTGGGACCAAGTCCTGTGCTCATTCCATGAGTTGGCTGTTTGAAACCAGGAACTTATGCAGGGACACTTGGCTCAGTCTGGGAGGAAGGGACTGGACCTCCCTGGACTGAGTCTACCAAGTCGATCACAGTCCTCGGGGGAGGACTTGTCCTGGAGGAGATGGGAATGGAGGGTGGGCTGGGGGTAAGGGGAGGGCGTGGGAGGGGGGAGAATAGGGGAACCCATGGCTGATATGTAGAACTGAATGGTATTGTAAAATAAAAAATATATATCACAAAAAAAAAAATAGAATTATAAAAATATGTGATCCAAGAACACATGAGGAACTATACCTAAAAGAAACAAAGTGACTACCTTATAAAGAGATACAATGAAACCAGATGAGTAAAAAGACCATTGCCACGATAGGGAGGTGGGAGATCCTTCTATCATCTCATTCTTTCTGATTCTCGCTGCTTGGTTAATCCTGCTCCCATTGTGCTTTCCTGTGACTCCTGTGTTTTACTGAGATCCCTCTCACAATCTATATAAGTAACATAAGTCCTTCCTTAAATGTTTCTATCCAAGTGAAACTTCGTTGCTATCGAGATAATCTTTAAAGATCATACATATGGATTCTACTCATTTTCTACATAATTTTCTTCTACAGACTTTCCCACCACTGTGTTTTACTTTGGTCTCTTCTATTTTGCTAGTAATCTCTTCTGCCTACTTATAAGTCAACTTTACACAAGCTAAGTCATCTGAGAGGAGGAAACCTCAACTGAGAGAAAAAGCACAGTAAGGTCAGGTTATAGGCAAGCCTGCAGGTGGTGGTGGTACCATGCATGCCTAGGCTGGTGGTTCTGGGTGCCATAAAGTGTGGTGATATATTGTATACCCTAATAAACTTGTCTGAGGATCAGAAGACAGAGCCAGCCACTAGATTAGACAAAGAAGTCAGGCAATGGTGGCACACACCCTTAATCCCAGCACTTGAGATCTCATGCCTTTGGTTAGGAAGCACACACTCCTTTAATCCCAGGAAGTGATATGGCAGGGCAGAGAAAGGTATATAAGGTGTGAGGAAACAGGAACTCACTCTCTTTAGGCTGAGGATTTCATAGAGGTAAGAACTAGTGGCTGGCTGCTCTGCTTCTCTGATCTTTCAGGCAAGTGTATTCAGGTACAAAATATATCACCACAGTAAAGAAGCGGGTTGAGGAAACCATGTGGAGCAAGCCAGTAAGCTGCATTCTTCCATGGCCTCTGCATCAGCTCCTGCCTCCAGGTTCCTGCCATGCTTGAGTTACTGCTCTGACTTCCTTCACTGATGAACTATGATAGGGAAGAGCAAGTCAAATAAACCCTTTCCTCTCCAACTTGCTTTTGGTCATCGTGTTCGGTTACAGCAATAGAAACCCTAACTAATACATAATCCATCTATTTTTTTCCTAACTTTTTGAAGATTGGTCTCTACATAGGCCTGGATGTCCTGGAACTGGTTATTTGGACCAGGCAGACCTCAAACTCACAAAGATCCACCTGCCTGTGCATCCCTGGTGCTGGGATTAAAGGCATGAACCACCGAGCCTTGTTAAATTTTGAAACTTGCTACTACCTAATAATTACACCACCAACCTCATTAGTCATCTATGCTTTTTTATTCTCACATAGAAATTGTCTTCTTAATTGTATTATCAAGTGAGTAAATTACGACTTACTGGTTGTTTTGTGTTACTGAAAGCTTAGAGCATTATTAAGATTTTCCTATATTCTTTTATTGTAGTTTTTGTTGTTGCTTAGTTAGATTTGAGCTTAGAGTTTTTCCTTTCTAGGTTTTTTCATTTGTTTGTCTATTTTTGATCTGTTGTTGATGGTAGTTTTCTTTTCTTTTATCATTTTATAATTCCTTAAAATGGATATTAAGTTCTTTGTCCACTGGTATTTCTTTTTTAATAACAAATATCATTAAATTATATGCATTTCCCTGTGTTATATTTTGTGGATGTAGACTTGTAAATCATTATTTTCCTTGGTAGTTTTTATATACTCTATAATCAGAGACTGATGTATGAGGAAATTCTTTTCAATTAAATTTACAAAAGTGTCAAAAAGAAAAGAATACTTTAAAGAATTTGACCAAGAAATTGCAGTATTTAAATACCTTCAAAATATCACACAGTTCAGCAAGACCTAAACAAATGGAAGGAAGCACATTGCTCTTCATAGATTGGAGTTCTTAACATTGTTGAGATGACAATATTCCTGAAGGTAATCAAAAATTCCCTGCAACACCTATGGAAATCCTATTGACCCCTTTTGTGGAAGTATAAAAGTAGATCCTTACATGCATATGGAATTTCCGGCAATCCTCAAATAAAGAAAACAATAAAATTGGAAGACTCACACTTTTGAATTTCAAAACATCACAAATACAATCAAATCAGCATGATGCTGACATAATTATGGACATGTGTATCACTGGAACAACATCCATAAGTAAGCCCATACAACATGTTGAATTGATTTTCAACAGCAGTGTCAAGAACACACAATTGAGAAGACTAGTCTCTTCAAGAGAAAATATACAGAAAAATATTCATGTTAGATTTGGCAATGGATTCATTCCTAAGAGGACACTGAAAGTACAGGCATAAAAACCAAATCCAGACAATGGAGATTCAACAAAATTTTAAATATTTTTATTCAGTGATACTATAAGATAGGGTATGAAAACACACCTACCACATGAGACAAAATATTTACAAATAGTATGTCTCATAAGAACCTACTACACAGAATATAAAGGACTCGTCAAGGCACAAAAAACACAGCTCTCGTCTTAAAGGGAATGAAAGATAGTTTGTTTTGGAGCCATTTTGAGTGGTCATGCTCCTGAAACACAAATTTAGGTTACCCTAAATTCCATGTTTCAACCTGGAAACAGTTTCATGAAGTGCGTTTGTTTTTTGTCAAACTGACACAAGCTGAAGTCATTGGAGAAGAGGGAATCTCAATTAAGAAAATGTTTCCATAAGATGTGGGCTGTAGACAAGCCTGTAAGACATTTTCTTAATTAATGATTGATGGGAGGAAGACCCAGCACATTGTGGGTGAGGCCATCCCTGGGTCAGCATTCCTGAGTTTATAAGAAAGCAGGCTGCCCTAACTGAATGTACCAGGCTCTGCTGACTCCCCATGGGAGGCCTTACCTTGTCGGAGGAGGGAATGAGGGGTGGGTTGCGAGGTGGGGAGGCTGGGGAGCAGGAGGAGAGAAGAGAGGGGATCTGTGGTTGGTATGTAAAATGAAAAAATAAAATGTTCAAAGAAAGAAAGAAGGAAGGAAGGGAGGGAGGGAGGGAGGGAGGGAGGGAGGGAGGAAGGAAGGAAGGAAGGAAGGAAGGAAGGAAGGAAGGAAGGAAGGAAGGAAGGAAGAAAAAGAAAGAGAGAGAGAGAGAGAGAGAGAGAGAGAGAGAGAGAGAAAGCAGGCTGAGCAAACAAGTAAACAGCACACTCCATCAGCCTCTGCATCAGCTCCTACCTCAGGTCCCTGCCTGGCTTGAGTCCTGCCCTCACTGCTTTTGATAATGAATTTTTATATAGAAGTGTGAATCAATAAACCCCTTCTTCCCCAAGTTTGCTTTGGTCATGCTGTATCATCACAGTAATGGTAACCTTAATGAAGACAGGAAGTTTTATAGTTTTACAGAACAAAGACAGTTATAAATCAAGACAAATTTAAAATACATTGGTGGGAACAACAGAGGAGCAGTTACAGCAAGATGGGGAAAACTTTTATAGAGGCCCAAGATGTTATCTGATGATATTTACTGTGAAATGTCATTCTGTATGCTGTGAATGTGTTGCTTTGATTGGTTGATAAATAAAATGTTAATTGACCAGTAGCCAGGCAGGTAATATAGGTGGAATAAGCAGATAAGGAGAATGCTGGGAAGAAGAAGGCTGAGTCGGGAGTCGCCAATCAGACACAGAGGAAACAAGATGACAAGGCAGAACTGAGAAAAGGTACCAAGCCACATGGCTAAACATAGATAAGAATTATGAGTTAATTTAAGTGTAAGAGCTAGTCAGTAATAAGCCTGAGCTAATGGTCATGCAATTATAATTAATACAAGCCTCTGTGTGCTTACTTGGGGGATGCAAATGGGAGAGATTTGTCCCAACCGACCACTGGCCAGCCGGGACACAGGAAAACTTCTAACTACAGATATTCTTCCTTTTTTGTGTTTCTGGAAGCTAGTAGTATGCTAAAAGTTAATCAATTCTGAAGTGATCGCATCTACTAGTCACAGGAATAGCTGTTTGGAGGCTAAAGCAAGCCCAAGGTGAGGAAACTTACCTCTGCCCCCATAACATTCCAGTCTCTCCACAGTACTTGATTTTAACCAGTCAATCAGTCTTACAGACACAGCTTCCTTTCAGGATTCTCATTCACAGACTCTTAAAACTCTATAACAAAATGTCAATTTCATTTAAATATAGGCTAAGTATCTCAATGGATAGCTTTCCCAAGAAGATATTCAAATATCTGCCAGGCACATGAAAAGATGTTCAGCATCAATAATCACTAGGCAAAAGCAAAGCCAAACTACAATGAGATACCACTCATATCCACTGAAACTGAATGACCATCACAGCAAGATGTTCCTACAGGTGCAATGGTGATATGTGTGTGTACCTTGCTGGTAACCAACAGCTGTCTAATTGGACTTAAGGCCCATTCATGCATATACTAGGAACCTAGCCAACTACTCAGGAAGAGTGATGTCATGGATCTTTTCTTTTAATTAATTTGTTTTTTTTTAAGTTTTATTTCGTTCTCCTCCCTCCCCTTCTCCCTTCTCCCCCCACCAACTTCCCTCATCCCACCCCCCATCCATTCCTCAGAAAAGGTAAGACCTCCCTTGAGGAGTCAACAAAGTCTGGCATACTAAATTGAGGCAGAACCAAGACACACACACACACACACACACGTGTCTAGGCTAAGCAAGGTATCCCATCCTAGGGACTGTGTTCCAAAAAGCCATTTCATACACCCGGGATAAGTCCTGGTTCCATTGCCAGGGGCTCCCCAAACAGATCTAGCCAAATAGCTGTCACCCACATTCAGAGGTCCTAGTTCAGTCACATGCATGTTCCCCAGCAGACAGGCCAGAGTCCCTGAGCTACCACCAGCTTGGGTCAGCTGTCTCTGTGGTTTTCCTCATCATGATCTTGACCTCACTTGCTCCTGTGATCCCTCCTCCCTCTCTTCAACTGAAGTCTAGGAGCTCAGCCCAGTGCTTGGTTGTGGATCACTACATCTGCTTCCATCAGTCACTGGATGTAGGTTCTGTGATTACAATTTGGATAGTCACTAATCTGATTACAGGGGAAGGTAAGGTATCATGGATCTTAGAGGAGAACCTACTAGTGACATTTTACTAAACCATTTAGAATAACTAACCAATTAGAATACTAATTGCACTCTAAATCGTGATCCTTATAGCCACAGGTAAGTGCAGCTCCCACATCAAAGGAGCTTCTCTTTGTAACAAGCAGAGACCACTGCAGTAAACCACAACTGTTCAAAATGCAGAGAGAAACTGACTGTGGGTGTTCAACCCCAATGGTTACATCTACAACACAATTCTTCCCCTAAGGCTCATGGAACATCATGGAAGAAAGAGGAAAGTTTGTTAGAACCAGAGGACCAGGGAGTCTGCTGTGAAATTGTGTCTCCTAGAAATGAAAGGGAAGCCTTAACAATATGGCTACCCGAACAATGACAACACCAGCAGACATGCTAATGTGGAAAGGGAAAATCTCACACCCCAGACAAAGAACTACAGGCAATTCAGGAATACTTAGGGAGAAATAGTCCACCTCAGAGATGAGACCCTTAACTGGTTATCCAATAATAAGTGGTCAGCCCTGAAATCATATACATACAAGCAACACTAAACAGGTTTATTGGTTTGCATTATATAATTATATATGTATGCATATATATATATATATATATATATTAAAGAAAAACAGGCGCAAATTTGAAGAGAAAGAAATGGGAGGAGTTGAGAGGGGTTGAAAGGAGGGCACATGGGAGGGATTGGAGGGGGGAAAGGAAGGAGAAAAATGATGTATTTGTGTCTTAATTAAAAATAATAAAAAGTATTTTCTGGATGTGAAACACTTGTTACCCTGATATATTTCTGATGTATATAAAATTATGTAGCACTACAAACATTTTAATTTCTAGAAAAATAACAGAAATGTATATGACAGCAATTCTATTCACAGCATATGCCCCTAAACAACTGAAGTTTGTAATTAAAATAAAAACTTGTACACACAGTTTATAGAAGAATTATTCACAACAGCCAGAAGTTGGAAACAACCCAAAAAAAAGCCATCAGATTATGAAAGGATATTTTCATTCACAGGAGAATTTATCCATTTATAAAAATGAAGTGCTGATACATGCTACAACATGAATGATACTCAAAACATTACAAGTGAAACCTCTAAACACAACATATCATATGTTGTGTGATTTTATAGTCTTATGAGATATCCAGGATAGGTAATCCCATATAGACAGTCTTTAGTGATTGCCATTTGGAAGAATGGGAAGTGACTGCTTAACAGGCACAGCAATATCAAAATTATACGGTGAGGAAAGAATAGTCTCATCAAGAAGAAAATATGCAGAAAATCTCTCACTTTGGGGGTGATGAAAATACTTTTGAAGTAGACAGAGATAATGGTTGTATAACATTCTAAATTACCTGATGCCAATGAATTCCACACTTTAAAATGGAGTTAGCCATGACCACTGCCATTTTCTGAGCACCTCTATTTTGGTTAAACAATATAGATTGCTGAAACTAAAGCAACTCATTTTTCTGAATTCTTGCCCTTCTTGCCCTACCAACCCCCATAATGGCTTCATGAAAGTTGCTTATCAATCACCTGACATTCTCTAACGCATCTAACATGGGGAGGGAGAAGGGTGTGAGGACACAGGAGGGAGAAAGGAGCAGAGGAGAACTCCTCTTGCAGGCCTTGGAGGCACACATTAACTCCCCATAAGGGCCACCAAACGTATGCCTGTGTTGCTCGAATTGTTAAGTGGTCTTATAATAAAAAACCTGGAGCCAGATATTGGGATAAATGATAATAGATCAGAGAGACAAAGGAACAAGCCACAGCCACTTGCCAACTTCACAAATCCTCTGACTGAATGAATGCCTCTGAGTCCTCAGCTGAAAGCTCTGCACAGCTGAAAAGCCTCTAGCCAAAAGGGCCTAGCCAAAAAGACTTTAGCTGAAAAGGGGCTCTAGTTCCTGTCTCCTCACGCCTTATATGCCTTTCTCCACCCAGCCATGTCAACCTCCCTAGTGCTGGGATTAAAGACATGTGTGCCTCCCAAGTACTGGGAGCAAAGGCATGAAATCCCAAGTGCTTGGATTAAAGGTGTGTGACTCCCAAGTGCTGGGATTAAAGGTGTGTGCCACCACTGCCTAGCTCTGTTCCTCTCCCTGACTGAATCAATCTCATGTAGTCCAGGGTGGCTTTGAACTAACGAGATCTCTGCCTCCCAAGTACTAGGATTAAAGGTGTTTGCCACCACTAACTGGCCTCTATGTTTAATCTAGTGGCTTGTTCCGTTCTCTGATCCTCAGGCAAATTTTATTAGGGTACACAATATCACCACAGGCCTGTGAAACATAGACAAGGCAACCACACAGGCTGTACATGGGAAAAGACCTTAAAGATAGACAGAGGAGAGTCTCTACTATAGGGAATCAGAGCCCATTGTCCACTTGCAGGCAAGAGTAGTTATAGGCACAAAATGGGAAAAGAGAAGAGGACTGAAATTGGCTTGCTTTTGGCCCATGGTTGGCCATTGCTAGGGTAGCTAGGGAAATGTAGGGAGTAATGGGTTAAAGACTATCAGATGACTGATAAACATTTTTCAGGTAAGTAGAGTGGGAGGGCAAGAATCTAGAAAAACAAGTTACTTTAGGAAGCGGTCATCGATTAACCAAAATGGAGGAGCCTTAAAAAATGTTGTAACCATGATCAACCTTTTTATGTCTTATAGTTTACAACAGCAATGAAGCAACTTAAAAAGAAAAAAGAAAAACAGCGCCAATTATTTAGGAAATTAAACAAAATGCTTCTAAATAATCCTTGAGTCCAAGAAGAACTCAATAAAGAAACTAGAACATATATTAATTGAACAACAGTTAAAATACAGCATATTAAATTATATCATGGCTGAGAGATGGATCAGTAGATAAGAGCATTGGCTGTGCCCCTTTCTGAACAGAAACAGCAGAGGAGTGGAATGGGGGAGGGGTGGAAGGGAGGTGGGGGGAGGGAATGGGAGGCAAAGAGGGAGAGGTTGAGATATAAAACTAATAACTTTAAAAAAATTTTAAAAGAGCATTGATTAGCCTTTTAGAGCTCCTGAGTTCAATTCCCAGTAACCACATGGTGGCTTACAACAGTCTATAATGACACCCATTGCCCTCTTCTGGTATGGAGGCATACATGCAGACAAAGCACCCATATACATAAAAATATATAAACAAATAAACCTTCAAGTTGTAACTCAGATTTGTTTATGACAGTGTTTAGAATGTTTGTGATTTAAATGCCTATATTTTAAAAGAATAATCTAAAGCAATTATTTAAGCTTCTATCTCAAAATGCTACTTAAGAGCAAGAATAATAATATAGTGGAATATACTTAATTCATAGAAAGGAGTTAAAAACTTTCAGTGATAAGGGTGGAAATTATTAAAATTAAAAATTTAGAATCATTGAAATCATAAGCTTGTTTTCTAAAAAAAATCAATAAGCTTTTTGACATAGCTATTTCCTGCTCAAGGAAAAAAAAGAAGACACAAATTACTAGTAATGTAAGAAGGAACATTATTGCATCAAATCATACTAATATTGAAAAGACAGTAAGATCTCATCATGAAAAAAATTCTTTTTGGTTTTTCAAGATATGGTTTCTCAATGTAACCAACCTGCCTGTTCTGGAACTCCCTCTGTAGACTGGGCTGGCCTTAAATTCACAGAGATCTGCCTGCCTCTGCCTCCCTAGTGTTGGGATTAAAGGCATGCACTGACATCACCACCTGGCTGAAAAACTTAACAGATTTCTTAAAAGATACTGACAGATTGTATTTTACAAAACTGGTCCAATAACTTTCATCCAGGATGCTGTTTCATAATGTTCCTCTCCCTCATCAGTGGTGGAAAGTGTTTCACACCTTTAAACCTCGGTAGAGTCCACAACTTGCTTCTACCAACAGAAGACAAGAGAAGTGAAGAACTTGACATGGCACAACTCAGGAGCCAGGTCATAAATGACAAAAAAGTTAACAACTGCAATATACCCCAAATGTAGGCATATGTAAATAAATAAACGCATGTGTATGAGAGAGAGTGTGTGTATAATACATATACACAGCAATATTTTGTGGCATCACCCAGTTCTTGGAAACCACATGCCGTGTTTTCTCTCTTCAAACTATTTCCCAATGTACTGAGATGAGTTTAGCTACCCCAGCAAAGGAAATTATTATACTAAATTTCTCCTCTATTTAGTTGGACAACTATTCTGCAGCACAAGGTCAGAGTCACTCTGTCTTTCCTCCTGCGTGTTACAAATGCCTTTGTGCCCAGATGGTCTGAGTTATGGCCTTCTTCCACACACATGTTCTGGGCTGTTTCTTCTGGCTCTTTTTTCCTTAAGAGTGCAAGTCACAAGATAAGTGACAATTTCTTAAAGGCTAATTAAGAACCTTTCTGCCTATGTCCTACTTAATTAGCTTCTGTCAAACTTAATTATACTCAACTTTTTAAAATTGCACTCTATTCGTATTTATTAAACTTAAACGAACATCATGAAATAACAAAGGACAGCTACTGTCCTGAGATCTTCCAGAGAATGACTGTTACATTGGAAGAAAGAAATTATGAAAATAACCTAAATGCTAAACCAGAGCGCCTTTAATGTGAATCTGCCTCCTACTGATGAGCTCTCACAGTTGTGCATGCTTAAGGGCAAGAAGATAATTTTTTTTGACATAACAATTTCCATCGTTTTTTTATATGAAAGTGACCAATGAAGAGAAAATCATATTAAACTTTAATAATTCTCATTCTCATGTGTACATAATGCATATGTGCAGCTTATAGAGATGCTGATTGCTGACCCCACCTGTACTATACCTTTTATCCTCAGCACCTGTCATGTATAAAGAGAGAATTAGGTCGACATTAAAGGCATTTGAGAAGTTAAGTAGAATAAGGACAAAAAAATCTTTGCACAATATCAAATATGCAATAACTGCATAGTCTCAAGAGTTTGACTCAGAGAATCTGGTCCCAGGCCTGAAATACAAATATTTTTAAAAGGACACAATGCAGAAGAGTGAAAACAAGCAGTGTTTGTCTTTCTGAGGTCACCTCACTTGGTATCATCTTTATTAGATCCATCCATTTACCAGCGAAGTTCTGATTTCATTTTTCTTTACAGCTGAATAGTATTCCATAGTAGAAACGTATCACATTTTCAGTATCCATTCTTCTGTTAAAGGATATTTAGCTTATTTCCCATTCCTGGCTATTGCTCATAGCTCAGCAATGAGCAAGTATCTGTGGAGTAGGATGTCAAGTCCTTTGGGCATGCACCAAGAAGTGGTGTGGCTGGTATAGTAGTATAGTAGATTTACTTTTTGGTTTTTGAGAATTCTCCACACTAATTTTGAGGGTGGCTGCAATAATTTGTATTCCCACCAACAGTGAATAAGGAACCCACAACCTTATTCATTGTTTTCTTTACTGTACCCAATGCCTGGAATTGTGCCCTGCACATGATATTTAAGTAACAGCTATTAAGTAAATAAATCAGTTTTTTTAAATATACATGAGTTTGATAGTATAATATTCAGCAAAATTGGAAGATAAAATGCCTACATTTCTAATCTATGAAAGGAATATGCATATTATTAGAGATCGCAAAAATGACACTATTAACAGCATGACTGTTAGTCAAAAGTCATACACTAAGCACTTACTCTTTCGGTCCTTACGTAATGGTGAAGAACATTAGGTAGGACCTCTCACCTAATAACAAGGGTAGCCTAGTAGGGAAGACAGATATTCGAGGGTTTTAAGTTAAAACATACCTAAACCCAGAAGACTAATGCTGGTAATCCTGTCTCCTTCAGCATGCAGCGTGGGCAGAATGGCACGTGTTGTATGCTGATCTAAGCCAATTTAAACAAGCAATTGCATACATTAAATAAAATAATTTCAAATTAGCCAGCTGAGTTGCAATGAAGCATAGAATGAGGCCCCTAACATTAGGTCTGGAAAAGTGGGGCATCTTCCTTGGAGAGGGCATTTATGTGGTGATCCAAGATGTATGCTAGAGAGCCGTCTGGAGGTCTCAATAAGGGGGAACCATTTGTCCAAATCCTTCAGGCAAGAGCCAAAGGAGGGAGGCCTGAGAACGCAGCCTAGCCGGCACAGACCTCGAGATGACGCTGGAGAGTGAAGCTGACGACACGTCAGATGGGGCTTTCAGAAAAATGTGGACATTCATCTGAGCTCCGTCAGCAGTCCCTAAAGAGTTCTGAGCAGGGGAATTATGTGTCTGACTGCAGAGCTGAAGACCTTCCTGGCTCCAGAAACTACAATTATATCAGAATAAACCGGATAAGCCTTCCCTTCTCTTAGTGATTTTATTACATTTTTGTTTATTTCTCCTACGGTTTTCTGCCCTTTGTAAATCAGTGATGTAGCCTGAACCCTGTGACGCATAGCTGGAGGCATTCTGATGCCCATGGTCTTGAGATCGCTCCCTAAATCAAATCATGCCATGATTCAATCTTTGTTCTCAGTAAGGTATGCTATTTAGAATATCATTCCACCCATTTTAGTATCAATTTTAGTCAAACATTAAAGTTGCTGAAATTAGGGCTATACTCCTATTTCAAACAATGTAGTAAAGGCAGCTGGGAATTTGGGGAGCAATATAAATGGCTATTGGATTAGAGAAAAGACAAGCTAATTATTGCCATCAACATTGAAAACTGTTACAGCATCCCAAGGTGCTATGGCTCACCACTGGCCTGCAGTCCCAAGCTATAGTCTGAATGTCTGTATCTCCATAAAGGCCGTTTGTTGCAGTCCTAATCCCCAACATAATGATATATGGGAGGTGATTAGACCATGAACGGAGTTCATGAATAGGAGTCATGTCCTTAAAAATGAGACCCAGAGAATTCTCTCATCTTTTCCTCCACTTGGGACCTCGGCCAGAAGGCAGCTAGTGGTCTACAATGAAGAAAGAGGGCCTTCACTGAACTCCAATCATGCTGCCACCTTAACTTCTAGTCTCCAGAACTGAAGACATAAATACCTGTCTTTCAAACTATCCAGGTTATTTTATTCTATTTTAATTCAAACATACCAAGATCTTTTAAAAATATTTTATTATATCTTGTGTGAGCGTGGTGTGTGTGTGTGTGTGTGTGTGTGTGTGTGTGTGTGTGTGTGTGTGTGGTGTGTGCCCCCAAAGGTCAGAGAACAACTTTCAGTAGCCAGTCTCTCCTACCTGTGGGCCTTGGGGGTTGAACTCAGGTCACCAGACTTGGTGGGGAAGGGCCTTTACCCACTGAGCTGTCTCATCTGCCCAGACTAAGATCTTTAGGAAAGGGATCCCTATCTTGCTCTACCCAGCAATGTTGGTAGCTTCTGCTGACACAATGGTTACTGCATGAACATTGAGCATGGGTCTCTCTGCATAACATAAATCACTCTGAGGGGCTGAGAAGATGGCTCAGTGGGTGTACTGCTTGTCTTGCAAACATGAGCACCTGAATTTGAACTGCCAGAACCCAGGTAAAGCCAAAAAACAGAGTGTATCCATGATCTTACTGCTGCCCCAGAGGTAAGAGAATGCCCAGAAGCTGTCCTGACACATGCAACTGTGAACAACAAAGAGACCCTGCCTTCAAAGTAGAAGGCAAAAACCAATGCTGTTATACACACACACACACACACACACACACACACACACACACACACGCCTCCAGTCTAGTTGCCTTGATCATGGACTTTTGGAATGATAGTGGTAAATAAAGGCCTTCTAGCTAAACACTGTTTAGCCCCTTCTACATGCAGCCCTTCCTGTAAATGCTAGATTCCACCATCTGAAGTCCTGTACATACACTCTGAAAAAAAAAACTGATGTTTTAACAACCCCCATCTTCCCAAAACAGACACATTGTCCCACAGTTTCTTCACACATAGGAAAAGCTGCTACCCCTGTGACTTTACTATGTCAGAAATCCTCAGACACCAAATAGATGCCAATCTCTGGCTCATACATACCTTTAAATTGCAGATTAATGTCAAACATCCCCTCTTCTTCATAATGAGAAGGAGGCTAGAAATGATGCCATCCACTGGCTATCAACTCAACTATGTTGGAAATATATCCACAGTCCCCTGCAATTAGAGATACATAAGCACTGCACAGCCCTTCCCCTCAACTTCATGTCCAGAAGGCAGGAAAACAACGTCACAACTTAATAGATAGATAGATAGATAGATAGATAGATAGATAGATAGATAGATAGATAGATAGATAGATAGATAGATAGATGATAGATAGATGATAGATAGATAGATAGATAGATAGATAGATAGATAGATAGATAGATAGATAGATAATCCTAGCTCTGTGCACAGTACGCTTGAAGGATTATCCTGAAACCGATGCAACAATATCTCATTAGCTTCCTGTTCAGAGGCAGGAAGTAAAAACAGTAAAAACCTTCCTCTAGGAAGCTGGGAGCAGCTATTCAACTTCCTTGACAACATAAACCTAACAGGCCCTTCTGAACAGTGTAAAAACTCTTGAGTACCCTGTGTATTTATGCACTGTTCATACATGAAAGGCAATCCCTGAGTATTTCTGGCCTATCTATACATCTTGAACAACACTTGAAATTTTCTCATATCCATGATGCTAATTAACAAAGACAACTGAAGTCAATGTTGCCCTAGGGGAGCGAACATCTCATTAGTCATTCAAATGTTAACTGCTTCAGAAATATGCACTCCCAGGAAAGTACTTCAAATATTAACTAAGCACTCATAATGTCTGTGCATTAAAACTAATTAATAAGCATATATCATACTCTGTCAAGAAGAATATTAAATTAATTTTTGGATAGAGTAATCAGACAAGTTTGTTAGTCAACTTTCCATTAGTATAATAAATAACTGAGATAATCACCATATTAAGAGTGAAGGCTTATTCAGGAAAATGGCTCTGCAAGTTTGTTTGTGGTCAGTTGACCCCAGTGCTTTGAGAGAGTGCATCACAGTGTAGATTGTGTGGTGGGCAAGCTGCTGTAAACAATGAGGAAAGGGTGGGGGAATGTACTTAGCAAGTCCCCCTCAAGGTCACACCCCAAATGAGCAGAAGACTTTTTACTGTGTTCTCCCTTTCAAAGTTTCTTTCCTCGCAATAGAATCAAGATTGTGAACAAGCTTTTAACACATGGACCTCTGGGAGACATTCTAGATTCAAACTATAGCAACCTGAGAGTCCTACTTATAATGCCCCCTTTCACTCTCCAAATACCCCAGTTTGAGCAAACACTGTAAACACCCTGTAAACTGATGACCACACTCTATGTTCACAGTCTATTCTCCCATAGTTCTCTGTCCATACAATTCAGAAGACATTAAGTTATGACTGGACAGTTCGTCACCCACTCTGTGCAGAGTAAAATGACAGTCAGCCTCTGATACATGGAGGCTAGCCTCAAATAGCATGAGGGATTCCCTAGGAGATGAAAATTCACTGCCCTCTAAGAAGGAAAGCAGTTCTCTAAAGCCACATGCCTTGATCCCTCATGCCCTGCTTAAATTGAGGTGGAGGATCAGCCAGGTTTCTGCTGATTCTTGTGTCCAGACCCTTGAAGCAGGACTGTAGGCAGTCTTCTTTTCATCAGCTCCTGCCCACACTTTCCAAGAACGCTGGGCAACAGAAGTTGGATGCAAAAGGATCTTACATTTAGTTTCCAATTTGGCTTGCAAACACCTTCAGCCTCCAAATTTCAAGCAGGTGGTCCAACTCAGCAGACTGCACCCTTACTTTATTCCCAGGTTCCTTGTACCTGCTCCCAAAGAATAATTATTTAGAGGAATGAAGAATATCTCTCCAAAACATTGTTCAAACGCAGGTTTACAACCTCACTTGGTCTCACCATTGGGGGTGAGTGCCAAGCCCTCTCACTTTAAACAGTAGATTTCCTGATCAATAGTGTGGTGGGGAAAATGCAGGCTTTAGCATGTCTTCTTTGTATATCTTAGCTGTGGTGTGGTGGTGGCAGTATGAGGGACAGATTGACAGAGGCAGTTGGGGCATGGGGTTTAATCCCATTTATGATGGCAACTGAGACCACCACAGTTGTATCTCAATGGTCTAGCCGGTTTCCTTAGATGGCCTCCAACATGGTTAGTCATCTCTCTATTCCAAGGCTCCTCTGCTACTGTTGTTGTTATTCTGATGACTTTAGATCTATATTCTTAGGCTACATGTTCGGCTTCACTAGATTGGAACAATTTAGTGATAGAAAGAACTATCTAGTTTGTATGTTGAATTACATCATTGAAGAAGTGCTGACATGGGAAAACGTGTTCAAATCCCCAGTTTACCACTAAATCAGCCCGTGATCTGAAGCAAGGAACTCCACCTTTCTGGATTGCTTCTTTAAACACTGAATGATACCATGCAGAGCCATTTGAAGGGACATTTAAAGGGGCTGGAGAGATGGTTCAGTGGTTAAGAGCACTGGCTGTAGAACCAGCTCCTGAGAACCCCAAATCCTCTTCTGGCCTTCCCAGGTACTGGATGCACATGATGCAGACAATACATGAAAGCAAAACATCATACATGGAAAATATGTCCTAAGAGAGTTTGTTTTTTAAAGCAAACAACAAATATATTTCTCAGATGATTAAACACTGGCACAAAGAACTTATATAAGTTATTGTTGTACGAATTCTAAATAGTATTATAATAAAAACCCAGAGCCAGATATTAGGGTAAATGCTGAGAGATCAGAGAGACAAAGGGACAAGCCACTGGCACATCTTACCTCTAGGACTCCTGACCCTGAAAAAGCCTTCTAGCAGAAAGAGCTTCCTCAGCTGAAAAGCCTTCAGCTCCTGTCTCCTCGTGCCTTATGTGCCTTTCTCTGCCCAGCCATCACTTCCTGTCTCAACCTTCCTAATGCTGGGATTAAAGGCATATTACTTCCAAATACTGGGATTAAAGCTCTGTACCACCAGTGTCTGGCTCTATTTCTCTCCTAGACTGAATCAATCTCATGTAGTCCAAGGTGGCTTTGAACTCACAGAGATCCAGATGGATCTCTACCTCCCAAGTGCTAGGATTAAAGGTTTGTGCCACCACTGCCTGGCCTCTATGTCTAATCTAGTTTCTTGTTCTGTTCTCTGATCTTCAGGCAAATTTTATTAGGGTACACAACATGTCACCACAAGTTATTCAATATAACACTTGTTCAGGAAAGATATTCAAGAATTCTCACTAAATTAATGATAACTGGCATTGATTAATTGCTGGCAGTGATTCAAATATTGACCTAAGCCTTCCATATGCACTGTTACTTTCATTTATTCTTAAAACTATTCTTAATACTGTTAGTAGTCAACTCATTTCCTTGATGAATATACTATTAATCATCATGAGAGAGTTAAGATGGTCATCAGCTCCACGTGTGCAGTATTAAAGACAATCAAACCTAGGTTTGCCTAACTAGGTTCTTATGTCAGTTTTGTAGTAAGAAATTTATGTAGTGAGAAATTAAATTATAAGTGCAAATCCACACGGCTCAATTTTAAAGTTCAAGAACCATTCTTAAGATCAATTGGCTTCATTTAAAACAGAGAGACTTAGCAAAGAAACTTGGACAACTAAGCTTGTTCTAGCTGTGTTTCTTTAATAGCTGCCCAGGTATATTATCTGGGCCCCCAGGGCCACAGCATGTGGGATGGTGATGGGGGGCGTGGACTGCAAGCAGGGATCAAGCATAAAGTGAGTGTCCAGTTTAGTAAAAGAGGTGGATCACCTAGCAAATGCAGCAACTTTCTAGGTGCTGGGGATGGGTAGGTAACAGCCACCCTCAAATATTTCTCACTAAGAAAAGGCTATCCTTCCTAATTTCCATGCTAACATGAACACAGTTAGATGTCTCAGCCCTTATTAAAACCTAATTAATTTCTCCTATGCCAAAATAAGGTGAGAGGTTTATAGGAAACTATACCTCCAAAGTCCCCCCATAGTGCCCCATACTGTCTCTGAATGTGTGTTAGATTATACAGTACATGGTCTGTAGTCATCTTAAGTTTCTTGCTTTATTGTAAGGAGTGAAAGAAATTTAATAAATCCATTTCCCAATAATGTGAACCCAAGTAAAAGGACCAATGCTCGGAAGTAGATTTCATTAACCGAGAGAACTTGCACCACAGTGTTCTACTTTCTATCTCAGGATAAAAGTACTTTCTTCCTTTACACTTGAAAGGACTATTGGGACACTACACCCAAGATGTACTTCTTCATGTGAGCCATTGACACTGTTTACTTGTGAAATTTTCAGCTAGATATATACTATGTCCCTAGAATAATGGAACAAGTGGTTTCCAAGGAGAGAGGTATGGGGGGAAGGCTGTGAAAAGATGTCTTCTAGATCTGACCTGCCCACTGCACTCAAGCACCAGTACCAACTATGTTTCCCTGCAGAAGAGGTGCACAAGGTCAAGCCAGTCAGCTCCAGCATGGTAGGGGAGTAACTCATGGCTCCATAGCTAGCCGAGGGATGCTTGGCTGTTGATGGCTGCTAAGAAGGCTGTATCATTTTTCTTCATGGGTGTGGTGCTGAAGTTGTCCGTGTTCATGAGGACAGCACTAATTGGGCTCACATATTCTTACGAAGAATAATGAAGAAGAGGAGGCAGCCATGAAAGGGGATGAGGACATTTTAAGGGGATTTATGAGAGTACAAAAGATGAGTTGAGGGTAGATAGAACCAAGATATGTTGTATGTATGTATGTATGTATGAAATTGCCAAAGAATAAATGCTGTTTTAATTTTTAAAGTGAAATTTACTTAATAAGCTGGACTCTTTGCATTACTTTGGTGTTATACTCTGGCTATAGTTCTGCATGCATGACTGTTTAATTACAACTTGGAAAAGTCAGAGTATTGTACAGGCCAAGTGTCCTTGCTTTCTACATCTGGTTCCAAATACAGCTACCTGCCAAGAGTAGAAAGTGGCACTCTCCATCTCATTTGACTTAGGAAAGAGAAAGGTATAGGAAGAGAACAAAATGGAGAAGCTACATACAAATCTTACAGTTGATCAAGCCTCTGAATGATGTAAAGCAAACCTTGATTTTGATATCCTGTGATGGCTTGGTTATGATTAATCTGTCTCTCTGGGGCTATATAATGCATACTTTGTGTAGCTAGAGTTTTCCTGCCTTACCCACAGTCAGGACAAATCTTTGTCACTCGCCAGTCCCACAGTCGCTCAAACCCAACCAAGTAAACACAGAGACTTATATTGCTTACAAACTGTATGGCCATGGCAGGCTTCTTGCTAACTGTTCTTATAGCCTAAATTAATCCATTTCCATAAATCTATACCTTGCCACATGGCTCATAGCTTACCAGAATCTTCACATGCTGCTTATCATGGCGGTGGCTGGCAGTGTCTCCTTTCGCCTTCCTGTTCTTTCTTTTCTCCTCTCTGTTAGTCCCATCTATACTTCCTGCCTAGCCACTGGCCAATCAGTGTTTTATTTATTGACCAATCAGAGTAATTTGACATACAGACCATCCCACAGCAACTTTGTCCCCAGTATAGTGGGGTTGTCATGATGGAATCTTAAAAAGGCGGGGACTAGTGCAATATAATTAGGTCATAGGGATACCACCTTCAGAAGGTTTCCAACAGTTAGTTCTCCTGAGAACAGTTTTACAAGTCAAGGCTACCCCCATGCCATGTTTTGATATGACTCAGTCTATAGTATGGGGCTGATGTCATGTGCTATGTCTTTTGGACCTTCTAGACACCAGAATCATAAGCCAAATAACCCTCCTTACTTATAAAATACCCTGCTCTGATCATTATAATTTATCTATGTAACACATTCTCAGTCTGGCTTGTTCATAGCTTCCTATGTAGTACTCCCATGGGCATACTTTATATGGCACAGAAAGTGTGGAGTTGTTGGGGAGCAATCCACTGTCTTTTATCACTGTACCAGTAGCTTCAAGGGTAGGAATTCTAAGTAATGGATTCAATTTTTATTCCATTTTTAAAAAATAAAAATCTGCAGGTAAGACTTCACGACTTGGGTCTAGAGAGATGGCATGGTGGTTAAGAACTCACATTGCTATTGCAAAGACATGAGTTCAGTTCCCAGTATCCACATCAGGCAACTCATAATAGCCTGTAACTCTAGTTCCAAGAAATCAGATACCCTCCTCTAGCAGGCACCTGCATTCCATGCACAAACCCACACATGTATATATAATTAGAAATAAATTATTTTTTTTGAAAAGGCCTCTGTGATGTCTTTAACTTATATACAAAATTCAAGCAAGAAAAAGACATGTCTTTATCTTTTACACAAATTCAAAGAAACAATAAAAAAAAACACTTGTTAACTGCAAGGCAGAGGAAATGGAATCTAGAGAAGCAATGCATGGAACAGATGGCCAAGATTACCTACTTTTAGGTTCTCTTTGATGAAAAGAAGGATGGACTTGGGAGAGGGAGAGGGAGGAGGAGGGGGAGAGAGGGAGGGAGGGGGAAAAGAGAGGGTGGGAGAGAGAGAGAGAGAGAGAGAGAGAGAGAGAGAGAGAGAGAGAGAGAGAGAGAGAGAGAGAGAGCTGGCTTGGCATATACTACACAGCCAAGGCAGTCCTCTGTAGTCGCACTCAGGATACTGAAGATGGAGGATTGCTTGAGACCAGGAGTTTGAAGTCACTCTGGATAACATAACAAAATCCTGCCTTAAAAAGCACATAGAAGTGTTCAAGCATTAAAAGACAGAATTTACATGTTTTAAGTTATAAGATGGTTATTTTTTGAGAAACTTACTCTTGTGCAGTTTAAGAGCAGAAACTATTTTATGTGCAAATATTAGATTCCTTTGTGTATCCAAATGTACAAACGTTTTTATCCCTGTTCCTTTAGATACATCACAAACTATCTGGTATATCACTGTTTTACGTGTTGAGATGAAATTGACTGTAATCGTTTGCAATTTCCTGAGGGTCCCCTGTTCCTGAGCACAAAGATTTAAGTGCTGCCTCTTTACTTTTGGATAGTCACACACACATCTTTAAGCAGCTGACAAAAGTTATGGATTCCTTCATGAGAAAAAAAAATGCAGAAACCTAAGTATGTCTACATTTTGGGGAACAATTTTGGAGATCTCCTGAAGTATAACTATGTATCCCAGGCTAAAAGTCCCTATTTCTATAAGTCACCAGCTCTGACACAGACATCTAATTCTCATTTATCTTTGTCCTAGTCTGTTCAGGCTGCTATAACAAAAGAGCATGTTTGAATGAGAAGTTCTTATTGGCTGGGACATTTGAACACTTGCTCCCCTGCTGATGGAGCTGTTTGGATACGTTATGGGAAGGAAGATGCAGCCTTGAGAGAGAAAGTATTACATCACTGGGGTGGCCTTTGGGAGTTTAAAACCTTGGCCCATTTCCAGTTTGACATCTGCCGTGTGTTTGTGGTTGAGAATATGAGCTCTCAGCTTCCTGCTCCTGCCACCGTGCCTGCCACTCACTGCCCTGACTCCACATCTTGACGGACTCTTATCTCTCTGGAACTGTAAAACAAAACAAACTCTTCCTTCCATGAGTTGCTTTTAATCACAGTGTTTTATCACAGCAACAAAAAAGTAACTAATACATACTCTGAGCCATGTGACTGATAGTAAGAAGTAAACTGAGATGAGGTCAAATCAGAGTTAGGTAGATCTTTATTTCTCACACTTCTGAAGGCTGTGAAATTCAAACTTAAGGTAGCATCAGCTTTAATGCCTGGTGAGGTTCACTTTCTGATTTGTGTGTGGTGTCTGCTCTCTATGTCCTCACACGACACAGCAGGAAAGGCAGCTCTGTAGGCCTGCCTTAGTTAGGGTTTCTCTACGACTGTGAAAAGACACCATGACCATTGCAACTCTTATAAAGGAAACATGTAATTGGGGTGGCTCACTTACAGTTTCAGAGGTTCAGTCCATTATCATCAGGATGAGGAGCTTGGCGGCCTGCAGGCAGATGTGGTGCAGGAGCTGAGAGTGCTACATCTTACAGGCAACAGGAAGTCAACTGACTGTCACACACAGGGAAGATTGAACAAAATAGACCTCAAAGCCCATCTCCACAGTGACACACTTCCTCTAGTAAGGCCACACCTCCTAATAGTGCCACTCCCTTTGGGGGCCACTTTCTTTGAAATCACCACAGGGACCCTCTTTTACAAGAGTACTAACACAATCCATGATTGCTTGTGGCTCTCATGGCCTAACAATCCTCTAAAGCTTGCCTCTTAACACCATTGCATTAGGGTTAGGTCTCAATATACAAATTTCAGAGTACAAATACATCCAGACCATCTGTCTTAGTTTGGGTTTTTATTGCTGTGAAGAGACACCATAACCATAGCAACTCTTACAAAGAAAACATTTAATTGAAGGTGACCAGCTTAAAATTTCAGAGATTCAGTCCACCTATGGTCAATGATGGGGAGCATTACAGCAGGTAGGCAGATGTGATGCTGCAGCTGAGAGTCCTACATCTTGACTCAGAAGTAACAGGAAGTTGACTGATGTCACACTGAGTGAAGCTTGAGAAAAGAATCTCAAATCCTGCCCCCACAGTGACACACTTCCAACAGAAGGTGTGGCCCAGATTAAAAGTGTGCCCTCCAGCCTCAAGGCCAGGATTAAAGGCTAAAGGCATGTGTCATCCAGCCTCCTCCAGCAAGGCCACACCTCCTAATAGTGCCACCCCTGTGAGCTTATGGGAGCCAATTACATTCAAACTATCACACCACCTCTTTCAGAAAAACCTTTTCTGACTATGCCAATTCATGCTGATTATTCCTTGCTCTGAACTTTTACTGCATCCTTAATATTCATCAATTTAGTCTTTATTGATTTATATTGACTTGCACTTTTAATTCCTCTTGGCCCTTGGGCTGCAAAGTCATTGAGGCAAGGATTTTCTTACACAGTGTAGCATCTTTCCAAGAACTCAGAAATTGCCTGACAATTTGCTTACTTGACTGAAGCCATACCATAAACTCTTCCCACTATCCGAAAGGGAAGAGAACCTTCATAATTCTACATAAAATGTGATCTCTCAGGGAGAGTAAACAGACAGTTCTGTACTTCCTATAATTCGATCAGCCATGTAAGAACAGAAAAGCAGCAGCCATGCAGACCAAATCCTCGTTGCAAACACAGGCAAAAGCCCTACTTCCCTGCCTCCCACAGAGAAGACAATCAGACTGAAAATGATTGATTAGTGGGGAACTAATTAGAGGAGAAGCTTCTTTAACATGCTCACTAAGCAAAGAATATGTTTAATTAGTGTGGGAAGATTTAGCATGCCATTGAAATAGATGTTCTGGTCACTCATTCCAACTAATTGGGTATAGAGTAAATTTTGTTTCCTAAGTGATGTTAGAGGACACTTTTCAAAAGAAATCACTCTAATTGTGACTTTGACACAGAGAGCAAAGCAACCTCATAGTAAAGATTTTCTTTGGAGATAGTGCACTTGTCCAGCATATACAAAGCCTTGGATTTGATCCCCAACACAGCAAAAGAAAAAAATATATTATCTTTAGCTCATTAATGAGGTAAGAGAAAGATGCTGCCATCGTTCAAAGAAAAATCCAAAAGAACAAACATATAAAAATGGAGGCAAAGATAATTGAGTTTCTAAAGGGGAAGACAGTCCATGGAGTCTCTGAAGCAGGAGTGCACCTGAAGGGCAAGCATTATTAGACTGGTGTCAGTTACCCTTACAATTCAGAGTTGTAAAATGGCTCCCATCATCTCAGAATTGACAGTATTTTATAAACTCCCAACAGTTACAAGGATCATCCTGGCCAGAGTGGTGTCTTGTCGTGGGTGGCCACTTATTCCTGACTTCTTTTCCTAGTTTACTTCTCTGTTGCTGTAACAAAAACCACACCAGAAGCAACTGAGTGAGGAAAGGGCTGTTACATCTCACAGATTAGAGTCCATCGTCCAGGGAACCAGGGGAGGCACTTGCCAGCAAAGGTAGAAGCCAAGCAGGCAAGAGGGAAGGCCAAGCAAGCAAAAGTGAATATTCTTCCCTCTGCCATGTTCTTCGGATGGGGGCTGCTAGCAGAAAGTGCTCCCCATACTCTTGGTGGATCTTCCCATGTCAATCACAGCAGCCAGGACATTTCTAAGAACTGGCATCAACTGGTGAGGATCCTAACTCAGGTGATTCTAATTTGTAACAAGTTAACATTAAAGCCAACTACCACTTCTTTTTTTCATCAGCTACACCTGGCAGGCCACCACAAACAACAGTAAAACCTCCTGAAGTGCTGGCTCTCTTCTCAGGGAGCCTACTGATCATAATATCTCATGATTATCTCATAATAAACTCTTGAATGCTTGTAACCTGTTTTATATTATACTCATCTCAGATGTTGACAATTAGATCATTTGATGAGTCACTTCTATGAGTATTTTCTTAATTTTGATTTTGTCCCACTTAATAGAGTTTACTATTACACTTTCTTTGCATTTTGTATTTTACTTACACCATTTGTCAAGTCAAGTTCTCATGAAATACAATTACTCAAATTAATAAACTTTCTCTTCTGTTTCATTATCTCTTTAAATGTTTTATATTCTAAATAAAATCCCTCAAGATGTAAGTTTAACCTATACTTATGCTAATGTTCAAATGTCATTTTTTTTCAGGTTTCTATTCTTAAACAAATGTTTATATTCTATTTGTAAGTATATAGTCCCCAGCACTCGGGAGGCAGAGGCAGGCGGATCTCTGTGAGTTCGAGGCCAGCCTGGTCTACCAAGTGAGTTCCAGGAAAGGCGCAAAGCTACACAAAGAAACCCTGTCTCGAAGAAAAAAAAAAAAAAAGAAAAGAAAAAAAAAAGTATATAGTCCCAATTCTTGGATACACTTATAATGTTACATCCATTCAGTTTTCATTGTCATTCAATTGTAGGATTTTAAATATAGCTGTTCATAAAGCATTAGAAACTAAAACTATCTATTGGGAAAAACTGAAAGATGAAGAAACATAGAAAGCATATTGTGGTAGGTTTGAATGTAATTACACTCATCAGCTCATAGAAAATGGCCTTATTACATGTGGCCTTGTTAGAATAGTTATGGCCTTGTTGGAGGAAGTGTATCACGGTGGAGTCGGGCTTTGAGAGCTCATATATGCTCAATCCAAGCCCAGTGGCTTAGTGGCTCAAGATGTAGCCAATACCATGTTTGCCTGCACACCACTATGTCCCACCACAATGATAATAAACTAAACCTCTGAAAATGCAAGCCACCCCAATTAAATATTTTTTCTTTATAAGAGTTTCTTGGTCATGGTGTCTCTTCACAGAAATAGAAACCCTAACTAAGACACACATTCTGATAATATTTCTTTGTGCTGTTATTTATCATAGATCAGATCTTAGATTTAACTAATTGACTCTGAGAACCAATGTCAATTTAAAGATGGGAGAATAAATCCAGATGTTAGTACATGGAGAGAAGAAAATCTTGCTTTTTTTAATCAGATGATTTCTCCTTCTATCCCCACTCATAAGTTTTGGCTATTAATATTTTGATTTGCTTCCCAGCTTAAGGAGACTCACTGGAGTTTAACTAACCTTACTATCTTGCAATTCAGCACTCTTGAATAATCAATTGTCTCTTCATCTCAGAAATCATGGTATAGTGTTTGCTTCAGCAGTACATATATTAAAGTTGGAGTGATAAAAAAAGATTAGCATGGTGCTTGCTCAAGGATGACATGCAAATTTGTGAAGCATTCATATTCCATATTTTTCAGTACACTGGGAAAAAGGCATTTAATAGCTAGATACTGATTTTCATATCATTCTCATAAATTCTAATCTTTAATTGGAGTAGAAACTTTTAATTATCATATGAAGATATTGATTGAAAATTTTCTGAAGTGGTTGATGACAAATACAGCTTTTATATCTAGGAGTCAGGAACCCAAAAGATCTGAAAAGCCCCAGTTTCACACCTTAAGTCATGGCAGTGGCTGCATTTGGCATACAGAATTAGGGATTCTAATTCTGGATACAGAATTGTGGGTTCTGTTCCTCCTCTGGCCTTACCTAATTATGAGACCTTTGAGAGAACAGTTCTCTCATCTTACATGAACTCAGTCTAGTAAGTTCCAGATCTAGAAGCTTCCATCTGAAGACTGCTCCCTACCTGCTCCTGAAAACAGACCAACTTTGTGCACATCATTCTAAAGGAGTCGGACAGAACTCAGCAAAATCCCCTTACAATGGGAAATGCTTTGGTGACCCGTGCAGGAGGTTTTAAGTGTTCAAATTATTATTCCACTGTTTCATTCTTACCTCTTCATATTCCCCTAGCCACCAGCAGGCTTCCCACTAGTCATTATCCTGGAGATGGCAGCATTGCTGTGCACTAACCGCCTCTTGAATGGCTGTCATACTTACTTCAGATGCATTTACTTGCCACATCAAGCACAGCATTTGAACTATTGGGTTCAATGAACTGCACCAATTATTGAAAAGGATTAAATGAATGAATGGGCCATTACTCTCACAAGCAGCCTGAGTTAGTCATTAAGACTAAGTGATTAAAAAAAACTCAAGAGGCCTAATGTAAAGTTGAAGAACAATTTTAAGACATTTAATATGCAGTAATATATCCATTATGAAAACGTAGCTAACCAGAATCCTTAATAAACTTATTAGAAATTATGCAGATGGTAAAGAGATATGCTAAAATTAGTCAAAACACTTACACATTACAGGTATCTGTCCAATGTAGTGCTTACAACTCTGAAAAGTATAGATGTGTAAATCATGATTCTTATATTTAATTTGCTTATAATTTAGTTGGAAGACAAAAATCACATCTATGAAATGATCTGGAAGTAGAGTGTTAAATTTTATATAATTGGTTATAAAAACAGATAATTGAATTATTTTAAGAATACTCTATAACCCAAGCATGATCAAAGAAATGTACTTCCTTTTTACTGTTTTTTATTTTAATACTATTGTGGGGGACTTCATAAAACACTACATCTATATTACTTCTGCTCCTCCTTTTCCTCCCTCAGCTCCTCCTATATGCCCCCTTTAAAATTATGACCTCTTCTTTAATTATTGTTTCATATATATATATATATATATATATATATATATATATATATATATATATATACATGAATACATAACCTACTACATCCATTTAGCTTTGCTCATATTATATGCATCCAGTGCTGGGCACTTGGAGTTGAACAGCCAATGCAGTTTCTTCATCCCTAGGAGAAACTGATTCTCCCTCTATCAGTAACCATTGACCCTAAGTAGCTCTTCACTAGGGATGGGACCATGTGGAATTTCCCCTATCCACATTGGTAGGTCAAGTATTGTTGTCATTATGCTGGTCTTATTCAGGCAACCACATTATTGAAAATTCATGGATGTATTTTCTCCATCATGTCAGGAGACATTATCTAACAGCACATGTCCTGGGCCTCTGGACCTTACAATCTTTCTGCCCCCTTTTCCATGATGTTCCCAGAGCATTAATTACACAGAGATGTTGTGTTGCAGATGTATCAGTTGGGGTTAGACACCTCAGTCACTTATTCTCTGTGTTTTGACCAGTTGTGGATCTCGATAATAGTCCCCATCTGTTGAAAAAAAAAAAAAAAAGCTTCTTTGATGAGGGGTTAGAGCTATACTTACCTCTGGACATATGTGTTTAGAATACAGTTAGAAGTTATGTTGCCTTAGAAAAATGGGACTAGTAGGTTCTTCTCTAGGTTCCATGCCCTCTCCAACCATGGGTAGTTAGCTAAGTTTATACTACCAGGTATGAATTCCCTCCTTTTGAGCATGGCTTAAGTCCAGTTAGGTGGCTGTTGGTTATCCTCAAGATAAGAGTACCACTATTGTACCATGAGAAATATCTTGCTGTGCTGGCTGGTCTTATGTCAACTTGACACACAAACTAGAGTTATCTGAAAGGAGAAACTTTGTTTGAGGAAATGTCTCATAAGATCTGGCTGTAAGGCATTTTTTGACTGGGGAGGTCCCAGTCCATGGTGGGTGGTGCCATCCTTGGGCTGGTGGCCCTGGGTTCTATAAGAAAGCAGGCTGAGCAAACCATGGGAAGCAAGCCAATAAGCAGCTCCCCTCCATAGCCTCTGCATCAGTTTCTGCCTCCAGTTTCTTCCCTGTTTGAGTTCCTGTCAGGACTTCCTTTAATGATGAACAATATGTAAGTGTAAGCCAAATAAACCCTTTCTTCCCCAACTTGCTTTTTGGTCTCAGAGTTTTCAGTGCAGCAACAGAAATCTTAACTAAGACACTTGCCAAGCCAGTCATTGTGGTTTCTCAGTTCTTGTTGTAGGCTATACCACTGGATAGAACTACTGATGGCTTTTCTCTCTTAGCAGCCTTCATAGTGCCTTTGGCTACAATGAGAGTTAGTCCTCAGAGGAGGCTTTCAGATCAGATCCAGTATCATTCCATCAAGTCCTGCTGCAAAGTGTGTATTCCAATAGGGTCTTATCCTCAAGTTCTGGGAACTTTTGCCCAGAAATTCTTGACTAATAGAAACTTTGATGTTGTGGGTTCAATAATGACTCAGTGTTATTGCTTTACATCCTATACTACATGGTTTTGTTTTTTGTAGCAGGTGGAGGCTACTACAGAGATCTACTACTAATCAAAATACAAAGAACTGACCATGGGGTGCCCATCCCCAATTGTAACATTTATATTGCAACCCTTATATCTGAAGCTCAAAAATCATTGCAGAAAGGGGGAAGAAAAGATTTTAAGAGCCAGAGGACCTGAACACCTGCTACTAGATAGTGTCTCCTAGACATGAATAGGATGCTGCACCATGAAACATCAACCATGTAATTGCCTATATAAGACTTGAATAATGACAACAGTCAACATGTGCTGGGAAAAGCAGGCCCTGCACCTCACCTGGGCAACTCAGTAGAGCTGACCCTACTTGTGATAGAGAAGGCGAGCAGACTCTGGGGGCATAAATGTGGGAAAGCTAACCCCACTTCCCATCTGTCAAGCAGCATGAGTGGGGAAGAGATGCCCCTTCTTGCCTCTCACCCCTCGATACCTACAGCACTCAGAAGAGCAGGCCCTGCACCACCTCACCTGGGCACCCTACTAATGCTGACCCTGTTGGTGGGGGCACAATTGAGCCAGTCCTAAGGTTGTGAGAGTGGGACAGCTGGCCCTGCACCCCTTGTCTGCCATGTGGTGATGAGGAAACGGGAATGATACCTTCCCCCCTCCCACCCCTTGCCATCTGTGGTAGATGAGATAAATGAACCTGCCCCGCACCAGGTGCAGAACTAGGGAGAGTGGGCCCTGCACCTCAATTAGGCAACATAGTAGAGTTGACCCCATTGATGGAGGTGTGGGTGAGCTGGACCTGAAAATGTGAGTGTGAGCGACCAAGCCCCACACCTCGTCTACCATATTGTGGCCCATCAAGGCCTGTGGTAGGTGGGAGAGCTGCCCCTGTGATCGCTAGAGTAAGAAGGCTTGCCCTGCCTCTCACCAACTGCAGTTCTAGGTAAAGTGGCCCTCACATCTCCACTAGGCAACAAAGTAGGGCTGGCTGTGGTGGTGTCCCTGAGGACATGAAAGCAGGATAATCAGCCCCACTCCCTGCTGCTTACTACACAGAGTAAGCTAGCCAGGGCAGTACTGCAGAGCTCACCCTGGTGTTGAGGATGAAGGAGAGCTGATGGACTGACCAGCCCAGCAACCACCCAGACCCAGAACCAGAGCTATGAGTTGGCCCATCCTATTATCTACCCCACCTTTGATCTGCTGGAGCATGTGAAGGAGATGGTCCATCCTGCAGACCCAAAGTTACAGCATCTCCATGACACAGGACAACAACAAGATATCCAAGAGGAGCCCCAATGAGGGCCCAGTATTGATGATACAGAAAAAAACAGAGACCTCAAACCGGACCAATGACTCATTGCAATGAACACTTGAAAGTAACAATATATGGACTAAAGAACTGTGTGACTCACTGTGTCACACTACAGCTTCCACAACAAGATTTTTCTTTTTCCCTTTTTTTTAAATGTTATCTTGTTTTATCTTGGGGTGTGCTGCAAGGGTAGAGAGCAGATGGGAAGGGATGGGGAGATGAGAGAGGTTGAGATGCATGATGTGAAATCCACAAAGAATCAATAAAAAACTAAATTTGAAAAAAAAGAAGCAAAGTGCAAATATAGCAAGTTCAGCATATTATCATTAATTCTGTAATATACTTTTCAGGTAGGCGTTATTCTAGACACACTAGATAGATTATCCTCAGAAATTGGATCAATGAGTTCTAATCAAAGATTACTTAAATATATTTACTTGTGTTAGCTTCCAAAATACCATTAAAGCAATAGCAAAAGAGGGTTTTGTTTGTGGTTTTCTGGTGGATTTGTCTAGAAGAGAGAGGGAGAGGCATTGTAATAAAATTATGGAAACTGGGATGGTGGTAGACAGTAACCATCAGAGCATCGTGGAGACAGGTGACTTTTAAAAGAGTACCGAAAGGCCACCCAGTTTATCTAACCAACTTTAAAGCATCTTAGGACTGAGGCATCGGGAATCGCTGAGCATGGGATGAAAGTGGAGTTAAGGTCATAAAGACAACTGCAGATCCTGTTTCAGAACAACTCTCACCAGGTGTACAACTTTCTCCTGGACTGGAGACCGGAAGTTCCCTCTGTGAGGAAGTAAAGAAAGCTTTGGACTGGTTGGTAAAGCCGGGCAGAGTCAGAGAAGAGCACAGAAGGGAAACCAAGGTGAGCAACTTGGAGTTAGGACTCCATACTGAGATACCTGGTCCTCTTCTCTCATTTAGATCTAGAACACTGGCAAACAAGCCTACCTACAGGCAAGAGAACTTGACTAATTGACAGAGATCTGAAAATACTTATATTACTTATAATGGGATTTTTCTAAAGAACTAGTCCAGGCAGATTACACTACATACAGTGAAATTACAATTAACAACACACACACACACACACAATTATGGGTAATTGAACAAGTCTACGGATTTCGAATATACTAGTATATTTACAATGTTGTACCACTCCTGCCAGAAATATCAAATCTAAGAAATTTGCTTCACTGTAAAAATAAACCTGTACCTTCTAGCCACCCTATGCCCTTGCTCTCTTGGAAATATTGATCTACTCTATGTCTCTAGAGTTGTCTATTCTGGATGTATTTATGTAAGTGTAATCATACAATGTTTTAAAGTTATATTCTCTTCCACCTGGCTTCCTTTGCTTAAGATCACCATTTTTAAGGTAATGAACATTGTAGCCATTTTCTTTCTTTTGCAATATTTACTACTTGTTATTCATTATGAAGAGGAAATCACTATTACCCACTTTGGGGGGAAAATCATAACAAAAAAGAACAAGAGCAAGCAGAGCACAAAGTAATTTTCATAAAACCAGACTGTCCAACACTAAAGAAAAGAAACAAAACTCTTACAGGAAGATTCAGGTAGAAATGGGGAAGCATTATAAGAGTGCAGTGTTATTTGGAAAAGAAACATTTAAATTATTTTAACTTGAAATTCTTCAACACAATGGGGAAAGGTAAAAACCCTGACTGGAATTTTGAAAGATAAATTGGTAATATCTTCCCAAATACAGGGCAAAAAAGACAAAGATGATAAAAACCAACTTATGTGACCACTCATGGACCATGGCATGTGTGTGACCGTGTGTGTGTGTGTGTGTGTGTGTGTGTGTGTGTGTGTGCACATGCACAAATAAATAAATGAAATGTGGTTAAAAATTAAAAACAGTTCTCAATTCTCATTGTACGGGGTACTGTGTCGTATAAGGACGTTTTCCTACACGTGTATATTGTATATCAGGTGCATTCCCTCACCCCCATTCTCCTCATCTTTCTCCTCTCCACTCATCCCTTTGTTCTCCCAGGCAGTTTCGTATCTACTTTCCTTGTATATATACTTAGATGACTTCATGCATCTGTATAAAATATGTGATCACAAATTAAAAGAATCTAGAAGTGACCAATACCATACAAATATGTTATGTTTGTCTTTCTAAAACTATCTCACTCTGCTTAATATCATTGTCAGCATTTGTAAACATTTTCCTGAAAATGATGTCACTTTCTTTTTTATAGGTTAAAAAAAATTCCTTTGTGTATACACACCACATTTTCTTTATTCGGGTGTTGTTGGACACATGAGTTGGTTCCGTAGCTTAACCATTGTGAAGAGTGCTTTGACAAACAGTGACGTACAAGCATGTCTGTGATACATTGCCTTGGAGTTCTTTGGGTGAATACCCTGGAGTGGAATATCTGGGCCATATGGTAGATCTACTTTTAGCTTTTGAGAAACCTTCATAGTTCCTTTCATAGTGTTCAGAATAGTTCACACCTCAACCAGTAATATTTTGTCTCTATCAAATGTACAGAGTTTGTATTTCCATGAGTGCAGGTCAAGGGGTGAATTTGGGAATTTCTCCACTCTGTGAGTCCCAGAGATGAACTCAGGTCATTAGTCTTGGCAGCAGTCTTTACCTGCTGATAAATCTCGAGACCTTCTACAGTGAGAATTTAATGCAAAATTTTGTGAGAGAAAAAACCTGCCTTAGCAGTCAGGCTATGCTCCAGGTCATTCAGAATTCTCATCAGTGTGATTTTGTGGCCTTCCTCGGTGGATAATCTTTTGAGGAGTGAAATATGGTTTACTTAGAATTTAGGAAAAGTTTCACAAAATGCAAAAAGTTTAAATCTGTTAGTACAATTTATAGCAAATTGATTGAATGAAAGCATCATGGTGAATAGAGACTCATTTGATAAGTCGTGATTTCTGTTCATCAAAAACATTCACATTCATACAATAGGAAAAGAATGCTTCCTAAAACTGTAAAAGTGTCCTCTGAAAAGCCACCATGAATGCCATACAAATGATAAAATATTGCAGATATTAATGTCAGACTTAGACAAGGATACTTACCATCACCAATACCTAGTATAGAATAAGATGCAAATAAATTTGATCCAACGTATGAGTATACACCCTAGCATTTGCAAATGAGCACCAGGAAACATGTACAAGGATATCCCATTCAACAGTTTTTAAATAACTTTTATAAATTAGAACAATGGGGAAATTAGTTGCGGTACATTTACAATACTACACAACAGTTAAAATATATGATCAAGGAGCATCTGTACCAACATGGATACATTTCAAACACATGATATATAATTAAAAATAAAGCAATTTGGGGTTTGTGGTAGTTTGATTTGCCCCCATAATCCCATAATCACATACTCTCATAGGGAATGGCACTATTAGGAGATGTGGCTTTGTTGGAATGAGTATGGCCTTTCTGGAGGAAGTGTGTTACTGTGGGGGCAGGCTTTGAGGTTTCATATGCACAGGATATTGCTAACTGTATCAATGGACTTTCTGTTGCCTCTGAATGAAGGTATAAGAACTCTCAGTTCCAACACCATATCTACCTGCATGCTGCCATGCTTCCTGCCATGATGGACTGAACCACTTAACTGTAAGCAACCCACCACAATTAAATGTTTCCTTTATAACATAGTTGCTGTGTCATGGTGTCTCTTCGTAGCAATAGAAACCTAAGACAGGGCTAGATGTCTTGTGGTTAAAAAGGTGTGCTACCAGGAGACTACTTCCTAAATATAACAATAGTAGCTCAGACACTGAGAGCAACAATTAATAAATGGGACCTCTTGAAACTGAGAAGTTTCTGTAAGGCAAAGGACACAGTAAATAAGACAAAACAGCAGCCTACAGAATGGGAAAAGATCTTCACCAACCCCACATTTGACAGAAGGCTGATCTCCAAAATATATAAAGAACTCAAGAAACTAGGCAGCAAAATACCAAATAATCCAATTTTTAAAAATGGGGTACAGATCTAAACAGAGAATTCTCAACAGAAGAATCTCAAATGGCCAAAAGACACTTAAAGAATTGCTCAGCATCCTTAGTCATTAGGGAAATGCAAATCAAAACAACTCAGAGATACCATCTCATACCTGTCAGAATGAATAAGATCAAAAACACTAATGACAGCCTATGTTGGAGAGGATGTGGAGTAAGGGAAACACTCCTTCATTGCTGATAGGAGTGCAAACTTGTACAGCCACTCTGAAAATCAGTATGGCCGTTTCTCAGAAAATTGGGAATCAATCTACCTCATGATACAGCAATACCACTTTTGGGTATATACCCAAAGGATGCTCAATCATACCACAAGGACATTTGCTCAACTATGCTCATAGCAGCATTATTTGTAATAGCAAGAACCTGGAAACAACCTAGATGCCCCTCAACCAAAGAATGGATAAAGAAAATGTGGTACATTTACACAATGGAGTATTAGTCCACTGTAAAAAGAAGAAAGAAGGAGGAGGAGGAGGAGGAGGAGGAGAAGAAGGAAGAAGAAGAAGAAGAAGAAGAAGAAGAAGAAGAAGAAGAAGAAGAAGAAGAAGAAGAAGAAGAAGAAGAAGAAGAAGAAGAAGAAGAAGAAATTTGCAGGCAAATGGATGGAACTAGAAAAAGCCCTCCTGAGTGAGGTAACCCAGACCCAGAAAGACAAACATGGTATGTGCTCATTCATAAGTGGATATTAGATGTAAAGCAAAGGATAACCAGGGAAGCTAGATAAAAAGGAGGACCCTAAGAGAGACATGCATAGATCCCCTAGGAAGGGAAAATAGGTAAGTTCTTGGTAGCTATACATTCAATACTTGAACATTTCAGTTAAACTAAATATTTCATTAGATTGTTCCTAAATTCACTTAAGAAAGCATGGAATGAAAAGGATGAGTCCTGAGTTCAAATTTCCAGTTTAAGGTCAGCACAAGTGGCCTGGAAGTCTCTACTTACACTTGAAAGAAATATTTAGTCTCTATACCTATCAGGATGAGATACTGGAAAACTGAACCTAGGGCGTGGTGGCACACGCCTTTAATCCCAGCACTCGAGAGGCAGAGCCAGGCAGATCTCTGTGAGTTTGAGGCCAGCCTGGTCTCCAAAGCGAGTTCCAGGAAAGGCGCAAAGCTATACAGAGAAACCCTGTCTCGAAAAAACAAAAAAAAAAAAGAAAGAAAGAAAGAAAGAAAGAAAGAAAGAAAGAAAGAAAGAAAGAAAGAAAGAAAGAAAGAAAGAAAGAAAGAAAAGAAAAGAAAGAAAGAAAACTGAATCCATGCCAGGCGGTGGTGGTGCACACCTTTAATCCCAGCACTCGGGAGGCAGAGGCAGGCAGATTTCTGTGAATTCAAGGCCAGCCTGGGCTACAGAGTGAGTTCCAGGACAGGCTCCAAAGCTACACAGAGAAACCCTGTCTCAAAAAAACAAAAACAAAAACAAAAACAAAAACAGAAAAGAAAAGAAAACTGAATTCTAACCTCACTGGGCAGAAATGGGATTCTAATAATTAGAATGGGGACATTTGGGGAGATCGAAGTGAAGCTAAAGACTGAATTCCCAGGTTGTGTAATCAAAGCATCCTATCTGCCTCTTGGCTTGTAGAAATTAACCCTACTTTGTCTGAGGCACCTATAATATATTCCTAAAGTAGCTGCCTTGCAAAGCTTTGCTGATTCACTTTGGGAACTATGATGCTTTGACTTTTAGACTTAAATTTAAATTCAAGTATCAGCAAATCTTAAAGAGTAGCTGGAAATTTAACTCGAGTGAGTTTTTTTTTTTTTACTTTGCATTGATTTTTTTTGTAAATTTAACATCAAGCACCCCAATCCCATTCATCTCCCTGTCCCTCGCTATCTGCCCTCTGCCCTTGCGGCTTCCCCCCTAAAGCAAACAGAAAATAAAAATACTAAATTAAAACTTGAAAAATAAGAATTCAAAGTATAGTTTTTTTTTTTTTTGGTTTTTTTCGAGACAGGGTTTCTCTGTGTAGCTTTGCGCCTTTCCTGGAGCTCACTTGGTAGCCCAGGCTGGCCTCGAACTCACAGAGATCCGCCTGGCTCTGCCTCCCGAGTGCTGGGATTAAAGGCGTGCGCCACCAACGCCCGGCTATTCAAAGTATAGTTTTTAAAAAGCCTTTCAGTGGAAACTGCAGTGTGTCACAGTGTGTCACCCAGTCTACCCTTTTCCCCAGATAGCTTCACTTGCAAATGTTCATTGCAATGAGCCTTTGGGCTGGTTCAAGACCTCTGGCTTCTGTAACACTATCAATGTCAGAGCTACACTGGGACTCCTCAAAGGTGTCCTGTTGTTGCCCTGTGTCATGGAGATCCTGCAACTTTAGTTTTGCAGGGCCAGTGCCTTCACATGCTCCAGCAGTTCTTAGATGGGGTGGATGTTGGGGCGGGCCAACTCAGAGCCCAGGATGTGGGTTTGGACAGTAGCTGCGTTGGTCAGCCTACCTGCTCTAGCATGCCTATGCCACCAGGACCTGTGATGATATTTTATTTGTACTGAAATGTGATTTTATTTGTATGTTAATAAATAAAGTTGCCTGGGAGTCAGAGCTAATAGCAAGCCATAGCAGAAGCCAGGTGGTGGTGGCACATGCCTTTAATCCCAGCACTTGGGAGGCAGAGCTAGGTGGATCTCTGTGTGTTCAAGGATACAGCCAGCATGGAGACACACACCTTTAATCTCATACCAACCATAGAAGACCTGGAGGTCTGTACAGACAGGCAGTGACAAGGAGGTCATGTGGTTGGGTTTACAACCAATGAGAAGGCAGAACAGAAAGTCAATAAAAGGACAGACACACAGGAAGTAGGTCTCTTTCTGAGGGGAAGGAAGACAGCAGCAGCTAAGGGTAAGAAAGGCAGTTTAAGTCTCAGCTCTCAGCTGCTGCTCTGACCTCTTGGGCTTTTAACTCTGCAATTGGCTCTGTGTTTCTTATTTAACAAGATGGTTGTTACATCTACAAGGACCAGCTCTCACACTTTGCTCAGGTGAAGGGAGGGGCTAGCTCTCCCACATAGCAGAGGCAAGGGGAGGGGCCAGTTCTCCTGTGCTCCTGACCTCGGGCTGGCCCAGCTGTGCCCATACCACCAGAGCCATCTCTACTGTGCTGCCCAGGTGAGGTGAGGGAGCCTAAAGAATGGCTATTCTGTTCAGTAAAAGAATAGAACATTTTTCTAAGTTTTCCTATTTTCTATTTTCACCTGATTTTCCAACTTACAAAGACATAAATCTCGAAAGCATGCATGAGAATGAGTAGTAAAGGTGAAACAGTGAAAGGCTGGGAGACGGCTCAGTGGGTAAAGTACTCGCCCTGCAAGCATGAGGTCCTGCATTCAGAGTCCCAGCAACCAACTGAAAGGCAGATGTAGCAGGCATGGTGCCCCTGTAGTATCAGCCCTGAGAGGATGACCGGGGCTTGTCAGTCAGCCATTCTAACCAACCAGTGAGCTCCTCAACCAGTGACAGATCCTGTGTCAAAAACTGAGCTGGAGGGCAGTAGAGGAAGACTTCCAATGTTGACCTCTGACCTCCACATGCGTATGGATGTTCCATTTCCCCCAATATACCTGAACACACACAAACATACGCATGCACGCGAGAGCACACACACACACACACACACACACACACACACACACACACCATAACAGTAAGAGAATGTATAGTAGAATAGTAGTTACAAAGTTAGATGAGGCCAAATTTGTTGATACTAATCTACAGGCAGAAATTCCAGACTCGGTAGTTTAAGGGAGTAGCAAAATCTCTAACAGTTTGTTTTATTGACTGAAATGTGGACCACAATATTTCTTATACTAAACAGACTGAAATGGCAGAATTGATAAACTGTAGGGAAGGGCATCAAAAGGCTTAGAGAGGCTGAAATATTAGATTGTATTTGTGATGTAAGATCTGCTCACCAAGACTGGGAGTATCCAGAGAATTTTAATAACCCAGAGGATGAAATAAGTCATAGTTACCAGCTAGTCACTTTCCCCAGCCACTAGTGTCATTACCCAATTAGCTCATGAACAAAGTGGCCATTCTGTTAGGGATAGGGATTAGCCAGCATGGGCTTCCACTCACCAAGGCTGACCTGGCTGTAGCAACTGCTGAATGCTCAATCTACAAGCACTCAGATGTTTACATCTACAATCTGCAGAAGAGACCAGTACAAAGTCCTTTCGATAGGATACCGTTCACTGTTATGATCAGCCAGCCCCATGGTGGCAGAGTGACACATCAGATTACTTCCATCACTGAAGGGACAGCGTTCTGTTCTACTTGGAATAGGTGTTTACTTTGGATTGACCTTCCCAGCACACAACTTGGCTTCTACCAAAATTATTATCCCTGGACTTCCAGCCTGCCTCACCCGCCATTGTATTCCACACAGCATTCTCTAGCATCAAGGGTCTCACTTTACAGAAAGAAAACAAAGAAGTATGACAGTGGGTCTGTGTTCATAGAATTCACCAGTCTTACCCCATTGTGTATCAATGTGAAGCACCTGGATTGAGAAAATGGTGGAACAGCTGGTTGAAGACACTTGTAACACAAGTTTAGGTATCATGCCTTGAAGGTATAATGACAAAGTTTCCAAAGACACTTACATAAGCTACGAGGCAGTATCTACATATATGGTCTACTACATCCAAGAATCATGGGTCCCAGAGCTCAGGGTTTAAGTACAAGTGGCATGATTCACTACTGCTCTGGTAAGCCATTAGCAAAAAGTATATCTCCTAGTCCCATGAGCTTTTCGTCTGTCAGACTAAAAGTACTAGGTACAAAAGAAGATATTAAATGCCTAATTACTTATAATCTTATTGCCTCTTATTAAGTTGTATAAAAGGGCCCTAGGGATTCAGTTGTTTCTACATTTATACTCACTGTTTTGTGTGAACTCCTAAGTTTTTAAATATAGCATGCACATTCACACCACTTACACAGTTTAAAAATGTAGTAAGTTGCAAAGACTGATAAACATTCTAATGATAAACTCTCCGTTATTTTAATATAGCTTTAATCTACTATTTGAAAGTCAGAGTCATATCCAATTTAAAGATGGGCCACTAATTGACTGTCTCCATGGTGATTGACAACGTCTTTTTTTATTCATCTTTGACTAGCCTCAAGCCAGTATCCACTACTAATAGTACCTAATCACTAAAAGAAAATTAATGAGTACTTGTGCCCCTTGTTTCACAGCCCAGACCTTGGGTATGGTGTCGTAAATGAAGAAACCAGTCCTGTCGCACACTGCCCAACACTGCCTGAAGACAACTTTCTGCTTTTCAAACAGGGCTGACACTCCAGCATCACACAAGTATTCAAGAAATCAATTCTGTCCCAACATTTCCAAAGGAGCCCAAAAATTTCATTACTCCTGGAAAGTAATTTCCCCTTTACCCACCAAAGAGTAGGAAATAGTCATTCCAAAGAAAATAAAAGTGTTTAGTTATGAACAGGACTCCAAAATGACAAACAGTAGGTGACAGTTTGTGAGAATTTTACTTCTCTGTGGCTCCCTTATTGAATAAAATGAGTGTCCCTTAGCAAGAGAAATGCTGTGTCTCTTTTGAAAAACAAAACATATATATATATATATATATATATATATATATATATATATATATACATATATATACTGCTGCTGCTGAGATGTTTTGATTAACTTGCCCTGTGCGTCTTCTCTCCCTTGGGCTATGACTCTCTGCAGCAGTGCTAACCCTGCCTGCCCACTGGACCAACTGAAGAGCCTTAAAACATATGTGCACCTTGTCTTCCCTCCCTCCACAGGGATCCTGATTCCACTGCTCTGTGGCATGTTCTAGGTATTGAACTTTTCTGAAGCTCCCAGAGGATTTGAATATAAAGCCAAGCCTGAGAGACACTTCTTTACAAAGAGAAGATGAAATGGCACTGTTAGACCTTGGAGGGTTGCCTGCAAACCACTAATAGAAGGAAAAGAAGAGAGGAGTCAGATAAACTTTCAAAGTGACAGCTAGAAGGAGCATGAAAGAAATACACACACACACACACACACACACACACACACACACACACACATATATATATATATATATATATATATATATATATATATATATATCTTATGTAGGAGGGAGTAAATGGAGGCAAGCATGGATACTCATGACATAGTCTTCCAGCAAGCCTGGATGGTTGTTTATCAGACTCAAACTGAGGATGAGTCTGATTGAAAAATAAGAGTTCTCTTCCCTTCCTCTCCTCTTCTCTCCTCTTTCCTTCTCTTCTTCTATTCCTTTTGTAAGGGCTAAAGTTGTGCTTTAATTACTGTATTTAAGAGATCTATAAAACAAAAATGCCTCTAACCTTTAAGCCTCACTTGCCCAAGTTCTTGGAATGCTAGGGACTGTTGTTCAGGCAAGATAACAAGCCACGTGTTTTCACTTCTGTTAAACAAGGTTGGTTGCTGAAACTTCACAGGATGTGCTTGACCACACATAGGCAGGAGGTATGTAGGCAGGAAGTATGTCAGGATGTATGCTTGCCCCCAGTGGATGAAGATGGGAAGTATGTAGCCTTATAGGCTTTGCCTTTACAAGTACCTGACTAACTCGCAGTCATTCTCCGGGAATCCAGGCTATGGACATGGCCAGTGCCCATCCTCTTGGCCAGTATTTAATAAAGCTTGCTTTAAATTTGGCTCAGAATTGTGGTGTTGGTCTTATTCTTGCCTGGTGGGATTAACACTTTTTTCTACTCCTTCCTCTCAGTCTTTCCCCTCTCCCTCATCCTCTCCCCCCTCCTCTCCCTTTCCCCAACCCAATCTCTTTCTCTCTCTGAAATGAGAATAAGTACTTCTAATTTTGAATCTCTACCTGTCCTAATACTATGTCATTTCTTCTCAGGCAGCTGATTCCCACCAGCCTACCTTGAGATCTCCAGCAGTCCTCATACCCAGGCCACACTTTCTGGGCTAGTCCTAAGTAATGACATTCTGTGTGTTTAATCTAGACCATGGCTGCCCTGTGCAGGACTCTTCAAGCGCTCACCTTTGCACAGGACTGCCCAGTGGGATTTTTGAAATGTTGAGGCTTTTGTTAGCCTAATTCTCCACACCCCTCACTTCTCATAGGTCACACAGCGTTTTCTTTTTCACTCTGCCCCCTCACATTTATCTTTCTAATGCATTTCTCCTGACTTTTCTTTTTTTCTAACTTCCAAGTCTGTATTGTCCTCTGCTTCTCAGAATGAACCCAGACGGGATTTCAAAGAACCACCCAGTCTCAAATAAATTTCATTTTTGCTTGAAAACCTAATGTTCAAATGATTTACTGAATGTCACATGGCTAGGAAGTAGGAGGCCAGGATTAGCAGGTTTCACAATCCATAATCTGATGTTTTTTCTACTCATACAGGAAAGATTCCAAACAAAGATGGCATCATTATAAAATAAAAAAACTTAATGAATATGATCAAAATGCATAGTATGAAATTTTCAAGGAATTAATAAAAACATTATTTTTTAAAAAAAATTTAAAGTTAATAATATTAATAATAATAAACAACCACGTAAATTGTATTGTGTAAGAACACTGAAAAGACCAATGAGTTTCTTACAGATCTGTTTACCAGATGAAGAATACAGACAGCAGCAAAAGCAGGAAAGCAAAGGAATACGTTAGGGAGATCCAGCTGAAATTTCAGGTCACCTCTCAGTCACCAGAGATATATGCACTTCATCTTCAGAATGCAGAACAATAAAATATTGGCAAGATAACTTAATCTTGGGGAAGCCAAGCGTAGTGGGTTGAATGAACCCAAATTTGTGTCTGCCTGGAACCTCAGAATATGACCTTATTTGGAAATGTAATTTTTGTAGCTATAGTGAAAAATGATGAGAGATAAGGGCATACTGGGTTAAAGTAAACTCTAACTTCAATGACAATATCCTTATAAGAAACAGGAGTGGGTGGATAGACGGCTCAGAGGTTAAAAGAGCATATCGTTCTCCCAGAGAACTGGGGTTCAGGTCCCAGTCACCATGACAGGTGCCTCATAACCTAACTGCCTGCAATTCTAGCTCCAGGGGATCTGGTACCCTGTTCTGTACTCTGCACATACCCATACTCACATGGCATACACTCATAGACAGCACACACACACAAATAAATAAATAAATGAATGAATAAATAAATAAATAATAAATAAAAAGAATAAAGTAAATTGGAGGGGGAGACACACAAAGAACATGATGTGGCAAGAGGCATAGGTTGCAATGATAGAGCCTCCAGAAGCTAGAGAAGACAAGAAGAATTCTTCCCATGAATCTTTGCAGGAACATGGTCATGCTAGGTACTCTACAATCAATTATTCTCTGGATTTTTGCAGTTTGCAGACCAGGTGTGGATCATTGTAATAGTCTCCATCTGTTGCAAAAACAAACTTCTTTGATGAGGGGTTAGAGCTATCCTTACTGTAGATATAAGGATACATAGAAGACAGTTAGAAATCATTCTGCTTTAGGAAAGTGGCAATAGCAGGTTCTCCTCTCGGTCTGTGACCTCACCAGCCTTGGGTAATTGGCTAGGTTTACAGTACAAGGCATGAATTCCCTCCTATTCAATAGGTCTTAAATCCAATTAGGTAGCTGTTGGTTATCCCCATGATATAAGTGTCACTATTACACCCATGAGTATATCTTGTTGTGCTTGTCATTGTGATTTGTGAACTTTACAATTGAGAAGGGTTTAAATGGCTTTTCTCTCTTGGCAGCTTGCACAGCACCTTTGGCTGCTATGAGAACTAGGTTTTAGGGAGGAGGTTTCAAGGTCAGTTCCAGTTCTAACTCATCCCAACATCCAGCATTTGTTGTCAGTAATTTTCTTGATCTTAGCTGTTCTGATGGAATCTCAAAGCACTTTTACTTTGCACTTCCCTAATTACTAAAGATGTTGAACACTTTCTTTTTTTTTTTTTTTTTTTTTGGTTTTTTTTTTTGAGACAGGGTTTCTCTGTGTAGCTTTGCGCCTTTCCTGGAGCTCACTTGGTAGCCCAGGCTGGCCTCGAACTCACAGAGATCCGCCTGGCTCTGCCTCCCGAGTGCTGGGATTAAAGGCGTGCGCCACCAACGCCCGGCTGAACACTTTCTAAGACACTTCTTAGCTATTTTTATTTCTTCTTTTGAGAACTCTGTTCTGAAATGTAGCTTTTTTTTTTTTTTTTTTTTAGTGGATAGTTTTTCTTGGCTCTTCTTTTTTTCTTTTTTCGTATATTCTGGATACTAATCCCCTATTGGATGTATTCCTGGCCAAGAGTTTCCTGTACAACTTCCTCTTCTCTTTCCTTCATTGTACAGAGCTTTTTAACTTTATAAGGTTCCATTTATCAGTTATTAGCCTTGATTCCTGAGTGAATGGAGCCTTATTCAGAAAGTGTGATGATATTGTGTCCCAATATATTGTGCACCCTAATAAACTTATCTGGGGTCAGAGAACAGAACAGCCACTAGATAAACATAGGGGCCAGTCATCTAGGCAGTGGTACCAGGTCCTGGGCTCGTTGCATGAGTTAGCTGTTTGAAACCTGGGACTTATGCAGGGACGCTTGACTCAATCTGGGAGGAGGAGACTGGACCTGCCTGGACTGAGTCTATCAGGTCGATCCCAGTCCTCGGGGGAGACCTTGATCTGGAGGAGGTGGGAATGGGGAGTGGGCTGGGGGGAAGGGGAGGGGGCAGGAAGGGAGAGAACAAGGGAATCTGTGGCTATTATGTAGAACTGAATAGTATTGTAAAATAAATTTTAAAAAGAGAGAGAAAAAAAACACCATAGGGGCCAGAAAATGGTGGCACACACACTGCTGTGGGCCTCAGGAATATATCATAAGAACTCAGCTGGTTATGGCAAAGTCACTACCTAGAGGGATCAGGGAATTCCTCCAGAGGAAGCCAAATTCCAAGGAGCTTTTGGTGTTATTTGGCTTGTTATCTATCAGTTATATTCTGTTATGAAAATCATGTGTGCCTTCATAGTTTTCCCAATTGACTTTTCCCTAAGAAGGGCTAAGTCGCTGGACATACACATTCCAGGTATTTGGAGAACAGCCTCAGGAAAGGCTTTCTCTGGAATCAGATATCTCCCTTAGCCACTTTCAAGGACTAGCAGTAATAACAGTCCACATGCAAGTCTCCTGGTTTAAGATAAATTCCACAAGGAGACACTGCCTAGGTGAGGTGGACATTAAATAATAGCTTTACAGTTTAGCTTGAACCCTCCTTTCTTACAGCCTTACTAACTTTATAGACCCCAACTTCTTACCTAACCACTTCTAGGAATGTAGACTGAGCACATGGATCCCCTTTTTGATATACTAACCGGTCATTAGCACTCAGTTGACCTCCTCTTTTACCACTCCCATTTTGGATTGTAAAAGAAAGCCTGGTGCTCACTGCCCAAGGAAAATTCTTATCTGCCTTTATGACCCTGTAGAATTCAAGCCTGGTGACCTTGCTCGACCAACCAGGGGATTGCTATTGCTTGGGTTTATAACTTGATTCCTGGGAGACTTAGGTGGAACGTGGAGGACAGAGAAGAGAAAAGAGAATAGAAGAACTAGATCGGTAAGAATTTGAGAGGAATAAACAGATGGGGAAGAGTTAGATTGAAGGGCTAGAAGAAAGTACTAGAGGAATGAGATGGAAGATGAGGAGGAGCCAGATGGAGAAGAACAGGATGAGAGGGAAAGGAGATGGGAGAGGAGCTGATATGGGAGAGAACTAGATGGATGAGAACCTAGAAGGGGCAGAACTAAGATGAAGAAATTAAAATAGAACCTAGAGGGGACAACAGATAATGTAAATAGAAATTGGGCAAGAAAGGAGCTAAAAATGAGAGCAGAGTATAAGCTGGTAGAGAGAGAACTGACAGAATAATAAAGTGTATGGACTAAGGAATTTCGTGTACATAGATTCATTTCTTTTCTTCAAAGATTAATTATCAGCTGGTTGTAGATTCTTCCCAGACCCTAGGAGGGGACTATCAAGAGGCTGGACCCCCCTAGTCCCCGATAACACACCTTTAATTCTACCACTTGGGAGGCAGAGATCCATTGGGACCTCTGTGAGTTCAAAGCCACACTGGAAACAGCCAGGCATGGTGACACATGCCTTTAATCCCAGGAAGTGATGGCAGGAAGCAGAAAGGTGTATAAGGTGTGAGGACCAGGAACCAGAGGTTTTTTTTTTTTTAAAGCTTTTAGGCTTCTAGCAGCAGTTCAGCTGAGATCCATTCAGATAAGGACTCAGAGGCTTTCAGTCTGAGGAAACAAGATCAGCTGAGAAATTGGCGGAGGTGAAGTTAGTTGTGGCTTGTTCTGTTCCTCTGATCTTTCAGCATTCACCCCAATACGTGGCTCCAGGTTTGTTTTTATTAATAAGACCTTTTAAAACTGTCTTACAAGAAAGTCCTCTGCTATACCTGTAATTTGTAGGGCACTGCTTATGTTCTCTTCTATCAGTTTCAGGATATATATATATATATCCACATATAATATAATATATTATATATATTTTGTTTATATATATATATATATATTACAGAGTTTCTCTGTGTAGCTTTGGAGCCTGTCTTGGATCTCACTTTGTAGACCAGTCTGTACTCGAACTCACAAAGATTCTCCTGGCTCTGCCTCCAAGTGCTGGGATTAAATGCGTGTGCCACCACCACCTGGCATATTTTTTACATTTAGGAAAAGTGCACATTTATGGAAAACTTAGAAAATATGAGTCAATAAATTAATAACACATTATTTAACTGCTCAGAGAAAACTTCTATTTTTAATAATTTGCCTTAATGACTTCTTTCTATGCAGCTATTTTACAATTCTTTATACCAGTTTATAAGTTTTTCAGAGACAAGTACTTGCTTTATAGTTCAGGCTGGACTTCAACTTGCCAAGTAGCAGAGGCTGTCCTCAAACTCTAAATCCTCCCGTCTCAGCCTCTCACTGGTGGAATGATAAGCATGAGTCATCATGGCTGTTTTTTATTTAATAGTATACTATTCCTTTTGTTCCCCCTCCAGACCACTCCCTAAAACACTTCGTAATAGGCCTTTGCAGTTTACACCACGTCATTACTCTTTTGGTTTGCCATCATGATTTCCTACCACAACTGTGCATTAAAGGGATCTTGGTATCAGGGATTCTTAAACTTACTTCACTAGTGACCCCATTTTGCCTGAGAAATCCTTATACTACAGTATGTAGGTATATAAAACCAATATACACACCAAACATTTTCTGATAATAAGTCACAAAAAAAAATTATCTTAAAAAAATTCTTACCTCCTGGGTAAACTGGCGGCAGGGGGGTAGAGGGGAGAGGTTGAGGGATGAGAACATGAGGGATCAGGATGGTTGAGTAGCGGGAGGGACAGAGAGGGAGAACAAGAAAGAGATATCTTGTTCTTTCTTTTTTTCATTATTAAGAAATTTCCTATTCATTTTACATACCAACCACAGATCCCCGGCCCAGCTGTAAAAGGCTAGGCTCAGAACCAAAAACATAAGAAAGAGATATCTTGATAGAAGGGCCATTATGGGGTTATGGAGAAACCTGGTGCCAGGGAAACTCCCAGGAATCCACAAGGATGACCCCAGCTAAGACTCCTAGCAGTAGTGGAAAAGGGTGCCTGAACTGGCCTTCTCCTGTAATCAGATAGGTGACTACCCTAATTGTCAGCATAGAACCTTCATCTACTAGCTGATGGAAGCAGATACAGAGATCCACAGCCACAGGAGCTCCAGGGTTGAGCTCCTGGAGTCCAGTTGAAGAGAGGGAAGAGGGATTATTAAGCAAGTGGGGATCAAGATCATGATGGGGAAACCCACAGAGACAGCTAACCTTAGCTAGTGGGAGCTCAAGAACTCTGGACTAACAGCTGGGGAGCATGCATGGGACCAACCTAAGCCCTCTGCATGTGTGTGACAGTTGTGTAGCTTGGTCTTTTTATAAAACTCCTAGCAATGAGATCAGCACCTGTCCCTGGCACTTAGCTGGCTTTGGGGAACCTGTTCCCCATGCTGAATTACCTTGCCCAGCCTTGACACAAGGGGAGGAGTTCCGTCCTGCCTCAACTTGATGTGCCATGCTTTATTGAATCCCATGGGAGGCCTTACCCTCTCTGAGGAATGGACTGGGGAGGGGTTGAAAGGAGGGAGGGGGAGGGAATTAGAGGAGGGAGGGGGAACTGTGGTTGGTATATAAAATAAATTTTAAAAATTAATAATTAAAGAATTATTTGGTGTACATACAATTTCACTATTTACTAAAGATGAAAGTCAATTTGCATACAAATGAGATGGATATTCTTATTTTTTCACATAAGAATTAGATCTTCTGAATATTTGATACTTTAGTATGTTAAGAAGGTTCAATGCTTGTCATAGTCAGTTAATATTCTGATCAGTTCTGACAAAACGATTTTGCCTAAACACATAGCACAAAATGACAGAAATATGGACATTCCAGAATTGTTGGAATGTTGTTTGAATCCCGAGACAAGTTTCTTTTATTTCTTTTTAAGGAAATGCAAGTCAACAACTCAAATGGATATTTGGCTGTTTTTTAAAATCAAACATCCCAACACAACAAAATCCAAAGATGTATTAATTTAATACTTACTTGTTGAGAAATGATGCAGGAAAATAAATATTAAGTCTTTGTTTTCCACAATTAAGCCAATGTCTCTGGAGCAGTAGAAAGCTGTGTATGCAGTAAAGATACTGCAGTTCATAAGGTACAACATAGTCTCAAATTTGAGCCAAGAGGCTTCAGGTAGCTGTTAGCGCAGCATAGCACAAAGGCATGTGCAGTACAGAGTGTGCATGCTGTGCATTCAGAGCAGAAGTTGTTGTGATGCAACATGAGGGAGATCCAGACACTCTTTAGATTTGTCACACATCTTATTTGAATTAATTTGGTATTGTTAAGTGATCGGAAACTTGTTCCCAATATTTTGCAAACGTTACATTTACTTATGGGGCAATGACCCATAGTCTGAGATGCTTTGTTTTATGTTTCTTCTTTAAGATACATCCAAGGAAGTCAACAAAGGAGGTCAACAAACAGAAATTCCGTTAGTGACTTACTAAAGTGTTTCTGCTGGGCCAAGAAACTCTATATTCTAAACTATAATCTTAATACTCTTGCAGCCCTTTAGTTTGACAGCAGTAATACCAAATTACTACTGATTTTTTTCCTTTTCAGAGATTATTAGAATTTTTTTCTTTTCTAGACAGGGTCTCACTATGTAGCTTAGACTCTGCTAGAATGCACTGTGTAGACCAGTGTGATGGCTATTTTTGGTTGTCAAGTTGACTATATCTGGAATGAACTATAATCCAGAAATGGAGGGCACACTTGTGATCTGGATCTTAAGGCAAGAAGACACGATTTTAGTCCAGACCTTAAGGCAGGAAGGCACACCTTTGCTCTGCCACACCTGCTGAAAAGACAATGGAAGAAAGAAGGGGGTGTGTTCATCTTTTGCCTGTTTGCCCTCACCTTGTCAGCACATCCATTCCTTCACTGGCATTGGAGCCTGCTTCTTCGGGATTCCAGCATCTACAGAAGATCAGCTTAGACACCAGCCTCATGGGACTGAGCAATTACTGGATTCTTGGACTTTCTATTCACAGCTAATCACTGTTGGTGTTTTAATTAGGGTTTCTATTGCTATGACAAAACACTGTGACCAAAAAGGAAGTTGGGGATGAAGAGTTTATTGGGCTTACACTTCAGCATTGCTGTTCATCACTGAAGGAAGTCAGGACAGGAACCCAAACAGGGCAGGATCCCAGAGGCAGGAGCAGAGACAGAGGCCATGGAGGGGAGTTGCTTACTGACTTGTTCCCCCTGACTTGCTCAGCCCACCTTCTCATAGAACCCAAGACCAGCAACTCAGGGATGGCATCACCCGCCATGGCCTAGGCCCTTCCCCATTGATCACTAAATGAGAAAATGCCTTACAGCTGGATCTCAAGGAAGCGTTTCCTCAGCGGATGCTCCTTTGTCTGATGACTCCATAGCCCGTGTCAAGTTGGCACACAAAACCAGCCAGTACAGTTGTGTAGTGGGTGGTTACCTGTGCCATGCCCTGAAGCACCCCCCACCCTAGTGAGGCAGCAGGGAGCTGCTAGGTACCTGACCCTTCAGACCTGGAATTCACATACGTGTGTTCTCTTCACTCGTAGACTTGGATTCTGGTTTGGATCCGGACAGAGCTCTCCGAAGAACAGCACTGGATCATGCCTCACCTTTCTGGGATCCTGCTACAATCCCTATCTCCTGTATCATGAGTTAACCCCCCTCCCAATAAATTCCTATAATCATTAAGCTATTTCTGTGAATTGATAGTGAGTCAATCACATTACAGTTGGACTGCAGCCTGTAAGCCATTCCAATAAATCCATATATATGAAGAGAAAGGGAGATTCATTCTGTAAGTTCTGTGACTCTAGAGAACCCTGACTAATACAACCAGGCTGGCCCTGAACTCACGGAGATCTATCTGCCTCTGCCTCCTGACTGCTGGTATTATGGTATACACCCCAGCCTGGCTGTGGTGGCTCAAGCCTTTAGTCCCAGAACTTGGGAGGCAGAGGCAGGCAGATCTCTGAGTTCAGACCACCTTGGTCTACAAAGCAAGTTACATAACAGAACTACACAGAGTAACCCTGTCTCAAAAACAAACAAAAACAAACTTGTATCACTACACCTGGCTCAGAAAATTTTTCTTAAGGCAGGTCTACAGGCCTAGCTCCCTGCCACTGCCCTTGGTCACAGGGTCATTCTTGGCACCTGGCTGTAATGAGGATTAACTTACTTTAGCTTGTAGGTGACTACTTGGTTCATATACTTGTCCCTGGACTTGTTATTGGATGCTATCCAGACAGGGAGGATGATGAACAGCTAGCTAACTGCCTTCTGGAATAAGACTGTTCTCTTTCAGACAAAAGCATCTGATCCACCAGCTGAGAATTTGTCCACTCCTGAGGGTGAGCAGGGCAGGGCTAAGTAAATGCCAGCTTACCATCTCTACCATCATCCAGTTTGGTCATCCAACAAGAAGAAATGAATATGAAATTCCAGCAATAAGAAATGATTGGAGCTGAAGACCTTAAGTGCTTGCGTTTTGCCCATTGACCAGACACACCAGAACTATCTGCATTATCTATGCAGCATGGGGTTTTTATTATTCTTACCTAAAGATATCTCTTTTTGGTAATGACAAATTTTTTTTTAAAAAGGTCTGGTTTTTCCCAATACACCTTTAATGGTTTTTAAATTGTTTCATGTCTGGTCAAGTTGAGATTTTTAAGAACTTCATTTTTAATTTGTAATAAAAGTTTACAACTTGATTTTAAAAAAAAAGTCAACAACTGCAAGCAACTGTTAATAAAGGTCTTAAATTAAAAGAGTGTTCTCTTTCAAAGGGAACTGAGGCCCAAAAAAGTAGTTACTCGGAAGTAAAGACTGTGGCTAAATCACAGAATGTTCACATTTTAAAAGTTATTAGAGAAATAAAAACATGTTTATTATTATTTTAAAAAGACAGGACTATATAAATAAACACAACAATTATAACAAGAACTTTGCAATAATTACTTTTAAACTGCCATTTTGTTTTTCTGCTCATATTCTATTGGGAGAATAAGATAAATTAATATGTATCATCAATATAACATGGAGATGGCATGTTAATATATGAACCTATTCTTTGTAATATATTAATACATCATATAATTATAAGAATTATAATGGAATATAACTTGCCTACAAAGTGAATGTGTGTGTGTGTGTGTGTGTGTGTGTGTGTGTGTGTGTGTGTGTATATACAAAATTGAAATCCAGTTCTTACTGGCAAGTGGATAATAGGAGCTATTAACAATCTTGATTTACAAGTTGCACTTTCAAAGCTGTCCTTCAGTCCTTTGCCATGACATGGATTATAAAACTTTGTTTCTCAATTAAAGCTTAAAAAAAACTTTCTGAGATTCACCCTACATTTTTGAATTTAAAGAAGTTTCTTGTATCAATTATATAAAATGTTTCTTATTAGTTGCCTTTATGATACTTAAAAGAATGGTCCTCACTTTGTCTCTCCCAACTTGAATACAAATGGAAATTTGCTCACTCTGAACAATTTCATGTAAAATTGAATTAGAATAAATGTCATGCTCTATATATTTTATATAAATACAAAACTTATAAAATCCAACACTGCAGGCGTTAGTAATATTTAATGCAAAATGGAAAATGATACTGTCATTACAGATTTAAATTCAACATATTGACTTTCACCTTAGGCAGATTTATTCAGCACTAAGAATTATCATGGGTTATAACTTGCCTAGAGGCAGCAACTGCTTTCTCAGTATCTAGCTAACACAAATATATAAAGTCCTACATTTTTACCATATAAGTTGTGCTGACAGATTTTTAACAGATTTTAACATGGGTTGTTTTTTTTTACCTTTTTATTCACTTTTTAAATTTTATAATTTGATTTAATTTTACATATCAGCCATGGATTCCCCTGTCCTCCCTCCTCCTGGCCCCCACCTCCGCCCTCCCTCCAGCCCACCCCCCATTCCCATCTTCTCCAGGGCAAGGACTCCCCTGGGTATTCAGCTCAACCTGGTAGATTCAGTCGAGGCAGGTCCAGTCCCCTCCTCCCAGGCTGAGCAAAGTGTCCCTGCATAGGCCCCAGGCTCCAAACAGCCAGCTCATGCACTAAGGACAGGTCCCAGTCCTACTGCCTGGGAGCCTCCCAAACAGTTCAAGCTAATCAACTGTCTCACTTATCCAGAGGGCCTGATCCAGTTGGAGGCTCCTCAGCTATCGATTAGCTTACCAACCACAGTTCCCCCTCCCATCCCTCCTCCCGCTCCCTCCCCGCCTCCCCACCCACCACCCCATCCTCTCCTCCAGAAGGGTTTTGAGAGGTTAAAATTCTAGCAGCAAAGCCAACACCTATGAGAGGTTCCAGTTAGTCAGAATTTTGTTTTTAATTTCGAAGTGTTTTTAGAAATTCCTTTCTTCTCTGGCATATTACAGTGGGTTGACTGTCGGGTCCACTTGGAAGCTCACCCAAAGCCACCAACTTCTTTTGAGACGAAAGATGTGAGTGGTTTGAGTCTACAGTGGGACCATCTCAGCACTTAATGTCTACATCAACAAGTATAAAGCAAAGATGCTTTCCTGGAACGGGGGATGAGGGAGTGCTGTGCTGGCAGAGGTACCAAGGAAACAGTGTTATTAAGTTTCATTAGAAAGAAAAGGCTGCCAGGGAAAAACACAAAAAGGTAAATAGTTCATCCAGTTCCACACTCTTTTACCGGTAATACAAAACAAATCTTCATTACTTACCACAGCTCTGTCTGCCTAAGATTAATTATCTCTCTGAAGCATCACCCCTTTAAGACTGCAGCATCTGTCATTCATGGTGACATGCTGTGGGATGTCTTTCTGGATGCTGTGAATATGTGTGGCTCCCAATGGCTAATAAGCTTCATTGGCCTATGGCAGGGCAGAACCGATCCAGGTGGGAAAATCCAAGAGAGACAGAGGAAGGAGAGGAAGGAAAGACGCCAAACCGCCTTCCAAGGAGCAACAGTGATACAACTTTCATTGATGCTGTAGACTTTTTAACACGCAGTAGCTTCAGGTAGAAACCTTATCTCATAAATTTGTAACATACTGAGAAAGTTTTAGAAGTATAAGCCCACCACTTACCTATAAGGAATCTTTATCATTCTTATGCTGGGAACTTGCACCAGACATTTTAATCCTATTCATTTTCTTTGCAATTTTTTAAACCAGTAGTGACTACCCTTCCCACATCTGATGCATGCTCTTTTCAATATAATATTTTTATTGCTTCTCTGAGGATTTCACACTCAATGCCTTCTCTTAAATTTTAAACCAAAAACTTGTACTCAATATGCATCTAACTTTTCATTATGAGTTTGAAATGTTTCTTTTTTCCAGAGAGTGGCCAGGACTTTAGATCAAAGTACATGCCTATATTTGAATTTGTTTTTGGTGGTTGTATGTACATATGTTGGATTTTTCTCCTGTGTTATCAGGTTTTGACTACTGTCAAACTTCTGATATTTTTTCTAACCAACTTCTATGGCTTTCTGAGACATTATTACAATTTTATTTTCAAATTCCAATACCAAGGAGAGTTTAATATCATTTCATCTGATCTTTGATGAAAATTCTCACATTGTTGGATTTTTTCTTTATACAGAGAAGTGACTTTTGTATAATTTATGTCTTTGTATAAATTCTAAATAAAACACTAATATACTTTTATTATGGTCACTTGATCTACAATATTAATTTATAAAGATAGGGAAAAAAACACATTCTCTGCTCAGCTACTCAGTCTAATGGCACTGTAAATGGTCATATCTAAACATAAAATAGGGGTTTTTTAAAATACATATTATATATATTGTACATTACTTTTACCTCCCTGTATTTTAAAAGAATTATAAGTATTGTATAAACCAATACTTATGCTAGTGTAGGGAATGTTTGTGTGTTCATAATAAGCATTCTTAGCTCCCAAACATACAAGGTACACAAAATATAAAGTCATTTCTTCCAGATTTATTTATTTTTATATAATCTTATAACTGTAATTCTATTCACAGATTATATATTTAATAAATGTAACAAACATTTACTAAGTGTCTGGTATGTGTAAGCCTCTAGATATTGCATACAAAAAGAAGGGGTCCTAAAAGACTCTAGGAAGCTAAGTCACTGTAGCAAATTTGGACAGCATATGATGCTTTTTACTAGTATTGTATTTTTTTTTTAAAGGAAAAGAAAGAAGTCAATGTTTTCTCAAGAAGGTTTGTGGTGCTGGGCAGATGGTTCAGTCAGTAAAGTGTTTGCCACACAGATATGAGAACCTGAGTCTGATTCCCAGCAACCCCGTAGAAGGCCAGGCTTGGTAGTGCATGCTTGTAATCCCAGTGCTTGGGAAGTAGAGACAGGGGAAGCCCTAGGGATTGCTGGCCAGCCAGACCAGCCAAATTAGCAAGCTTCAGACTTAGTTAGAGACTTAGTCTCAAAAAATAGGTGGAAACATGAACATCCAAAAGTGAGCTGAACAAGGAACATACCCACCAGGTCTCAGGCCTACACAAAGAACTATAGGCAAGCAGGAGAAGTAGGTGGTCCTTCCCAGAGAGGAGCTCACCAATTCATTGTCTGGTGCCAAAAGGTCAGCCCTGAAAACATGCATACCAATAAAATTATATGGACTCAACAGGTTATATTTAAGAATATATGTGTATATACATATATATATGCATTTAATAACAATTTATGAAAAAGATGCCATGAATTTGAAGGAGAACAGGGAAAGGTATATGGAAGTATTCAGAGGGAGGAAAGGGAAGAGAGAAATGTTATAATTAAAATATGTATCAGCCAGTCATGGTGGCTCCTTTGTCAAAATTCAGGTGTCCATAGATGTGTGAGTTTACATCTGGGTCTTTGAATCATTCCATCCATCCACCTGTCTGTTTTAATGCAATTACCACATGGTTTTTATTACTGTACCTCTGTAGCAGATCTTGAAATCAGGGATGGTGATACCTCCAGAAGTTCCTTTAATATACAAAGTTGTTTTAGCTATCCTGAGTTTTTTGTTTTTCCATATGAAGTTAAATATTGTTTTCAAGGTCTTTAAAGAGTTGTGCTGGTATATTAATGGGAATTGCATTGAATATGTAGATTGCTTTTGGTACAATAACCATTTTTTCTGTTAATCCTACCGATCCATGAGCATGGGAGATCTGGGATTGTTGGGGAGGCTTGAAGGGGTTTTATGGGAATTGGGGTTACCTGAAGTTCCTAGGACCAGCCTGGCCTCCTGTAAGGCTGCCCTTGTATGGAGCCCAGTGTAGGGGGTACAGTCTGGTATACATATGTATTTTAAAGGTATATACATGTGTATGTATATATTTTAAAGGAAATTTTATTTAACATGTATGTGTGTACTAAAGTTTAGTATATATGTATGTATATATACATATATGTTAATAGATATATTAAGCAGGTTGCATTTAGGAACATATATTTACATAACAAAAATTAATGAAAAGAGAAGCCATAAATTTGAAAGAGAGCAAGGGTGGGTATGTGGAAGGGTTTGGAGGGAAGAAAGGAAAGAGGGAAATGATGTAACTGTCTTATAATATCAAAAACAAGGAAAGAGAGAGAGAAAGAGAGAGAAGGAAGGAAGAGAGAGAAAGAAAGAAAGAAAGAAAGAAAGAAAGAAAGAAAGAAAGAAAGAAAGAAAGAAAGAGAGAAAGAAAGAGAGAAAGAAAGAAAGAAAGAAAGAAAGAAAGAAAGAAAGAAAGAAAGAAAGAAAGAGAGAGAGAAAGAAAGAAAGAAAGAAAGGAGGAAAGGAGGAAGAAAGGAAGAAAGGAAGAAAGGAAGAAAGGAAGAAAGGAAGAAAGAAAGAAAGAAAGAAACCTAAGGGAAGTTTGGTAGTACAGATTATGGGTAGTTATACTTCAAAATGAGATGCTGTTTTTTGCCCAACCACTCTTAAAGATATTGCTATTAACCACTGCTTCTATCACTATCACTTCATAACACAACCATTCAGAACTCTAAGTTTTCTCACAATGACATTCATGTATTTTAAATTTCTCATCTTTGCAATCCTTTTAAGTATTAAAATGGCTATTTAATGTAATTTTTATCAATGAGACATCATGTTGAAATAGAATAATGGGTAAATTGGAAGGTGAATGTAGTAAATACAGTGGTTGTTCTGTTTATACATGACTGTTATTGTGCTTAAGTATTAAAGAAAAGTTATAATCAAGGAAACTAGCCAACCAAGAGTAAAGAACGTACACTAGATATTTAGCTTTTTCAATTGATTAAGAGCTAGACATACATCAAAAAGGAGTCAGAAATGTGTCATGGTAGCTTGAAACTGAGATTCTCAATGAGGACCCCAAGGGTGATTGCCTGAAAAAGCACCACTGATTCCTCTGCCTAGAGGAGCTGCTTAACAATTCAGGGATTGCGCTACAGAATTTAGCAGAGTTTCTTGAAGGGTTCAGCTGGAAAGAGACCTTCCTGGGACAAGGAACCACAGTGTTGTATCTGTCTTGGGGACACAAATGAAGTACATGTGTCTTCTACTGAAAGTTAAGCCAAGACTAATGTTAAATCATTTTATTTGTCACTTCAGAGTTAGTTGATCCCCTAACTAGCACTGGGGGAAAATAAATCCAAACTGAGACATCATGAAGACTCTGAAAAAATAAAACAAAGTGATTTTTTAAATGGAAAAAAGTAAAATTGGGCACATCCAATAACAACAGATGTTTGAAATATGACAGAGAAAAATACACGAGATACCAAGCCATGACAACACTTCCCCAAGTTCACAACTCCTTAATATAGCAAGCAAATGATAATTAAATAGCTGAAATGCCAGAAAAAAATATTTCAGAAGCAATCATATTTTTAAAATCAGTGTCCAACATAGAGGCCTCAACCTGATAAATGAAGTAAAGAAACCATTTCAGGACCCAGAAAAGAAACTCAACCAAACTGAATAAAACCATCAGTAATTTGGAAAAGAAAGTAAAAACTTAGATGAAAACTTCAACAAGCAAATTGAGACTCTGAGGAAGAACAAACAGAAATGGCAGAAATGCAAAGGTTAATCCAACAAAAACAACAGAGTGGAGGGACCAGATAAGTGGGGCAATTGGTCAAGTCCCCGCCACACAAACAGGTGGATCTGGTTTCAGACATCCAGCATCTGGGTATAAAGGAGCATGGTTTCCCACATCTACAATCCTAGGGCTACATGAAGACATGGCCCAAGTGCTTATGGTTTCTATCTCTGTTATAACACCATCTGCTGCCAAACATGCATTTATAGCCTCATGAGGTGGGTGCTATGATAGGATGACTGAGGAAGAGAAGACTAGGGCCTAGTAAACTGGTGGTTCTGTTCATCATGCAGGCACCACCTAAAAGTGGACAGCTGCAGCATTACAACCACTTTCTGGGACAATGCTGAAAGACACCAACGAAAGGAAATATTCACAGTGGGTAGAACTTGGGAGAGTACACATGGTAATACATTTTGTTTGGAAGGAGAAACGGCCAGATATGTAATTGTTCGGTGATTCATGGGTTGTAGCAAATGGATTGGCTGGATGCTCAGGGACTTGGAAAGAGCATGATTAGAAAATTGGTGAGAAAATTATCTGAGGAAGAAGTATGTGGGTATATATCCACAAATGGGTGAAGGATATGAAGATATGGATTTCTGATGTAAATGCACATCAAAAGGTGAGGAGGAGTTCAATAATCACATAGATATGATGGCCCATTCTGTAGACAGTCAGCCTCTTTCCCTAGCCACTCCTGTTTTTGACCAAAGGGCCCATGAACAAATTGGGCATGGTAGCAGAGATGAGGGATATGTATGGGATTGACAACATGGATTGCCACTCACTTAGTTACAGCTAAGTGCCAGATATGCCAACAGCAGAAACCCAAACTAAGCCCAGATACAGCACCATTCCCTGGGGTGGTCAGCCAGTGACCTGGTGACAGGTTGACTACAATGGACTACTTCCTGTTGTTTTTTTTTTTTTTTTTATCTGGAGCACAACAGCTGCACCTGAATCTACCACTGCCTCAGCTGCTGAGGCTTCAGCCCAGGGGAGCCTTTGTGTCCCACCATCGCTGTGTCTGCTGCTGTCTCAGCCACCTTCACATAGTGCGGCAATGTGGTTTTTGACTTAGTCTCTTTATTTTACCAATGAAGACTCAGGAGTCAGTTGCTGGGGTGAAAACCTGCTAGCTCAGAGAGGCAGAGAAAGCAGCCATCAGACCTTCCTCCCCTGCCATTGTCTCAGAAAAAGACTTTTCTCATACACCATCTAAAATAAAACTCCTCCAATGGGATGTCCTTCCTGCTATGTTCTCTCTCTCTCTCTCTCTCTCTCTCTCTCTCTCTCTCTCTCTCTCTCTCTCTCTCCACCTAGCTTTTCCTCACTCTCTATAGTTACTTCCAGTCAGCTGGTTGCCTGCTCTGCATCTTTATCTATGGTTGATTTTATTTAAATAACACAATCTCAGGGTTCACAGTGTGATCAAATATCCTGCAACAACTTCCTTCATGGAAAGGACAGCACTTTGTTCTTACTGGAGTAGATATTTATTCTGGTTATGGATTTGCTTTTCCTGCATGTAATGCTTTTGCAAAAAACACCTTACACAGACATACAGAATGTCTTATCCATTGCACTGATATTCTACACAGTGTTGCTTCTAATCAAAGAACTCACTTCACAGCAAGAGAGGTACAACAGTGGGTCCAAGATCATGGAATCTAGTGTTCTTACCATGTTCCCTACCATCCTGAAGCATCTGGCCTGATAGAAGGATGGAGAGACCTTTTGAAGACACAATTACAGTGCCAAGTATATGGCAGCAGCCTGGAAGGTAGGGTTCTCCAGAAGGTAGTATATGCTTTGAATAAGCATCCAATATATGATATGGTTTCTCCCATATCCAGTATCCATGGATCCAGGAATTAAGAGGTGGAAACTGGAATAGTTCCATTCACTATTACCCCAAGTGATTAACTAGAAAAAAATTTGTTTCCTGCCCATTGACCTTAAGTTCTGTTAGCCTAGAAGTTTTGGCTCCAGAGGGGGAAGCACTCCTGCCAGGAGCTACAACAAACATTCCATTGAATTGGAAGTCCAGATTTTTGATGGCCCTCTAGCCAACATGCTAAGAAAGGAATAACAGTATTATGAGAGGTAATTGATGCACATTATCAAGTGGAATTGGATTGCTTCTCCATAATGGAGGTAAGAAAGATTATGTCTAGAGTGCAGATCTTTTAGAGAATCACTTGGCATTACTATGCCCTGTGATTAAAGTTAAGGGAAACTATAATAGCCTGGGCAGGATGACAAAGGGCACAGACCCATCAGGAATGAAGGTTTGAGTTACTCCTGCAGGAATAGAGGCAAGACCTGCTGAGGTGCTTAATGAGTGTGGAGGAAATGCAGAATGAGTCGTAAGGGGAAGTAGATATAAATACCAGCTAAGACCACATGATCACTTGGAGAAATAAGAAGTATCATTGACATTAGTGTTTTCTATTGTGGAATATTACTTAACTAAGCAAAGATGTGTTGCACTTGTTTGTGCTGCATTTGTTTAACAATGCAAAGATGTGTTGCTTTGCCTGCCTAAGGCACCTGATTGGTCTAATAAAAAGCTGACTGGCCAATAGCTAGGCAGAGGAGGGATAAATGGGGATGCAGGGCAGAGAGAATAAGTAGGCAGATAAATCTAGGCTTGAGAGAGAACTGAAGAGAGAATAAAGGAGAAAGAGAGGGAGGTGCCTGGGGCTAGCCAGCTGGGCAGCTGCCAGACAGACAGACACAGAATAGGACATACAGAATTAAAGAAAGGTAAAAAGCCCCAAGGCAAAACATAGATAAAGAGAAACAGGTTGATTTAAGTTATGAGCTAATGGGACAAGCATAAGGTAAGGCCAAGCATTCATAGTTAATAATTCTCTGTGTTTTGATTTGAGAGCTGGTTGGTGGCCCAAAAGAAAGCCTGCTACAGTTTCTGTCATATTTTGTTAATAATGTTTGTACAGATATTTGTGCTTTCTTTCCTCAATTTCTTTATCGTGTGATGTAACATCATCTAAGTGAATATCAATGTCTATCATATCTATGGTTGAGATACTAAAGGAATGTCACTCAAGGGGCATTGCCACCTATTCTAAATTTATAAGGCATTTTCATTGTACAAAGGATAGTTATTGCATATTAGGTGTAATTATGACCTGGTTTTATATATAATACTTTTGTGATTGTATGTTGGATAGTTATATCATGTTTAGGTGTGATTATGACCTTCTAGATATTGTTTTCATTTGGAAATTAATCACAACATAAAAAGATATGATTGTGTGTCAAACTGACAGGAGGCAGAATTGTGATGGCTATTCTTGGTTGTCAGCTTAGCTACATATGGAATTAACTAAAACCCAAATGACTGGGTATACCTGTGAGGTATTTTTCTTATTGAATTATTTAGGTGGGAAGACCCACTTTTAATCTGGAACTTTGAGGTAGGAAGATACACCCTTAATCCATATTTTTTGAAGTGGGAAGATTCACATCTAATCTGGACCACACTTCCTGCTGGCAGTTTTTGTGGAATGTCATTCTATGTGCTGTGAATGTGTGTTGCTCCAATTGGTAGATAAATAAAATGCTGATTGGCCAGTAGCCATGCAGGAAGTATAGGTTGGATAAGCAGACAAGGAGAATTCTGGGAAGAGGAAGGCAGAGTCAGGAGTCACCAGCCAGACAAGAGGAGGCAAGATGACAAGGCAGAACTGAGAAAAGGTACAAAGCCATATGACTAAACATAGATAAGAAGTATTGGTTAATTTAAATGTAAGAGCTAGTTAGTAATAAGCCTGAGTTGATTGCCAAGCAGATATAATTAATATAAGCCTCTATGTGCTTACTTGGGGGATGTTAGTGGGAGAGATTAGTCCCAACTGACAACCAGCAAGCCAGGACACAGGAAAACTTTCATCTACAGTCAGTCTATATAAAGGACATGGAGAAAGGAAGCTCTCTTTACTGGCTTGCTGTTGTGAGATATTTTTATACTGTGTGGAAATGTAATGCTGTGATTGGTGTAATAAAAAGCTGAATGGTCTGAGGAGGCCCATAAAGGTTTCATAATGAGATCTGAGCTTGATCTCACCCCACAGGACTGCATTGGAGGATTGCTTAACTTGTAATGCATGATTACAAGGTGATTGGAAGGGTCTACACTTGACTGAGCTAGAGGGAGGTCTTTTGCTCCACCCCTTGGCATTTCTATAAATAGCTCTTTAGAAGAGACAGTAGAGGCCAGTGGATATTGATTCAGGCCCTCCTGAGGCTATCCTGTATTTCTATCTGCTTCTCCCCCCTTTATCCTTCTATCTAATATCTCATATCCCTCTCTCCTCAAGAGTACCCTGTTGTAAAATGTGGGATCCAGTCTCCCAGCTGGGCTCCCACAAATGGTGCCCAAACAGGGACTGGGGACTTGGTGAAAGGAGAGAGGGGGCATTGTGAGTGAAAGGGGGCATGCCCGATAAGGAATTAAAAATATAAGTGATGGCATTTTATTCTTGGGAATGAAAGTAAAGTGACTGAAAGATGCCCAAGTGAAAAGTGAGGCTGTAGCAAATATATATCTCTCCATCTAAGTTTCTTTCTTTTCTCTCTCTCTCTCTCTCTCTCTCTCTCTCTCTCTCTCTCTCTCTCAATTTCTATTTTAAAAAATTAAGGAAAAAATATAAGGTAGAATGTAGGTATATAGTGTAGAAAAACAGGGTAATAAGGAAAGATTATAAGGTAGAATATAGGAATATAGCATAAGAAAAAATAGGATAAGATAAGCAGCAAGGCAGAGGAACTTGATTTTCCAACTATGGGACTATGAATGCATACTCCTGGGGAAGAATCAGAGAAAAATCTATCAAAGATGAGAAAAAACAGGCAGAAAAATATTCCTGTGGAAACTTCTGGCCTGTGAACAGCTTAAATTTAAGTCCTGACCAGGAGAGGAAGGAATTTTCCCTGAGACAGATATAAGGGAAATAAAACTCTTCACTCCACTGACATCGTTGCTGTATGATAACATCGTACCATCAGAATTAGTTCCCTTGGCTGTGAAGCCAAGAATAGGGAACAGAAGTCTTGGGAAAATTTTAGTAATGTTTCAAAAACTGAAAGCAATCTTGGGAAAAACTTAGTAATCTTTCTCTTAAAAATTGAAAGCTTTAGCCGGGCGGTGGTGGCGCACGCCTTTAATCCCAGCACTCGGGAGGCAGAGCCAGGAGGATCGCTGTGAGTTCAAGGCCAGCCTGGGCTACCAAGTGAGTCCCAGGAGAGGTGCAAAGCTACACAGAGAAACCCTGTCTCGAAAAACCAAAAAAAAAAAAAAAAAATTGAAAGCTTTTCAATTTTTTCCTTCTTAGATTTTTTTTCTTCCTGTAGTGGCAAAAATTAAACTCACATAGAAAATCTATCAGAAAATCACCTGTGAAAATCGCCCTAGGGGAAAAAAAAAAAACAAGAAAAACCTCTTGGGATATGGCAAATCCTCTTTGCTAGTCCTGTTTCCCCTTCAAGAGGAGGGGAACGGCTGAGAAGTTCTTTCTTTTCCTTCTCTTTTGGGGAGAAAATCTTTCTAAAAAAGCTCTATTTTTCAGGTACTCTTCTTTACTTTTTCACTGACCCAATAAGACAGGGTCAGTGAAAAAAAGGGGTGGGGGTTACCAAAATGCCTGTCCAAGTGCATGTAGACAAACAGGCATGGCCTGCTCCAGGGACAATGTTAGATGAAGAAAGTACACCTGTCAATGCCAGCTCAGGGAGAACAGAAACCTCACATAGGGAAAAGCTCACTTGATCTTGATTTTCACTACAAACACAGATCATGTAAATAGGAACTTGGAGTGCAACAGCCACCATTAGTCACAGCTGACCCAAAAGGCAGCTTGGGAAATGTAGTTTATTCATAACAGTGTGATGATGTAGAGAAAGGCAGCTTGGGAAATGTAGTCATTAACAGAGATGCCAGTACTGCACTGCCTCAAAACTCTGATTAATGCAATTTTTTTCCACAAGCTTTGTTAGCTTTCCTCCCAGGAATGGGAAGCAGGCAAACAGCCTGCCTGTCAGATGGGGATTATTTCCTATGGAAAAGCGAGATGGCAAATTAAACATAAAACAAATATTCCTTATAATTCTCAAGGACAAGGCATAGTGGAAAGAGCTCCTAGTAGTGTTAAAAAGCAGCTTTAAAAAAATCAAAAAGAGGGAATTTTAACCTCAGTTACCAAATGAAGCTTGCTGTCTACCCACAGGAGTCTCATATCAAAGTTGACTATAAACTCCGAACTTTCAGAAATAAAGCAGTGTTGAGTTCACCTATAATTTTTATTATTGTAACTCATGATTTGTGTACTCTCCGTCTTGTTGAAAAAAATATAATAGTTCAGCTAAGAAGTCTTTTCTAGATGTTTGCTAAAGTTTATAAAGTAGTCCTATAGAGTTTGATTTTGAATGTAAGTTAGTTCTGTTAAGAGATTCTTCTAGATAAGTTTGTAAAATAGTTCTATGGAGTTTACTTTTAAATATAAGCTTGTAAAAAGTGTAAATATTGAACGCAAAAAGTGTAAATATTGAATGTAAAAAGTGTAAATATTGAATGTAAGTTTGTAAAAAGTGTATAGTGATATTTATACTAGAATTGTTTTTATTACTCTTTTACCTTCAGATGTATTTGGAAACTTTTTATGATAGATTGAACTATAATTTTATGGTTTCAATGGCCCCTGGAAAACTTAAGTGAAGCTGTCATAATTAAGGGAGCTTTTCTGTCTTCCTCCTTAAAGTTTCCATTTCTTCTGTTTCTGTTTAAAAAGGGATAGGCCTTCCACAATCAAGTTAGTTTGTACAGAAATTCTACTGCTGTGATAGAAACACATGTATATATGAGCTACTTAAACAGCTAAAAGTGTCTTTATAATCAACATGGGTTTTTGTTTACTTGAGTGGATACTTTGAAGTGTTTTGAAATGGCTGTTTTCTCCTGGGAATCAAAATAGTCTCTTGAAAATTTTATTAAATATCTGCTAGGAGATAGTTTTGATTTAGAAAAGGGCTTGGTGCAGCTAAGATTGATGTAGTCACCTTAGACCCATTCCAAAAAGGATATTCCATTTTTATTATCCTCTGCTCCTTTACTGGGAGGTGTGACAGCTATGGAGATTGCTGTGGGTGTTTGCAAGCTCTTAGTAAGGACCTGGGCCAGAGCTGAGTTAAGCTCTGTACCACCTCTTGCCAGGGGCTGGTAGCCAAAGACAGGCAACTTTCTTCTTGAAAGCTTCCTGAATGTAATTAATTAAGAAGAACAACCTAATACAGGCACAGTCTATCTGAGAGGGGGGAAGGTGCACGGGGTGGGGGGTGGGGGCTTCATTATATCAAGAAGGGGCAATTGTGAAGGCCCACGAAGGTTTCCTAATGAAGTCTGAGCTTGCTTCACCCAGCAGGACTGCATTAGAGGACTGCTTGACCACATACATGGTTACAAGGTGATAAGAAGAGTCTACACTTGGCTGAGCTAGAAGGAGGTCTTTTGCTCCACCCCCTGGCATTCCTATAAATAGCCCTTTAGAAGAGATAGTAGGGGCAGATGGATATTGATCCAGGCCCTACAGAGGCTATCCTGTGTTTCTGTCTGCTTCTCTCCTCTCTATCCTTCTATCTAATATCTCTTATTCCTCTCTCTTTAAGAGTACCCTGTCATAAAATGCGGGAGCCAGTTTCCCAGATGGGCTTCCACAATGGCTAATAATTAGGCAGGAGGTATGGGCAGGACTTCATGGCAGAGTGAGAATTCTAGGAAGAAGAAGGTGGAGTCTCCAGACAGACTAGGAGGAAGCATCATGAGCAGTACAGAGAGATGAGGTAATGAGCCACATAATAGAAAGTAGATTAAAATAAATGGGTTAATTTAAATTATAAGAGCTAGTGGGAAAAGCCTAAGGCCAAGCTTTCATAATTAATACATCTCTGTGTCATTATTTGGGAGTTGGCTGGAGGGACAGAGGAAAACTCTCTACAGCTTGCTCTTGCTAGCAAATCCATTCCTTCACTGGCATTAGAGCCTACTTCTTTGGGATTCCAGTGTATACTGAAGACCAGCTTGTGGTGAACAACTATTGGATTCTTAGAATTTCCATTCATAGGCAGCCATTGTTGGATTAGCTGGACCACAGCCTGTAAGTCATTCTAATAAATATTTTCTACATATAGATTCAGTCTATAAGGTCTGTTATTCTAAAAAATCCTGAACAATACACACATATAAGAGAAAACATACAATATTTGTCTGTTGGTGTCTGAGTTACATCACTCAGGGTAATTTTTTTCTACCTCTATCCATAGATCTGCAAATTTCATATCCTTTTCTCCTAATAGCTGAATAATATTCCATTGTATGAATTTATCACATGTTCATTATCTGTTCAACAATTGATGGAAATCTAGGACTATTTCTCATTGCTGGCTATTATGAATAGAGCAGCAATGAATATAATTGAGCAAACATCTCTGTAATAGGATTTAGAGTGCTGTTGGTAAGATATTGATGATCTTGAAGTTCATCCCCAGTTTCTTGTGGAACTACCACACTGATTTCCATAGTGGCTATATAATTTTCACTCGCACCAGCAGTAGTTGACTGTTACCCTTTCCACACATCCCGACCAATATGAGCTGTCATTTCGTTTATTGGTCTTGGCAATTCTATCTGGGGTAAGAAGAATGTCAAAGTAATTTGAATTTGAATTTTCCTGATATCTAAGGATGTTGAACATTCTTTGTTGCTCAGTCATTTGTGTTTCATTTTTCGTGACTGCTCTGCTTAGTCTTGTACCCCATTTTAACTGGGTTGTTCTCTTGATTTCTTTTTATAGTTCTTTATATACTTTATATAATAGCCCACTATCAGGTAAAAATTAAGATATTCTTCCATATCTGTAGGCTGCTGAATGATGGTGTCCTTTGGCATACAGAAGATTTTCGGCTTCATAGGATCCCATTTTAATTGTTGTTCTTGATACCCATGCTATCAGTGTCCTCTTCAGAAAGTCATTCCCTATGCCAATGTGTTCAAGCCTATTTTCTCTTCTATTAGATTCAGGGTATCTGGTATTATGTTGATATTCTTGATCCTTTTGGGATGCAACGTAATAGATATGAATTTATTTTCATTCTTCAACATGTAGTCATCCTGTTTGACCAGACCATATTTTGGAGATGTTATCTTTTCTGTTTTATGTATTTTTATGTTTTTGCTTCTTTGTCAAAAATCATGTGTCCATAGGGGTGTGGACTGATGTCTAGGTCTTTGATTCCCAGTGTATCTGTTGTTATGCCAGTATCATTTTGTTTTTCTTACAATAGCTTTGTAATACAACTTGAAATCTATGATAGTGATAGTTCCATCAATTTTCATATTATTATTCAGGATTATTTTAGCTATCCTGGTTTTCTATTGCTTGTTTCCATGTGAAGTTGAATATTGCCTTTTTTTTTTTTTTTTTTACAGATTTTGTTAATAATTGTGTTGAAATTTTGATGAGGATTGCATTAAATCTGTAGATCATCTTTGGTAGGATGGCCATTTTCACACTATTAATCCTACTGATCCATGAATCCAGGAGATCTTTCCATCATATGGTGTCTTCTTCAATTTATTTCTTTAATGTCTTAAAGTTTACTTTATACAAGTCTATTACTTGCTTGGTTAGAGTTATCCAAGATAATTTATATTACTTCATTTGAGGCTATGGTGAAAATAATGTTTCCCTGATTTGTTTCTCAATATGTTTGTCATTGGTATATTGGAAGGCTATTGATTTTTGTATATTAATTTTGTATTCTTTCTTTGCTCAAAGTATGAGCTATAGAAGTTCCCTAGTGGAATTTTAGGGTATTTTATGTATAAAATCATATTTATCTACAAATTTACTTTGACTTTGTCCTTTCCCGCTTGTATTCCCTTTATCTTCTGCAGTTCTTATTATTCTAGTTATTGAACAGGTATGGAGAGAGTGGACATCCTTATCTTGTTCCTGATTTTAGTGGCAATGCTTTCAGTTTCTCTGTGTTTAAGTTGATGTTGGTTGTGCGCTTGCTGTAAAGCACCTTTATTATGTTTAAGAATGTCCCTTTTATCCCTAGTTTCTCCAGGACTTTTATCATGAAGGGATGTTGGATTTTGTGAAAGGCATTTTCTCTGAGTAAGATCACCATGTGGTTTTTGTTTTTCAGTCTATGTGGTAGATTATATTTATTGATTTATGTATATTGAACCATTCCTGCATCATGGGATGAAGCCAACTTGCTTGTGTTGCACACAAACAGACTGTACAGCTTTCAGCAAGGTCAAACCTAAATTCAGAAACAATCTGCAACTCAGTCCTCCCCTTGGTATTCACATGTCTCTGTGGATACTGCAAGGCAATCTGATAGTTAGAAGGAAAATGCTTTTACGTGTGTTTTGGGGGGAAGTGTGTTCATGAGGTAGCTCTAAGCTCTTGTGATCTCTAAAGGTCTAAATAAAGCCTGACACTCCCAGAAACACCATTCTTCCTTAAATATACCAAATTGTAAAATAAAGTTGCTTTCTTTTCTCCATAAACCCCAGAGAGTCTACGTGAATCTTCATGAGTCATTGCTCTTCTCTTTCAGGAACTCCAAGTGTTAGCTTTTGTTGTGCTGGATACATAGATCATGATAATAATCTTTTTGATGTGTTCTTGGATTCAGTGTACAAGTACCTAATTGAGAAATCTCACGTCTATGTTCTTAAAGGATATTGGTCATAAGTTTCTTTGTTTGTTGGGTCTTTGTGTAGTTTTGCAATTAAAGTTATAGTGGTTTTATCAAAAGGATTAGGAAATGTTCCTAGAGTTTCTATTTTATGGAATAATTTGAAGACTTAATTCTTCAAAGCATAAATTCTTCTTTAAAGGTATGATAGAATTCTGCATTAAATCAATTTGGCACTGCAGGTGTTATCTTGTGGGCTTTGTTGTTGTTGTTTGGTCAGTTGGTTGGGAGATTTTGATATTGCTTCTATTTCACTTGGAGTTATCAAGAAAACCATCAATTTCTTTTAGGTTTTCCAGTTTGGTCGAGTATAGATTTTTTAAATTAATTTATTTTACATCATGGACACACAGTTTTCCCTACCTCCTTTTCTTCCAGTCCTACTCCCATCCCCCCTTTCCTTACCCGCCCCCTCCATTCTTCCATTTCTGTTTGGAAAAGGGCAGGTTACCCATGAATAGCAACAAAACATGACATATCAAGTTGCATTAAGACTAGGCACCTCTTGCCGGGCGGTGGTGGCGCACGCCTTTAATCCCAGCACTCGGGAGGCAGAGCCAGGCGGATCTCTGTGAGTTCGAGGCCAGCCTGGGCTACCAAGTGAGTTCCAGGAAAGGCGCAAAGCTACACAGAGAAACCCTGTCTCGAAAAAATCAAAAAAAAAAAAAAAAAAAAAAAAAAAAAAAAAAAAAGACTAGGCACCTCTTGATATATTAAAGCTAGGCAAGGCAACCCAGTATGAAGAATGGGTTCCCAAAAGCCTGTAAAAGAGTGAGAGACAGCTCCTGTTCTTGCTGTTAGGAGTCCCACAAGAGGACCAAGCCACACAAATGTAACATATGTGCAGAGTGCCTAGGTCAGTCCCTGGTAGAATTTTTGTTCCCTGGTAGAATTTTTAAGATCACTTATGTATACTATCATATCATGTGCAAATAGATAAAGTTTGACTTCTTCCTCTCCAATTTGTATCCCCTTGATCTCATGTTGTCTTATTGCTCAAGCTAGAACTTCGAGTACTATTTTGGATATGGAGAGTGGACAGCCTTGTCTTGTTCCTGATTTTAGTGGAATCATTTTGAATTTCTCTCCATTTAATTTGATGTTGGCTATTGGCTTTGTGCATATTGCCTATATGTTTAGGTATGTTCCTTGTATCCCTGATCTCTCCAAGACCTTTATCATGAAGGGGTGTTGGACTTTGTCAAAGGCTTTTTTAGCATCTAATGAGATGATTGGTTTTTTTTTTCCTTTCAGCTTATTTATATGGTGGATTCCATTGACAGATTTTCATAAGTTGAACCATCCCTGAATCTTTGGGATGAAGCCGACTTGATCATGGTGGATAATTTTTTGATGTGTTCTTAGATTCAGTTTGCTCGTATTTTTTTTTTTTTTTGAGTACTTTTGCATCAATGTTCATGAGATTGGTCTGTAATTCTTTCTTTGATGCATCTGTGTGGTTTGGGTATCAGGGTAACTGTAGCTTCATAAAGAGCTTGGCAATGTTCCTTCTGTTTCTATTGTGTGGTACAATTTCAGGAATAATTTCAGGTATTAGCTTCTCTTTGAAATTCTTGTAGAATTCTGTGCTGAAATCAACTGGCCCTGGGCTTTTTTTGGTTGGGAGATTTTTAATGACTGTTTCTATTTCCTTAGGGGTTATAGGTCTATTTAAATTGTTTATCTGATCTTGATTTAATTTTGGTATCCAGAAAATTGTTCATTTCTTTTAGATTTTCCAATTTTGTGGAGTATAGGTTTTCAAAGTGTGACCTAATGATTCTCTGGATTTCCTCAGTGCCTGTTATGTCCCCCCCCCCCGCCACTTTCATTTCTGATTTTGTTAATTTGGACATTGTATCTCTGCTTTTTGGTTAGTTTGGATAAGGGTTTGTCTATCTTTTGATTTTTTTTGAAGAACCAACTCTGTTTCATTGGTTCTTTGTATTGTTTTGTTTCCGTTTTATTGATTTCAGCCCTCAATTTGTGCTTCAGCTGTGTTTTGTTTGGGTTTATTGTAAGATAGTTAGTTGGGCTCTTGTGGTGCCTTATTGACTTTTCTGTTATGTTCTTACACTGGTGTTTGATATCTGGATTTGGGATGATTGTAGGTCTATGTGTTGATTCCTGTGTTTGTCTTTGTTGGGTGGGTGTTTTGTTCTTTGGTTTCTCTGGTGTTCTTTCCTCTCTGGTGTTCTGGCCTAAATGGCCAAGGGTTCTGGTGACTAGTGAGTCTTCATTTAGGTCCAGTACAGTGTCCTCTCTGGGGGTTTGGAAGACTAGGGTCTGTAGAACCAGCCTGGCTTCTGATAAAGCCTAAGTCTTTTTCTGAAGTTTTAGACCAGGATATGGAACCCTGCGGAGGGACTGCAGTCTGGAATTGCTGGGCAGGCTCAAGGGGGTTTAGTTGGCAGTGGGTGGTGTGTTACCTGGGGTCCTTAGTACCAGCCTGGCCTCCCATAAGGCTGCAGGGGCTGTGGGCCCTAGTGTGGAGCCCAGGGGAGGGTGTGCAGTATTGGAGTATAGGGAAATTTTTTTTTTTTCCAAAACAGGTTTTCTCTGTGTAGTCCTGGCTGTCCTAGACCTCATTCTGTAGACCAGGCTGGTCTTGAACTCAGAGATCTGCCTACCTCTGAATGCTGAAATTAAAGGTGTATGTCACCACCACCCAGCTTGGAAGTGTAGATTTTTAAGAAAAAAATTTTTAATTTTTATTTTATATTCCATATGGATGCTTTGCTACAAATGCCTATATCATATTCATCTTGAAAGAGGAGTTATGTTATGAACAGCCAAGGGTGCTAGGAATCAAACCTAGGTCTTCTGCAAGAACAAGTTCTCTTAATAGCCGAGACATCTCTCCAGCCACAATTATAGATTTTTAAAATGTATCTTTGTTATCCTCTGAATTTGTGTCTGTTGTAATGTTCCCCCTTTCTCTAACATTCTAAGTGCTTGTCCTTCTAAGTGTAGTACGTCTCCAGTAAAGGAAACTTCTTTTTGTAACAGAGATCACTACAGAAAACTACAAGCAATCAAAGTGCAAAGCTGTTCATCCCAGTTACAATGGATATATCCACAAAATAACTCTCAGATCTAAGGCTCATGGAACTTTGTGGAAGAGGGAAGAGTAAAAGCCAGAAGACAGGGTAGTTTACTGTGATGCTGTGTCTCCTAGGAATGTCAGAACTTACACCCATAGTCTTACCAACATGACAACTTAAACATGAGATGAACAAGGACAAAAATAAGCATGCAAAAGTGAATGTAGGCTTCAACCCTACAGAAATAACTACAGGAAACTAAAGAAAGCTGAGAGCAGGAATAGTCTCCTGTGCAGGAAGAACACACCAATTGTTTATCCAATACCAAATAGTCAGCTCTGAAATCATACATACAAGTCTGTTTATCAGAATAAGCAGGTTATATCTAGGAATATATATTCTTATATTCCTTATGTTTTATATATTTATAAACGTATACTTTATATACCAATATGTATGTTTATATATTTATAAGGGAACCTAAATACGACTAAAACATGAACTAGTTAACACCCCTAAGAAAAACTGCACTCCAGACTTGAGTTTTTCCTCTGCAATGTTCCATTGACTGCTCTCATGTCTTACTACTCTGTAATAAACTCTGCACTCATGTATCTTGTCTGAATTTATTCAGCAGAGAACACAAAGATCAGGAAGCTCAAGAGAGCTCTGTACAGTAAGGAGACGATCTATGATAGCCACACTGTTCGTTTTGAATTAAGTTTAAGTATACTGGCAAGCCAAAGTAAAAGTATAAAATGTGATAGACATATCTAATCAGGTACTCAAAACATGCAGAAGAAATTGACTAGAGAAGTCTGTTGTGGAAGTCCTCTCAGAGTTCTAGATAGATCACTGTGTTCCCTCCATTAATACTTCCAAGTAAGAGTAACAGCATCACAGAATCAAATTGAGGGCTTCCAAACATACAGCATAAACTGACTGAGGAAGGTGAGACAAAAAAAAAATTAAAAATTAAAAAATAAAATAACATAAAAAATAAAACCTTTTTAAAGGCCTTCATTTTCTTTTGCAGGAAGATAAACTTGGTTCATTAGGTTTGCATCCATGGGTTAGTGAACACACTGAGTTTAGCTACTTGAGTGCTTTTTCCTTTACCTTTGAACATTTCTTGGATCCTGGCCAAGTAGATATGTCAATTTTTCTTTTCCTTAGTCAAGTGGTTTGTTACTTGAGATATAGGATCCTAATTAACATGTCAAGAAAGTTAATAGAAATGTAAAAATTGACTGAGAAAACCTTTTATATATGATTAACTAACCCATTATCAGTATTTGATAGTGATATATATATTCCACTCTCTACTGATTAATAACATCCTTTCATTTCCAATATTTCTGGTTACTCTGAAATTTTAACTTTTGATTTTCATTTTTTTGTTTGTTTGTTTTGTTTTTTTTTGAGACAGGGTTTCTCTGTGGAGCTTTGCGCCTTTCCCGGAACTCACTGTAGCCTAGGCTGGCCTCGAACTCACACAGATCCACCTACCTCTGCCTCCCGAGTGCTGAAATTAAAGGCGTGCACCACCACTGCCTGGACTGATTTTCATTCTTAGTTCATTAGTTTTCAGCCCACATCTTGATAAATATTTAAAATTATAAATTATATTGTCTTATCAAGGTCCTACAAACATTATTGTACTCAGTTTTCAGTTTGAAATGTCTTAGATTAGTATTAATTTTTCCCTTTAGCAGGTAAAGAAACTGGGAAACTAAGATTAAAAAACTTAAAACTAAAACTAGACTAATGTTTTGATAGTACAAAATTGTGATAGCATTTAAAGCTCAATTTGGGAACAAAATTCCTGATGAAACACTAAAATGAGTATCTAGCTTTACTCTAAAGCTCCTTTGAAGTTCCTGAGACTAATTAATCATCAGACATAAGCACACTCATACCCTATGTATACTTTACAAATAAATAATACTACATGATTGATAATACTACATGATTGTCTGACATTACTAATAGAGATGGATGATTCCAACTGCTAGGTGACTTCATCTTGACTTTGTGGTGCAAATGACAAAAGCCTATGTAAACAGCAGAAACAAACATACCAAAACATTGTAACCAAGATTCAAGAATGGCAGGTTGTCACTAGCTTTCTAGAACCAGGAGAATATCATTAGCAGTATTCATTTCACCTTTATCTTTTTCTACTAAGCTCGGTTCACATGACTGCCAGCATTTCCTGGGTTCCTGTCTCAGTTTCTTATCTTTGTTTCAAACTGAAAAATCCTAGAAATTTGCTGATTTGAATCAGATCCCTCTATTCTTATTGCAATCACTGTGGCCAGGAGAGAGCTTGGTCTAAGATAAATAACCTCAATCACTTTCCTCATATACTGAAACCCAACCTTAGGTACAGAGAATGAACAGACATTTTCCCATAGACTGCTAGTCCATAAGACATAGTGTTCTTACAAAATAGTATATTATATGTCCTGTTTAATCTACATTATAAATGAGGCTACCTTGTGTATGAATAATAGACTAATAAACTTTAATCTTAGTCATTACACAAAGAATTTGGAAGGAGACATTCTAACTTGGGATGATAATGGGGATGGAGTTATACACAGGTGGAGAGGAGATAAAGTAATTTTACAATTTGAACATATTTTTGTAATGAGTCCTTTAGAGATAAAAGGGTAGAAAAAAAGGAGGTAAGAAGGCTGAGAGTAAAAAATAGAATCATTCAAACAAACAAACAAACAAACAAACAAACAAACAAACAAAAAGATTTCTTTTTTTTTCCTGAGATGGAGAGAACATGAAGTTGGATGGGTAGGGAGGTGGGGAAAATCTAGACAGAGCTGCAATGAAAAGAATGTCAAATATATTGTATGAGAACGAGCCAATAAAAAAAAAAACAATAGAATCATTCTAACAATCATAACTGATGGAATACTTAAGCCATTAGATTGGTATTTAGTAAGACCCTGTCTATGTCCCTCTCCATCTCTCATTTTAAATTAGAAAATTATGAGCCATTTCCAATTAAATGGAAATGACTTTTTTTTCTTATTTTTGAGAATACAGAGGAAACATCAGACTTTTAGAAGCCAGCATTCATCAGGGGCTGCAAATGCACTACATAAACTCTTTTCCCACTTAGCTAGAATACACAATGTTTTCCTTACCTAAGTTTTTCTACAGCCAGGAAAAAGAGCTGTGTAAATCATTCAACTTTCTAAAATTGAGTTGACTTTCTAAACACTTAGAATATTGAGCAAGACAGAAACAGTTAAGGTTTAATTACTATGAAAACAACAAAAAATCTTAACATGACAAAATATTTAAGCAGAAAAAGTATAAAACTATATATATATCTATATTACAACATACACATTGAAATTTAATTACATATACATATACATAATATCAAAATACCTTTTCTACTTAAAAAACATTCAGGTTTTCATTTACTAAAAACAAAATAGTACAAGTTTTGCCACCCCAATATATACATCAAAATAAATACTTTCAATTGTGGAAAATAGAAATGGTTAACAGTTTCAAATTTCTTAACATTATAATGACAAATAGTTTACCCTGAATTTTCAATATTTTTTTGTTAAAAAATAAATTTACTTAATCTTAAACTCAAATCAATGTGCTTTAATGCTTTAAAAAAAAATACTTAGTAAAGGACAGGTTATACCAGCTAAGAAATGAAGTTTACAGTCATATAGGTATAAATGTAATCATTTTAAAAACATAAATTCAATATTATGAAAATATATAAAACCCCTAGGTATACTCCATAAAAAATATAAATGTACATTTGCATTCTATTGATTATCAAAGACACTGATATAGTTTCTATAAAATGTTAAAAGCAAAGGCATTGTTTTCTTCTTTTTCTTGCAACGGTCTCACTGAACAGGGAACCTGGTTTAGCAGGTTAGCAGTGTTTTTTTTTAATGTAATATATAAATAAGAAATACTTCTATCTCAACCAGTAACATCAACATTTGTTAGAAAAAAAAAAGAGTATACATAGAAATGGAGGCATTATCCTGTATTCAAGTTTCCAAGTTTGATTTCCATTAAAATATTTTCTGTAACTTATAAAACTACATAAGCAAAAGTAAAAAGATGAGGTAAACATCTTATACTTTTAAGATATTCCCATTGCCTAGTATCTGAAATGATGTTCTATAAGTTCTTCCATAATGATGACGACGTATGTATCTGAATCACATTTCATAGTCTTCTGAGTAGGCAATGTTCATTTCTGTTATTATAAAACAATCAGGACTTTCACCAACAATATTGCCCTACTGTGGGTTTACATGAGGCACCATGCCACAGTAAGAGCAGCTACAACACCATTCAAAATTGCCATACTATAGCCCATGTGGAAAGAATGTCCAGTCAGTTTCCTAGAGAAAAAGGAGAAACAAAGAAAAAAGAGAACATGTAATTCGGTATGAGAAAACTAGTAAGATCTTACTAAAACTGCTTAAGACATCACAATGAGTTTTCCTAAGGTTTTACACATTAATGTTTAAGTTAAAAAATACTAGACACTTGCAAGATTAAAATGGCATCATACATTTTAAATTCTTTTTCAAAAGTCCTCTTGGAGACTGAAGTGGTTAAGAGCACTTTCTGCTCTTCAAGTGAATTGTCCAGCACCCATAGTAGGTGGTTCATTATTGCCTGTAACACCAGCTCCAGGGGATCCTATACCCTAGCATCCTTGGGCACCTGAACAAAAGGCACAAATGTCACACACACACACACACACACACACACACACACACACACACACACACACACACAATATAAACAAAATTTAAAAACAAACCAACAAGCAAAATTGTTCTGGTTAACAAATATATATATAATTTCATTAGTACAAAGTGCTGAACTTGAACCCCATTTTTTTTTAATGGCTTTCCATTCTGTGTAGCAATAATATAATCTGTTATATTACCAACAAGTCTTGCATTAAATAGCACTCTGTCTCCCAGCTCTTGTTCTTTCTTAGATATAATTTAAAAGGACATGTTTGTCCAAGTATTTATCCTGCACATGTAATTCTTTTTCAGTTATAGAAAGAAGCTATTCCTTTGAGCCTATGTGAGTGGGCTAGACTGCTGCAGGCCGCAGGAATATATCATAAGAACTCAGCTGGTTACGGCAAAGTCACTACCTGGAGGAATCAGGGAATTCCTCCAGTAGAAGCCAAATCCCAAGGAGTTTTTGGTGTTACTTGGCTTGTTATTTATCAGCTCTCTTCTGTTATGAAAATCATGTGTGCCTTCATAGTTTTCCAAATTGACTTTTCCCTAAGAAGGGCTAACAGTGTGGACTGATCACTCTCTGGACATACACATTCCAGGTATTTGGAGAACTGCCTTAGGAAAGGCTTTCTCTGGAATCAGATATCTCCCTTGGCTACTTTCAAGGACTAGCAGTAATAACAGTCCACATGAAAGTCTCCTGATTTCAGATAAATTCCACAAGGAGACACCACCTAGGTCAGGTGGATGTTAAGTAATAGCTTTACACAATTCAGCTCGGGCCCTCCTTTCTTACAGCCTTACTAACTTTATAGACCGCTAACTCCTTACCTAACCACTTCTAGGAATATTTAGATAACCTTCTGCACTGACAGCTATGCTCAGCCAGAACCCCAGTTCAAGCCTCCCTGTAATTATCATCATTGGCAGCATCTGGCCAGGTCCATTCCCAGTTGGAGGAAAGTACCTTATCAGAGATACCTCTGTACTCTCTAAGAACAGACTTAAGCATCCAGGCTACCTGTTTGAGAAGGCCTGGAGGATGTGCCAATTAAGCTTTACTTCCTCCTTTCCCAAATCTTACCTCTGGTTCCAGTTCTCCCTTTAACTATCACCAGAGGCATCTAGCTGTACACAGGTTGCCTAGCGACTGAGCACACTTTCCCCCACTCTGCAGAAAAAACGGCAGATAGCTTGGACAGATAGGAGCCACAGGAAAAAAAGAGTTTTATTTTCTCCCACTGACCTAGCAACTTATAGACTCTTAACATTTTCTACCAATCACGTTTAAGACTATAGTTGAGCACATAAGATTCCCTCTTCTTAGGTATTACCCGAATTTAGCCTTTAGTTTATTCATTTCCCCACTGGTCACTTCCCTTTGGGGTTGCAAATGATAATTAACGGTTATTGCCTCTCAATGTGCTTCTCATCACCCCTCCGTTTGACCCTGGAAGCTTGGCTTTATAAACCAGGACTTCCAGGGCACGGAGAGTCAGAGAAGAGAAAAGAGTACGGGAGAACTAGACGGGTAAGAACTTGAGAGGAACCAACTGAGATGGGGAAGAACTAGATTGAAGGGCTAGAAGAGAGTACTAGAGGAATGAGATGGAAGATGAGGAAGAGCCAGATGGGGAAGTACTAGCTGGGTAAGAACAAGCTGAAAAGGACCTAGATGAGGCAGAATTAAGATGAGAGAATTAAGATAGAACTTAGAGGGATCAATAGATAAGTATAGAGAGAAATCAGGCAAGAAAGGAGCTAGACATGAGAACAGAACTTAAGCTGTGTATAAAAGATGTTATGCCAGAGGAATTAAAGCAAGTGGACGATAGAGCTCGGTGTGCTGAGATTCTATTTCCTGAAAATAGTCCTCACCGTTAGTAGTTCTCTCTCCTGAGCCCCTGGGATGTATAATATTAAGGCTGGTCCCTCTAATATTATACAAGACTAGACTTTAACACAAATTTCAGCTTTCAACCTAATAGGATTATTTATTTAATTGCAGTGGTTTCCAACAAGTTTCTAAATAACAGCAAAGAAATATCTCTTACTTAAAATTACTGTGAGTTTCAACTACTTCACAAAATTTATGTGCCTGTAATTTTTCTTGATACTTCTTTAAGAGTTTTGCTTATATTTTTCTAATTATTCCATTAACTATATTGCAGTGACAAATTTTTTGCTTATTCTAGTAGGTTGACATATTCTAAAAAGTGGGGCTGGCAGAATAGCTCAGCAAGTAAAAGCACTTGCTACATAAGCCTAATACCTGAGTTTAATACTTGGAACCTATGGCTGGCAGAAGACTCAAAAAGTTGTATTCTGACTTCCACACATGTGCTGTGGCATCTGTACATACATGCATGCACACATACGTAATACTAGAGTCCACAAGTTGGCCAGATGGGTAAGAGTGCTTGCCACCAAGTTTGAGCACAGAACCCAAGCTGTCCTCTACCTCCAAACACACAACTACATATACACACAAAAATAAACACATAAACATAAAAAGAAAAAACATGGCTCAAAATGTGCCAGAAGACCAAGATGTGGCTGACTGTGGGGCCACTCAGTTGTGGTTCCCTGGTAGAGAGCTATTCTACAAGGAGAGGCTGAAAGGGGCTGCCAGGAGAACTGAGGGGATCCTGGGTCATCATCAAGATATGGAGTACCAAAGGAATGGAGATGGGGTTGGGAAGAATGGAGGTAGGATGCAGTAGGACTAATGTTAAGTCTGGAGGGATTAGAAAAGAGGACAGGAAGAAGGATACTTAAAGAGTGAGAATATCAATCTCAAGTCAGCCTCTTTGCTTACTGCTTTTGCTTAGTTAATCTGAAATGAATCTCTGTGCTACAGAGATGAACACTGGACTCAATTCTCTTAGATTCTTCATTTCTATACTATATTTAATGTATTTCTTTTCCCTCACACATATTCTCACAGATCAAGAGAAACTTTTATGGTAGAATCCTTGCAATTTAAAATGGTACCTTCAGTGTGAAACAACTTTAAGCAAATAGTTCTCTATTTTATCAGAATGGGTTAAGGCTCACATTAAGAGTCAATCAATAATTTATTTCCTGTCTCAATGGTTCAGTAGGGTAGAGGATGAACTAGTTAGTACTAACGCACTTTTTCAGACTATCTGAACTAACTTTTATTTCTCACCCTATTTAAGCTATATGAATTTTGGCTGGAGTAACTACCAGGTAGTACAAATTCCTACTTCAAAAACTTAAAATTTAAGAGAAAACACTTACAATAACATTTCACCTACAATAAATCTTTCATATTCTCACATCACCCTTTCATGTTTTACAGATCTTCAGTCCAAAATATCTGGGAGGAGGGAATGTGTCTCTATTGAATATGTAGACATTTTTCTCTTGTCATCATTCCTTAAACAATATAGCATTTGTATTTTTTAACCATGTATTCTAAGTAACCTAAAGATGATCTAAAGTATCTAAGAAAACACGCTGACTTTGTACAGCCCCTAGAATTAGTAGACTCAGGAAGAAAATAAGTTTCAACCATTATCAATGGTCTTTTGATTGGAACTGCTGAAAAGCAATATTTTAAGGTAAAATGCCAAGTTTCTCATATGAGTTATTGGCTAAATGAGCCATCCTTTATTTACCATGTTAGGGAACCCAAAAACAGAGACATGTTGGTGGGCAGAGATAGACAATGAAATCAATCTGAGACAGGCTAAACTATATCTGTATGACACAGAATTAAAAATCCTCAACAATCAACAGGAAAGGCCAATGAAATCAAGAAGGTCCTTAGAATAGAGTCAACAAATAATCTATTAAAATGAAAAAGAGGCAGCAGTGATATCACAGAAGTTAAAAAGAAAAAGCATTTCAAAGAGGAAATGGAAAACAGCTTCACACAACAAATTAGAAAACAAGGATTAGTCTTCATATTTAAGAAGTCCACAGTAAAGCCGGGCGTTGGTGGCGCACACCTTTAATCCCAGCACTCGGGAGGCAGAACCAGGCGGATCTCTGTGAGTTTGAGGCCAGCCTGGGCTACCAAGTGAGTCCCAGGAAAGGCGCAAAGCTACACAGAGAAACCCTGTCTCGAAAAACCAAAAAAAAAAAAAAAAAAAAAAAGAGTCCACAGTGACTTCAAGGTGGAGAAATTTAGTGCCTTCAATTACAGTCCTTTGGAGACAGAGCACTCTCTCCAGTACTCTAAGACATTTATACGTGAAGAGGAGGGCAAGGCATAGACATGTATTTTGACAGGGAAGACAATTATCTTAAAAGTATTGCCAGGCGGTGGTGGCCAGCCTGGGCTACCAAGTGAGCTCCAGAAAAGGCGCAAAGCTACAACACAGAGAAACCCTGTCTCGAAAAACCAAAAAAAAAAAAAAAAAAAAAAAAAAAAAAAGGAATGCTTATAAGAAGTGTGGACAAAAGCAAAAGAAGGCACTGAAAAGGGAACAAAGGAGAGGGGGTACTGGGAACTGAAGCACAAGTGAAAGGAAGTACGAATAGGTAGGACCTGATCTCTGGAAGTACAAGTTAACAACATGGATATAAGGTGCATTTTTAAGGGTTACAGGAGGAAGGCATTTTCTCTCCAAAGCTGGAGATCTAATGCAGGCCCTCTGCATGAGGAGTAAGCAAGCACTTTTCCAACTGAGATACATATGTCATGACAAGGAGAAAGTAGAAACAGAACAGAAGTTCCCTTATGCTAAATGACCTTTTAGTGAAACTGGAAGTGAAGCCTATTGAAGAGTTCAGTGTGGTTGACTTTAAACAGGCACAAAAAGTGATCAAGAGCAACAGATACAGATGGATGATCACACTCAAATCCTAGTTCAGAATATGCAGCTGTACATTCTGGCTATTTGGAACTTATTTCAGACAATACAACTATTTACCCTCTTTATGCAGAATGCTATAAACTTCAGCCAATTTAGAATGTGAGATCTACTTGCTCCACCTTGACCTTCCTTTTGCCCTACCTAAAGCTTTGTAATTTTACAGGGCAGGTACTTCATGTACCTTTTTTAATGTTCATAAAGACCTGCTAAAATGGTGATTTTTCTTGGCATTCATAATAATTGTGGCAAATTTTGATGTATTAGCTTTGGCTTTCTGATTCTTAAATTTCAATTATTTTTCTGGCCACTAATTTATATACCCTACTCTATCTATAAGCTAGCCTGAAAAAAATACCAGATTGTCACAGAATGAATTTTTTTTTTTTTTTTTTTTTTTTGGTTTTTTTTCGAGACAGGGTTTCTCTGTGTAGCTTTGCGCCTTTCCTGGAGCTCACTTGGTAGCCCAGGTTGGCCTCGAACTCACAGAGATCCGCCTGGCTCTGCCTCCCGAGTGCTGGGATTAAAGGCGTGCGCCACCACCGCCCGGCCATACACAGAATGAATTTTTATAGTATTACAATCTAAAAGGAGAAAAATGGGTAAAAATGAATGTGTAAAAGCTATAAACCTACTCTAAGTTTTCCTGCTTCTTTTAGTCCATAGCCCTTAGCTGACCCCCTAGCACTTTATCATTATTCATTAAAGCATAAACATTCAGAAAATGTTAGTAGTTATATCAGTAAGGTGTGAATTATTGCTTATTTTCTTTGGGGGGGGGGTTGAGACAGGGTTTCTCGCTCCTGACTCTCCTTGAACTCACTCTGTAGATGAGGCTGGCTTCAAACTCTGAGCTTGGCCTGAATTATTGCTTCTTAATATGTAATTTAAATAAATCTGCCTTACCCGTAAGACTATATAATTTGCCAGACACAATGGCACTATAACAAATGAGCACCCCCATTCATCCTCTGGCTAATGTAATTATTTTGGGGAGGGAGGTGTCTAAAACTTAGAAAAATTTTGAAAACAGAAAAATCCTCAAAAGCAAATTAAGACCCATTTGTCCTATCACCCTATTCTCTAAATAAAGGTTTATTATAACCTTTCTTTAGTCTTACTCATCCTTTATAAACTGTCTACAGCAGCTTGGGTGCTATAATGATAGATGAGGAATTGTGACTACTGCCATGTGAACCACATGCTTATCATTTGGTTCTTTACAGAAAAAGTTGACCAATGCTAAATATCTAAGCCTCTCTATTCAATCAGATCTGTAGAGCTGCAATCCTAAGTATTACCTGGACCTTTCTTTTCCTTTCTTTTCTTTCACTGTGTAGCTCTCAATGTCCTGGAACTCACTATGTAGACCACGATAGCCTCTAACTCAGAGATCCACCTGCCTCTACCTCCTGAGTGCTGGGATTAAAGATGTGCCCCACCACACCAGCTTGGACACTTCTTAAAAATTCAGAATCACAACCAATATTAAATCTTATCCTAAGGACACTGACTCAGAACCTGAAAGGTTAGCTACATCTTCAGGTGAAATTACTTTAAGAGTCAGTAATGAGGTTCACTATTTGGCAATAAATTATCAGAGATTTTTAAATAGATAATTTCTTCAAAAAGATATGCCTATTGTTTTCTATGTGCAAACTTTAAAATTATTGTAATTTAAACAACAAAATTGAACAAATATTTACAAAACTTGTCTGTTTTAATGAATAATCCTAAAGAATGGATGTTATACACTTAAATTTTTTTTTTATAAAATGGTTAACTCAAATAAGAAATCAGGTAGGATAAAAAAACTTTCCCCAATGTTTTACACACACACACACACACACACACACACACACACACACACACACACACACACTGTGCTCAAGCAGCAGTCACATTAGTGTGCTACATATGCATAAATGAATATGTATACGTGTGTTTCAAATAGAATTAAACTATCTTTAGAATAAAGTACTAAAAAGCTTAAACTGTTTACCATAATTTTACATATAGTTATATTTGAATAGGATACAATTTTTGAATGTTTAAGTACATAAACAGAAATAATACATATACTACATAAATATACACTCACAAGGTTTTACTACTTTTAAGAAAGATACAAAAATATTGCCAAACTGATTTTTTGATATTTATCACAGTAATAAGATTGTGAGCTAGAATTAAAAAAAAAAATAGGAATAATTTTTTAATTTATTTAAAAAAAACAATTTGCTTAAATGCTAACCCCCCAATTTAGAAAGCTATCAGGAAGGGAAGGGGCACAAGGAGTGAAGAAGAGGGGAAGAAGGAGAGAAAAGAGGAGCTAAGCTGGGCTTAGGCACCATTCATGCTTTGCCTACGACATTATGTTGCTTTAAAAAAAGATTTTTATTATAAATATGCATGTGTTTGTATGCCTTGCAGGGGGAGGGGTATGTGCCCATATGTGGGGGTACCTACAGAGTTCAGAAAAGGGAATTGGATCGCAGAGAGCTGGAGTTAATAGGCAGTTGTGAGCTACCAGATCTGAGTGTTGGGAATGGACCACTGATCCTCTGAAAGAACAGCAAGCATTTTACTTGCTGAGCAATCTCCTTAGACCTTCTCTTCTATTTAACCTTATCTTTTCCTTTAGTCAACTTATATTAGTTGTTGATTGACTTGATCAAGAATTCTTCTGGGGTAAACCGAATAGGCTGGATTTAACAGCACCTCTAATTTCAAAACACTTTTTAATATAATAAATAGACTGCTTCTCATAATTTATGAATATTATTGTGGTGGTTTAAATGAAATGGCCCCCAGTGACTCATAGGGAATGGCATTATTGGTGGTGCGGTCTTGTTGGAGTAGGCATGGCTTTGCTAGAGGAAGTTTGTCACTGGCTTTGAGGTTTCAGCTCAAGCCAGGTCCAGTGTCACACTCTCTTCCTGTTGCCTGCCTATCCGGCTCTAGAACTCTCAGCTACCTCTCCAGCACCATATCTGTCTGTATGCCGCATTGCTTCCCACCATGATAGTAATTGACTAAACCTCTGAATTGTAAGCCAGCCCCAATTAAATGTTTTCCTTTATAAGAGTTACAGTGGTCATGGTGTCTCTTCATAGCAATAGAAACCCTAAGACAATTGCTGAACACACAAAAGGGGGTTCAAAGGCCCTCTCTCGGTATTCTTAGTGCTGCCTGTACTTTTCTAAACAACTCACAAATAACACATTAACTGCACACCAAGTATAACAGCAAACAATCAGCTAGATCATGTTATAAAAACAAGGAAGCGAAGAATGAATGCTAACATAATTTCTTCAAGAATTTTGTTTCATCTATACATCGTTCACTCAGGAGTCATGGAATATATTTTATAAAACATGCATGTATTTTAACCCTACTCTTTTATTTAAAAAAAAAAAAGCATTATGCTACCACTAATAGAGTCGTTAGTATATTCATTGCAACTGACAGCTCCAAACAGTCCCTAGTTAATGAATCTTCATGACACTCAGATATCAAAGCCAAGTCCATGATCTATTTCTTTTGTCAGTAGCTTTTCTCTCCTACTGCAATTAGCCATCTGACATCTGTTTCATTAGTTCATGATAATAATGAATTTGATTCAACAAGGAGGCAGCTTTCCAAAATCTGTATGAAAGAAGATAGAGTTAATTCATTGTGATCAATGTTACATCTAGTGTGTTTGGGAAAGAAACTTCTAATTTAAACATTAAATCAACTTTTCTTATCTACAAGGTTTATATTATTGCCCAAAATAACATTTTCTTATAATGCTGTATTACTCTACTCATTCTGTATTTTCTTAACTACAATGTAAAGAGCAATGAGAAGCTACAGAATAATCCTAGTAACACATTTAAAATAAACAAGGCTTCAAGGCAATATAGAGGAGTTTATAACAAAGTATTGTCAGCTCTAAAATCCAGAATTCTCCAAGAAATTTATATTTAATATTCTATTTTTTTCTGTTGTTCTTTATAACATTGTTATTCAATAAATAACGACCCATAAAGGCCATGAAAATTCAACTCTCGGTATCTACTTACATATTGAATGCTTCCCAAAAGAAGAAAAGTATGTAAAAGCTTATGATTATGACAGAATTATCAAAATAAGTGATTAAAAAAAACAAACACCAACAATCTTGTTCTTTTCAAACTCCCAATTGTTCACATTGTAGCACGAATCTTTAAAAGGTCTTATTAATAAAAAACTCGAAGCCAGGTGTTGGGGTGAACACTAAATGACCAGAGAAACAGAACAAGACACATCCAACCTCACTTTGCCATTCCTCAGCTGATCTTGTTTCCTCAAACTGGAAGCCTCTGAAGCCTCATCTGAGTGGATCTCGGCTGAACTGTTACTAAAGGCTGAAAGCTTAAAAAGGCTCTAGTTCCTGATTCTCACCCCTTATATACCTTTCTGCTTCCTGCCATCACTTCCTGGGATTAAAGGGATGTGTCACCAAGCCTGGCTTTGAACTCAGAGATCCAGACAGATCTCTGCCACCTGAATGCTACAATTAAAGGCATGTGCTACAACTGCCTAAACCTATGTTTAATATAATGGCTGTTCTGTTCTGACCCCCAGATAAGTTTATTGGGGTGCACAATATATCAACTACAGCACATTAAATAACATCCAAAGCAGTGCCTTTAAAAATGAGGCATATATAATGTTTAGTAAAATTTAAAATGCACTTTCTGAAATTAAGGTATGTATCAAATATCTGTGGTTGAGAGTGCAATAGTGTGGGAGCCCGTTCTCGGGTTCCTTGTGGCTTGACCCAGCAGGTCCGAATAGAGGATGATCAGGACCACGGGCCTGAGTGCAGGTGTCTGAGATGGTCTGCACTTGGTTGTGCTGGGGGAGGAGGTCTTTTGCTCCACTCCTTGGTGTCTCTATAAAAACCCTGGGGCAGAGACAGTCGGGGCCTGTTGGAATAGGTTCCAGGCCCTCTCGAGGCTATCCTTTATTTTCTATCTGTTTATCTCCTCGATATTCTCCGCAATAAATCCTTCTATCTAATATTTCCTGCTGCTCGCACTCAAGAAAGCTCTGGGAAGCTGTGGGGGTGGTGGGTAAATGCCCCACAGAATGACTCCATGAACAGGAACTAAAGAAAAAAGTAAAAAAAGGTACTAAAGAAAAAAAGGGGGGACTAAAAAAAGGGGAGACTAAAGACAAATGAACAGGGACTAAAGACAAAGTAATAGGGACTAAAGATAAAGGAAAATAGTTTTATTACAGAGTTTTTGGTGAAAGTGCTGAGTCAGCACTGCCAGTGGAAAGGCATGCCGGTATATGGAAAAAAGATATATTTTATATATATTATTGAGAGGCTGGGGTTTTATCCTCGAGAGAAAAGGAAAGCAGACTGGAAGGTTGTCCGATGCTGCAGTGAAATTCTCTTCTGTCAAAATTTTCTATCTTCTATCCCTTTCTCAATTTCTATCTGTGAAAAATAAGTATAAGATATAGGGTAGTAATATAGTGTAGGAAAAACTTAGAAGTGTAAGATTGTAGGAAAAAATAAGTAAGGCAACTAGACAGAAAAACTTTTCAATTTTCTAACTTTGGGGGCTATGAACACAAACTTGGGGAAAAATCTTTTCGGATAGTAAAAAAGCTCCTCTGAGCTTATGGGGAAGAAAAAGTTTCCTATGGAAGCTTTTGACCTGGGGACAGCTGAAATGCTAAGTCCAAGCGGCAGGAGAAAGTGATTTCTCCCTGAGGCAAAAATGGGGGTGTAAAAAGCCAAAAAGTTTAAAGTTGAAGTTTTGGGAAAAGTTGGTCTTTCTTTCTCCTGGGGGGGAAAAACCTTTCTCTTAAACTATAAAGCTTTTCTTGGAAAATTTGGGGGAAAAAAATCTCTCTAAAAAGCCTTAATCTTTCTCAAAAGCTCTCTTAAACTTAAAAACTAAAGCCTTTCAGAACTCTCTCTCTCAGGACAAATTAGAATCACCTGAAGATATGGGGACCACCTGTGATTAGCTCTAAGGGACAACAAACCTCTTAAGACGGCAAAACCTCTCCAAGTTCTCTTTCAAACTTTAAAAATCATCCCTGCAATGCAGGAGGCAAGGACAAGTTCCTAAAAAAACCTCTTTTAAGCTCCGTCTCTTCAAGCTAGTAAAAAACAGGGTAGGAAACTTTACCTGAAAAAAGCAAAAAAGCCAAGCTTTTCAGTTACAGCCGAGCTGAGGCATCAAGGGTCTGGCCAGCGTCTCTGAGTTGGAGTGCATTTCGGGGATACTGGTTCCTGCGGTTGCAAACTTCCTGGGGCACAGAGCTGAGGCAGGAAGGTGCGGGACTCAGGGGAAGATTGCTAATCAACAGAGCAAGCTAAAGCCAGTGGGAACGGCACAGTTGTCCACTTTCCTACAAGTCCCGGGTTGATAGGTCCACAGCTGCAAAAAGAAATCTGAGAAAAGCTTTCCTATCAGAGAAAGGACCTTTCTGGGAAAACGTAAAGCTGAACTGGGTCTGAAGCAGTTGTGCTGCTGAGTCAGAACGCTGTCTGGGGAAAGAGCCCAGCCAGGGCAGAACAGAACTATCCAGGAGTAAAGCTTTCTTTTCTGTCTGAGAAAGCATCTCTTTGAGAAAAGCTTTGTTTCAACTGACTCCCTGAGATGAGGGAGTGTAGCCCTGAGGGGTGATTGCCTCTGGCATAAGCTCTGTCCTTGAGCACCCAGACAAGCAAATGCAACCCACTGGGGGATTGGGCCAGGTAAAGGCCTGATGAGGCAAAGCACCTGTTCTAATGGGAGTTTAGAAATGGCAAAAACCTCCCTTGTTAGATTTTCAGTCTGTACGCAAACCACACAGACCCGGAAAACAAACGGACAAAAAGCCCTACCTTCAGTAGCAGGGAAAGCCGCCACTGTAGTGTCGGAAACTGTTTCTGGGGTAGAGGGGATAAACTGAGACCAAACTGGGAACTGTCTGGGAGAAAGACTCTGAAGAAACAGAAGGGACATAATCCTCCCCAGAAAATGTGACCTGACAAAGATGCTAGAGTTTGAGGCAGATTCAGGGGGAGAAAAAAAGCCCCTACCTCCAAAGGCAGCTAGCAGAGGTACAGAGCCGCAAACAGCTGAAACTCTGCATCTGGGGGGGAAGGAACAAGCAAAATGAGATAGATCAGTGGGAGAAAATCTCTCTGAAGGAGCTATGGGAAAGCTGTTATACATGATCTTGTTTTTCACTGACTGGCTAAAACAAACACAAGCCCCGAGGAAAGTTGCGATCAGAAATGCCAGCCTCAATGCTCGATAAAGAGGCAGGTGTGGTTCTGATCCAGGCCAGTGTCAAATGAAGGAGAGACACCTGTTGAAGCCAGCTGAGGAGACCAGAAACCTCCCAATGTCCCATAGCTGAAAATGTAAAATGCTTGTTCAAATCTCCCATTGTAAAAGCAAAAAACTTTGTTCAAACCTCCCGGGCAAGAATTTGTAAGCAAGTCTAGTAAAAGAGAACCAGTTGGCTCTCAGACCCGAAAAGAACTATGGGAAATTAATGATATAAGGAAAATGATATAAGGGACTGATATGATTATGGACTGATATAAGGGAAATGCATTCTGGTAAAGGTAGTTTTTCTGCTAAAGATGGCAACATTGCCCTGAAGCACTTTTGTCAGCTTGAAAATACATTCAAGGTAAACTTAAAATACAGCTTTTAAAAGAGTAAGGAGGAAAATCGTCTAAGTGTCAGTTCCACTGAAAAAATTGAAAAGATACAGAACTAGGTGCTTCACGGTGTGGGGTTCTGTTGGTAAAATGCCTTATTTACCCTAATAGCTGTGCAAAGTTTGTACAGTAGCTGGATGACAGAAAGCTACCTATAAGAGCAAACAAGTCACCTTAAAATCCTTAAAACAAGGGAAAGCAGTTTATACACTGAACATTTTCTTAGATATGAAGAAACTTATGTTGAAATTAACGTTCTTTGCCTTTTGAACAAACTGCCTGCAATGAGTAATTCCTTTGCAAATCTAATAAGGAGACAAGGAAACAGGCATTCAAAAAAGAAATGACTGCTTTATAGATGGGAACAAACCAGGAAATCTAGCTGTCTTACAAAAGAGTTGCTTCACCTGAAAGTTCCTTACAAGAAATAAATGCTAAATATTGCAGCTGCTAATAACATCAGGAGTTAAAGCTAATGAAGTGAAAATACTAACTCCTGAAAATGCTTTTTCTCAAAGTAAGCTAATGAAGGATACGTTTCATGAAAGAACATCTATGTTCTTGACTCCTTTGAATAGTAACAGTTTTAGTGAAAATATTGGAACTAAAAACAATCAAGTCAAATTCAACAAATTCAAGACGCTATTGACAAAAGAAAGCCGCCATGCTTTGTGGGCCATATCAGAGCTCACTCCAATCTTCCTGGTCCTTTAGCTGAGGGTAATGCAATGGCTGAGCATTATCCTAAGTGGAAATGGCTCAACAGTCACATGCTCTTCATCAAAATAGCAAAAGTTTAAGATGGAAAGATGCCTGCTTGGGATTATGGAAGGGTCCCGATCCTGTTTTAATATGGGGTCAAGGACATGTTTGAGTTTTTTTCACAAGAGGAGAATGAAGCTCGATGGTTACCGGAGCGTTTGGTAAGGAGCGAGGAACTAAGAAAAGTCAGCTCCAATGACGTTCCTATAAAGGAACCAGAATGAAAGTGGCTCGATTAGTATTTCTGAGGTTTTGTCAATGGTTAATGCAAACAGTTCAGAGCCGTGCCACTTTTGGCTTTACTAACTCCTTTAGAAAAATACTTTGCCGGGCGGTGGTGGCGCACGCCTTTAATCCCAGCACTTGGGAGGCAGAGGCAGACGGATCTCTATGGGTTCGAGGCCAGCCTGGGCTACCAAGTGAGTTCCAGGAAAGGCGCAAAGCTACACAGAGAAACCCTGTCTCGAAAAGCCAAAAAAAAAAAAAAAAAAAAAGTGAAAGAAAAATACTTTATATCACCTAATAGCTGTGCAGTATTTGGCGAAGGGCTTTACAGCGGCTAAATACTATAATTTCACCCTCAGCATGAAGTGAAGTTTTTTGGTAGAGCAAACCAAAAGTACTGCTGTAATAGAAACGTTTGTCTGAATTGAAACACTTAGGAGGGAACTACTATGAATTTGGGTGAAGGGACAGCCTCTAGTTAAAGACTGTCTACCGCTGACAGTGCATCTTTGCCGGTCCAGAAAGGCTGAGAGAACTCGGCAACTTTGGGGTGTGGCTTCCTCCGGAGAATGTTACAATCCCCTAGCAACAAGTATCACAACTCTATGACAACACGCACTAAATCCCAGTGTTGTATAGCAAAGCTGACTATAAACTAAACTTTAGAAATGATGTACGTACTTCCTGTCTAGTTAAGAGAATCTATCTAATAGAGATAGTGATAATAAAGAGTAAGAAATAGAAAAATGTGAATTTGTAGAAAATATTCTCTTGTTAGATCTCTGTGTTAAGAAATCTTTAGGTGTTTACTAAGTTAGATATATGCTAATGGTAGCCCTATATAAGTTTGTAAAATAGATCTATAGAGTTCCTTTAAGAATATAAGCTTGCAAGAAATATCTAAGGTAGTCTTAAGACATGTAGTAATAACCTTGTAAGATGCTAGTTGTAAATATAAGTTTAAATAAGAATAAGATGGATTGAATAAGAAATATATTTGCTAAAGTAGTCCTATAGTTTCCTTAAGGAGTATAAATAAGTAGATGTTAATACGTTATATGTGTTTGTAAAATGTAAATGTTGAATGTGAGTCTAAATGCTCTGCATGGCAAAAAATGTTATATGTGAGTTTAAAAAGTGCAAATGTTAAGTATGAATCTATTCTTAATGTATATGGTGAAAACCCCTGAGACACAGGAGATAGTGTCCTAGTAGACTGCAAAGTAGGCAGTCTGAATGGTTTCAAAAGCTCCAGAAGCCACTAAGAAGCTAAGAATGGCAGACGCCAGAACCAGCACAACAAGGCATCCGCAGCTGAGATCCGTGGAAAATCGACACAACACAGAAAAACCTAAGCTAACATCAAAAACGGTGCGGTTTAGAATACTACTGTACCTAAAAAGGTCTCTGGCTTGAGAATAAAAGTTCAGAGACGCTGGGCTGGAGAGATGGCTCAGCCGTTAAAGGCTAGGCTCACAACCAAAAAGTTCAGAGACGCTTGTTTGAACAAAAATTGTTAACAGCAAACATTTTTGGTTGTAAAACATTTCTTCATATTTGGAAGTGAAAGCCTGATACCAGAATTTTTCTTGTTTGAACTTTTTGAACTTAAAATGAGATAAAATTACAAAAAGATTTTGGTTATGGATTTCTCATATTTGGAAGGCTAGTACCAGAATTTATCATTTGAATTTTAAGACTTAAGAAATGAAATAAACAATAGAGATTTCACTGCAATGAGACAATTTTGAGTAATGACCTAGGAACGGTTTTCTGGAATTGGGTTAAAAATGGAACTGTTTAAATGAAGAAATGTATTTCTACTTAGAATCAAGATGCAGTTTTGTGTATGCATATATGCTTTATTAACTGGTGATTTATGAACTGTTTTATGGAACTGTTTATGTAAAAATGGAATTATGTACAGAACTGGTTTTGTGTTACAAATGGAATTGTTTAAACGGAAAAGTTTGGGTTTTCTAACTAGGCTTGAGATTTTGCTTAAAAAATTATAAAGAAAAGGGAGAGTTAATATTCCTTAGTCTAATTTCAAAAATTGTTTGAGTGGATTAATGTCATGTTTTGTTAGTAAGAAATGAAAATGGGGTATACTAAGAGACTACTTTTAAAGTGTAAAGAATTTTATTATGAAACTGCTTTTGGATGTTTCGCTAAAAGTTTTCAAAGTGTTAATGGTTAGGTTGAGAATACTGCATTTCAATATGGGTTTATAGGAACTGTGTAAGTTTGGGTTCCTCTAACTAGGTTTGAGATTTTGTTTAAAAAATTATAAAGAAAAGGAGGAGTTATGAGATTGAATTATGTTCACAGAAACCTATTGATATTAATGCACCCTGGTTTTGTGGAGTTAAGGAAATGTTTAAGTTTGATGTGTATACATCGAAGTTTTTCCTATGTTCTGTTAACAAGAAAATTCAAATAAGTTAAAGTTGTAAGACAGAGAAAATTGTTAACTATATATAGCACCATATATGCTAATTCAAATGGTTCTGTTAAGAGTTTGCTTTGAGTTGTGAGAATTGTGACTATGTATAGCAATATTTATGTTAACCTGTTAATGGTAATGATGAAGCTAAGGGATTCTTTAAGTTTGTAGTCGCCTTAAGTTTTTGGTTTAGAAAGGGCTTGAGGCAGCTAAGACAGCTGTATGCACCCTGGACCTAATTCAAAAGAGAAATGCCATCTATATCCTCCTCTACTCCCATACTGGGAGGTGTAACAGCTATGGAGATTGCTGTGTAAGCCATTAATAGTTATTTTTTTATATATTAAGAAGGGGGGACCTGTGGGAGCCCGTTCTCGGGTTCCTCGTGGCTTCAACCAGCAGGTCCACATGGAGGATGATTAGGACCACGGGCCTGAGTGCAGGTGTCTGAGATGGTCTGCACTTGGCTGTGCTGGGGAGGAGGTCTTTTGTTCCACTCCTTGGTGTCTCTATAAAAACCCTGGGGCAGAGACAGTCGGGGCCTGTTGGAATAGGTTCCAGGCCCTCTCGAGGCTATCCTTTATTTTCTATCTGTTTATCTCCTCGATATTCTCCGCAATAAATCCTTCTATCTAATATTTCCTGCTGCTCGCACTCAAGAAAACTCTGGGAAGCTGTGGGGGTGGTGGGTAAACGCCCCACAAATAGAAAGGTGAGTAACTCACTGGATGGTGGTGGTGCATGGCTTTAATCCTAGCACTCAGAGGGAGGCCGAACTCTGAGTTCGAGGCTAGCCTGGTCTACAGAGCAAGTTCCAGGCTAGGCTCCAAACCTACATAAAGAAACCTTGTCTCGAAAAAACTTAAAAAAGGTAAGTAACTCAATTATTTAGACTAAAAAAAGACAACATTGTCAGGAAGACAGCAGATATTCATTGGGTTTTACCTCAAAACTGAAATTCTATTTCCTATCTAATTCTGTAGACTGTATTTTAAACAGGCTTTTATGGAAAGATTATACCATTGTTTAACCATATCAGTTTTAGAAATTGTTAATCTGATAATTTTAACATTCGTCTTGACTATTAATCTAATATTAAATAAGCAATAAAACAATCAATGTAACTGGAAAGCAACAAATTTCAAACTTTTAAAAACATAGGAATGGCCGGGCGGTGGTGGCGCACGCCTTTAATCCCAGCACTTGGGAGGCAGAGCCAGGTGGATCTCTGTGAGTTTGAGGCCAGCCTGGGCTACCAAGTGAGTTCCAGGAAAGGCGCAAAGCTACACAGAGAAACCCTGTCTCGAAAAACAAAAACAAAACAAAACAAAAAAACAACATAGGAATGAATTTATGCTGATTTCTGTAAAAGAAACATGTATTCCAATATGCATCATTCTGGGAAAAAATATATTCATATTCAAGATGCATCTGAGGCACAAATACTGTGATTTAAAAAAGTGAGTCAAGTTATAAGAATGCAGTATGTTATCTTAGTTTATGGTAACTCCAAATGGCTTCAAAATTTGAGGGATAACATAAGCACAAACTTTAAAAAGTGATCTACAAACATTTAAAGAAAGTCTTTTTCTTTTTCAGTAAATTTATTTTACATCCCAGCCACAGTTTCCCCCGCCTCCTCTTTCCTCCCAGTCTCCCCAACCACCCACCCTCTGTTCAAACTGCAGTAAGACTTAAGCACCTCCCCATGTATTAAGCTGGACAAAGTGACCCAGTATGAGAGGAGTAGGGTACCAAAAGCCAATAAAAGAGTCAGAGACAGCCCTGTTACTAATGTAATTGTTTTTCTTTCAACAAATATTCATATTGTAAACAAAGATATTCAAGGTTATTAAACTGCATAAGGAGGAGATAATTTGTTTTTAAAGACAGGATCTCTAGTTTCAGGCTCCCCTAGAACTCACTATGTAACCCCCAGGCTAACTTTGATCTCATGGCAGGCCTCCTGCCTTACCCTTGCAAATGGTAGGTAATTCTTAAACAAGTTAGCCTCAAGTAGGCTCACTGTTAGTTGTGAGACTCAAGTTGAGCTACTCTCATAGAAGGTGGCTTAAGATTTACTTATCAGAGCTGAAGTAGTCTCCATATCTGCAATGCTATTGACTACAGCATGTCATTTCTTCAGTGTTACTTAAAAGCAGGAAGTCTATTTAAAAACGTTTCTTTTTTTTTTTTTTTTTTTTTTTTGGTTTTTTGAGACAGGGTTTCTCTGTGTAGCCTTGCGCCTTTCCTGGAGCTCACTTGGTAGCCCAGGCTGGCCTCGAACTCACAGAGATCCGCCTGGCTCTGCCTCCCGAGTGCTGGGATTAAAGGCGTGCGCCACCACCGCCCGGCTAAAAAACGTTTCTTAACATTAAGTTATTTAATCTAAGCTTTAGATTCAAATACACAATACACCAGAAATCTTAAATTTTTTAAATCATGTTTATTTAGTTGGGGAGAGGTAAACCATGGTATGAAAGTGAAGGTAGAGGACAACCTGAGGGCTGATTCTCTCCTCTTTGGGGATCACACTCAGGTCACCAGGCTTGGCAGCAAGCACTTGTATCTGCTGAGCCATTTTGCTAGTTAATCTTTGATCAGCTTAAGATTGGAATTTTGAAATCTCGAGCAGCACTTATTTCCATAATAGAGTTCTCCTAGTCTTGTAATTATAAGCACAAACTTTTTTCTCTCCTTGGAAATAAATCTTGATGTATCTTCATAAAATAATAATTTATCTTTGTGACATAAAATATTTCTTTACAGCTGGGAATATAGCTCAAGTGGTAGAATGCTTGCTAAGCAAGTGAAGGCCCTAGGCTCAATGGCTAGCACTGGAAGAATAAAAAAGGTTTCTTAGTATAACTTGTAACTCCCTTCACAATGTTTGAGCTAATTAACTATGGAAGTCCACCAGACCTCTGGTAGGTTATACAAATTCACTTTAAATGTAAAATACTAAATGTAAAATGTAACACCAATAAAACAGAAATGACTTACTTTGGAACGCCTAGGTTATTTTGGTTTTATAACCAAAGGTTATAGGAATATATGGACTTCTGACCCAATGGACATTTTTTTCAAGTTAACAAGATTTTTTTTTTCGATTTCCAACTAAATTTATTACTAGTCTACAAAGTAATATTTGTATTATAGGTTAAGATTTTTTTGGTAATTACAAGGTTTTATCTTTAGCATGTGAAATAATTGCAAGCCTATAGACAGACCATTTACCACTAGATGGTGCCTGTATAGAGGTAATGTAAAATGTGTGCCGTTTAAATTAGAAAGTGTCACTGACTTAGGGAGAACAGTGAAGCTGAGGATAGATGTTAAAAAAAAGTTGCTACTCTATACAGCCACATTGCAGAGGCAAAACCGCCATACTATAAAAGCTCAGTTAGGTGTCAACAAAGTCACAATTAGTAAAAGTTCTCCTATTGGTTTATTTCATAATGTAGAAGTCTGAGTTTATGAGGCAAAATAAAAGTAGTCAGATGCATTAAGTTACATGCAAATAATTGGAGTGTACAAGCTGTTTCAACTCCTGGGACTCAGTTTCTTCATGTTATAAAATGGAAAAACAACATTAATGGTAATACCTATGGGGGGCTTAGAAATTTGGCTCCTCTATGATCTTTATTTGGAATCTCGAAGACATCTCTTGTATTAAATTACTAGTTTAAAAGTTGTACTTTTAGGAAAAATTCAACTTCAAGGTAGATATCCTACCTAACTTCCTCTCCAATCACAAAAGACTTAAATGTCTGGTTCTGCCACTGGCCTTCCTAAAATGAACCTCAAAATAACTTAAAGGTCTCTTTGTATACAGTAATTTGGTGTGGAGGTACCTTATGTAGATATCACAACATAAAGTAATGTAATGACGATACATATGCTTGATTGCCTGCTGGGAACCCACTCATAAGACCCAATGAATGAGGAAAGTGAGTTGGAGATACTAATGAAACACTGTGGGGAAAAATAATGAATTATAGAAGACTGTTATAGTCAATTATAACCTAATGACAACTAAGGAATAATGTAGATAACTCCACAAAATCCAAACTTCTGCTTTGTTCTTTAACACTGCAAATTCCAAGTGGCTAAGACATAGTTCTCCATGTAATTATTTTAGAAGTATATTAGGGCAAAATTTTCACTTTTGCATACCACTTTTAGAAATAAAAGATAAAGCAATATTTTCAAAAAGGTACTTAATGGACTTTGACAGGAAGATGGCTCCATGCATTTGTAAACTTAGCCAAATTCAAAAAAATATACTGGTAGAAGGCAAGATTGTTCAGCAGGTACAAGTGCTTTTGGCCAAGCTCGGAAGACCTGAATTCAATCCCTAGAACCCATACGGTGGAAGACCAGAACAGACTCCTCCCAGGTGTCCTCTGACCTTCACACATGTGTACCTGTGGCAACAGGAGCACACACATACACACAATTAAATAAAATGTAGCACAATTTTTGTTAAGTAAAAATAAGTGACAAGAAAAGTATTTCGTTTTTAGTATCAAGCTAAATTATTCATTCAGATTGCTAATTTTATTATATTTTTACCTCATATTTGCTAAATAGCAAGAAATGTTACTTTATTTCATTAAGAATTTTGTTTCAGTTAAATGCAAGTCATAGAAAAGGAGCCTTGATTTTCTTCCCTTGAAATTAGTTATTCTGTCTTTTATTAAAATGTTTTATTCTATAAAGAATATCAAGACTATTTAAATAAAACAATTACATTTTTGAATTTTGACTATCATGAAAAATAGTACATACATGGTGATTCCAATTCCCATTTCTAAAATAATCATAAAGCACATAAAGAATGGAAAAACATACATTAAAATGTTGGAAGTAATTTTCATAGGTTATTTTCATTATCTATACACACATACATACACACACACACACACACACACACACACACACACACACACACACACACACACTTACTTGTATTTGTCTCTTTTGGAGACAAGGTCTCATGTAGCCCAGACTGATTTCAAACTTGCTATACAGTCCGAGAATGGCCTTGAACTAGCTGGGATTACACACATGCACCACTACACACTATGCACTGCCAGGGATGAAACTAAGGGCCATATGCACACTAAGCAAGCACGTTAGCAACTGAGCTATATCCATAAGGCTATTTTAATATCTTTCAACAAAGAATCAGAATTACTTTTAAGCAAGCAAGAAACACGTTTATATTAACTTTATTTTAGGTAGTAAGATAAGATATAACATTATAAAGTTACTTTTATTAAAACATTATATTGTACATTAGGGAAATATATCTCATTTCTAAGTAAACAGTCTAAAGATTTTAACATTTTCATAAGGAAGAGTCTATTTTCCTGTGCAAGGACTCACTCTACTGGTTACATGGAGAATACACACTTACACATTGTGAAATAATTGTTTATTTTCATGAACACTAGAGGGCAATATTTTCATTTTCAAACTTTGTTTATGTGTATACTTGAATGTATACTTAAATTTCACTTGAATAAACATAAAATAATTTTGTATTTTAAATTTTGTGTTTACTTGTAAAAATTAACATGAACACAGCATACTAAAATATATTTTATATGTGCTTTAAAACTTTTTAATACTAGACAACCAAGTACACAAAGTATGTGATCTAAAACTATCATTTTAATGACTAATAAATATTTGACAATAGAGGTTCCTTATTTCTACTTACAATTTAATAAAAAATTAATTTATTAAAACTTAATACAATATAATTAGTTACCAGATCTTTAGAAGAACACTAAAACTCTTTAATCCTCAAAACTCTAAGGCCAAAACAGCTGGAAATACAAGACTAGCAATTAGGAAAGAAGTCAAACACAAATAAAAGAAAAATGAGCACATTACACAATGGGCAGCAAAGCAATATAAATTTAAACTTTTTCCATCTTAGCCAAATAAGCTTTCTGATTGAATGCTACCAAGTAATCTATAGTATGGTATTCCACTCTTAGGTGTAACTCTTAGAATATTTAATTATGAATTAAATATTTATCCACATCAAATGCAAATATTCATGGGCATAAAGTATGATTTTCAATATTTTTTAAAGTACATTATTTAGATAGGGAATTTAAAATGTCCTTCTCCAATTACCTAAAGGTGAGGCCAATGCTGAAAAATCTTGTGTTGTTACTGTCTTAATATTGAAATCTAGAGCTTCAACATATCCCAGTTTACTGATTCTTCAACTTTAGTGTGTTTAAGAGAACTCAGATAGTTCTTGCCGGGCGGTGGTGGCGCACACCTTTAATCCCAGCACTCGGGAGGCAGAGCCAGGTGGATCTCTGTGAGTTCGAGGCCAGCCTGGGCTACCAAGTGAGTTCCAGGAGAGGCACAAAGCTACACAGAGAAACCCTGTCTCAAAACCCCCCCCAAAAAAAAAAAAAAAAAAAAAAACCAACCAACCAACCAACCAAACAAACAAACCCAGAAGTACTTACTTGAACCTAGCAGGTGAAAGAGGAGTAGGTGGAAACATTCCTGGTTCAAAAGAATCAAAATAAGTCACTGTCCAAGAGAAGCTGCAACAGGAGAATCCAGCAGTTAGAGACAGTGTCAGCAGAGACCAGAACCCTTAATGGGAAGAGAGGGAAAGAATTAGTAACATAATTTCAACTAGGCTCTTCATGTCCAGATACTGATGTAAAATTCTTAAGAGATTTGAGTTTAGCACATGCTAACCCACATAAAGAAAAAAAATTACTGGAACACAGTTAGAGGTTGTATCATTAAATATTTTAATAAAATTATTATATGTGCAAGCGAAGACAAATTCTATCTAAAAATATCAAATTTGGTCTTAAGACATTCAACTACAGCAAAAATAGTCAAAACAATTTACTCCTAGCATGTCTTTAACAGTTTACCTTCATGAGCAGTATCTGGCATTTGCTATTGCTTTGTACTAAGTGCGTTCTTTCATTCCAAAACAATCACTTTTGACTTATCAACCAATTGTGAAATACCTCCAAGTCTTTATAATTTTCCTATGAAAATACTGATTCTTCATCCTTGCTCAGAATGTAAACTAAAGCTGACTTCCAACTTATCGAGGAGTTGGGAACTCAAATTGGTCAACTTAGAACTTTTTTCTTACAGAAATCGATCAAATTGAAAGCATAATATAGTGAACCCAAGTTGAGGGATAAGGGTTAGAAAGCACTAGAAGATATAAACAAAGTGACAGGACCCAGGAATAAACTGATCTAAAAATTTCTGGATACTACTCAATTCATTAAGGATATTAGAGGGTAAGGAACTGTTATGAATCCTGTGGTGGTATTGTGTTCCCCAAAATATTGTGTACTCTAATAAATTTATCTGGGGTCAGAGAACAGACAGCCACTAGATACAAAGGCTAGAAAATGGTGGCACTCACACCTTTAATCCTAGCATTCCAGAGATAGAAATCCCTCTGGATCTCTGTGAGTTCAAGGCCACATTGGAAATAGCCAAGCATGGTGACACACGCCTTTAATCCCAGAAAGCCAGCCTTTAATCCCAGGGAGTGGTGGTAGAAAGCAGAAAGATATATAAGGCGTGAGGACCAGAAACTAGAAGCATTTGGCTGGTTAAGCTTTCAGGCTTTGGAGCAACACAGTTCAGCTGAGATTCATTCTGGATGAGGACTCAGAGGCTTCCAGTCTGAGGAAACAGGACCAGCTGAGGAACTGGTGAGGTGAGATAGCTGTGGCTTGTTCTGTCTCTCTGACCTTCCAGTATTCACCCCAATAACCGGCCTCGGGTTTGATTTTATTAATAAGAACTTTTAAGATTCCTGCTACAGAATCCAATTCTCTTTAGTAGTATAGTACATTTCTTAAAATTTATTTATTTTCATTTCCTGTGTATGAGTGTTTTACCTGCATATATTTATATGTACCATATGTATGCCTGGTGCCTGCAAAGGTCAGAGGGTGTCAGATCCTCTGGAACCAGAGTGACAAACAGTTGTAAACTGCCACATGGGCGTTGGGAAACAAACCTCACTCCTTTGCAAGAGCAGCACATAACTGCTGAGCCATCTCTCCAGTCCCCAGTTTTATTTTAACTTCAAGTTTTTAAAGTCTTTCCTAAGTTTAGTTCATTGCATCTACTCAGCAAAATACAAAGGAATTACCCTGTATTTGGTACAGTACTATGTAACAGGAATAAAACAGAAAACATATTGGCTTCACCGAGTAATTTTGGTGAGAAAATAAGAGTATATATAAATTAGTAGTTACCGAATGGGAAAACATTTTTTTAAAAATAAATTTTACATACTCTAAGGTCTCTAAGGAGATAACATCAGAATTCAGATCAAGGCTGTGATTCTTGAAATTAATTTTTTTTTTTTTTTTTTTTTTTTGAGACAGGGTTTCTCTGCATAGCTTTGGAGCCTTTCCTGGAACTCACTCTGTAGCCCAGGCTGGCTTCGAACTCAGAGATCCGCCTGCTTCTGCCTCCTGAGTTCTGGGATTAAAGGTGTGCACCACCACTCCAGGTGAAGTTAATTCTAAGATTTATATATTAGACAGTAATCTTCAACAGCAGACTACTACCAAATACTGAATGCTACAGGACCTTGTATTTAACAATTACTCACATGGACCCTGAGGAACAAAATACATTTAGAAGAAAAGCCAAGTAAGTTAGCTTACAACAGATCCTCCTGCCTCTGCCTCCGGAGTGCTGCCCAGCTCTGACTGCTTCTTGATAAGGGAAGTTTAAAAATGTATAATCTTACTAAAAAGTTTACATGAGATACTTTCAGAGTCCCAGAAGGAAAGACAAAGAATACCAAAGGATGACAAGAAATAGCAATTTCCTGGCTACCCAAAAATGTTGTACTACAGAATATTTTACCAGAAAGCAGGTAAGAAATATGTTCATTGTGCTGTTTGTAAATCCTGAAGCTTAATAACATTGACAACAATGTTGACATGTAAAAAGCAAAATAATTAAACATAAGGAAGTGAAGAAGTGTTTTAAAAGACTGACCTAAAGCCTGGCAGTGGTAGCACACGACTTTGCTTAAGACTAGTTTATAGAGCTAATTCCAGGACAGCCAAGGCTACACAAGAAACCCTGTCACAAAAAAGAAAAGAAAAATACTGACCTAAATGCTGACAGTTCCCCTTTTCCCGTCCCACCCTTTTTTTAAGTTACCCCACAAGAAGTACATGCAATACGTTATCTCTGGCTTGTATGTTGTAACGTTACAAAGCTAGTATACAGATTTAATCAGGGGCAAAAAGGTAAACTTAAAATTTCTTGAAGAGAAAAAAAAAAAAAAACAAAACCAAAAAACGAATAAGCTGTTTGGAATACAGATGAGCTGTTGATGTGGAACAGAAAACCATAGAAAGATGTTCTACCTTGAGTAAATGTGCTTGTGCTTGCACTGAACCTTGCACTGACAGAAGAGTGCTGTTGGGCTTCCTGTCACAGCCATGCAGAAAAAGCTGTACACCGGACAGGAGTGTGGTTTTGTACATCTTGGCAGTTGGCCCAAAAATCATTCTGCAGATACCTCTAAGTGGGTACAGAAATAGCAATAGTCCTATGGTTTAAGTGCTACATCTAAAAGGACATCCAAAATAGAATGCAAGATATTTCAGCAGTAACTCACTTCAGCAAATGTCGTCAGAATGCACCTCAATTTCAAAACTCAAGGCTCTAGGGTCTTAGCCCAACTTGGGACCAAGAATCATAGTAAAGGCTGAAATTCAACCTTCTTGTTACCTAGTAAGAACATGGCAGAAATTACAAACTTTATGAACTCCAATTTAGCAATGTCTGTATTGGCAAGTAAGTGTTATCTGTTACTTAAATGAGTATCTCCAAAAAGAGGTAAACATAATAAGAAAGTTTACTCCAAGATTAGTATAATTTATATAAAATTTCTAAAATAAATGTTAATCAAGAAAAATCAAGATTATAGACTGCTATGAAATGATGAAACTTCAAGATACCTTATAAAGGTAAAGAAGGAAATATCACTTAAAACTCTTTCAGTATCTTGCTACACTTAAATCAACCAGACTTTTCTATCTCAGAACTTTCGGAGCCGCCGGGCGATGGTGGAGCACGCCTTTAATCCCAGCACTTGGGAGGCAGAGGCAGGCGGATCTCTGTGAGTTCGAGGCCAGCCTGGGCTACCAAGTGAGTTCCAGGAAAGGCGCAAAGCTACATAGAGAAACCCTGTCTCGGAAAAAAAAAAAAAACTTTCAGAGCACACCCATCAAATTTACTAAAACTATTCTTGTGAGTAGCCGTCTCATTTTTCTCTAGCTACTATTTAAATAAGTGAATTTTTTTCATAAAGAAACAGAGTTGCTATTCACACAAGCAAAAAGTATTCTTGAGATATCCATCCTGATATTGTACAATTTCATCTTGGACATTTAAGTTATTTTTATATTCATTCTGAAGTAATAAACAGCTGCATGACTAGGAAGTCATGTCACAATGATAAGGCTAAGGCTGTACTGCAATTGTAGTCTAATAGTGCCTATGGTTCTGAAAATTATGAAACTATAAATCTATAAATAAGCAAAAAAGCCATAAAAGTTAATTCCAACAATTTTGACAGGATAGCTCCAAAATGAAAGCTCAGGTAACATTTTAATACTATTTATAAACTCATTTAACTCAATATTTACTTAAGATGAAAAACTGAAAGCACATAAAAATGAAGTTAAGTCTTCTTTCCCAAAGTGACTTATGCCATCCCTACAGTGAACAACTCGAGCTTGCCTGCATCTTGTAAAAGCTAGCAGATAATGAGAACATAACACACAAAGTACTCAGCTGAAGTTCTTTTCTCAGTGTACTGCCCAGAAGTAAGATTCTGACTTTGCTTTTTTCATGAAGCAGTCTTAGTTGAAGGCCTTTCTTATCAGTACACACTGTTAACAGTCTTACCACATATTTTTCAGCCTTTTCACTATTACAAAAAATGTTGCAAATAACATTCTGGACTCAGCACATTATATAGACATCCATTACAGATTTTCAGTGTGTACTGCTATCAAAGGTACAGACCTTGAACTAAGAACACACATCTAACTTCTCTTTAGCTCAATTTTTTAGTTGATATAATGAGGAAACTTCATCTTCTCCATCAACTGAAACTTACTGGACTCAATGTTTTCAACTAATGCACCGACAGGGGTGAGCACAGATTTCCTACTCAAATCTTTCCGGTTAGTGCATTTTTCAAAATACCTTAGTTTCAAGGTATGGTTACTTTTCAAATAAATATGTTAACAACTGTCTGCATTTCTATAAACTTTTTGTATTAAAAAGTTAAGAGAAAAGTATGAACTCATATGTATTTATCACTCAGCTTCAAACAACTAATGGCTAATTCTGTTCACTCTATGTTCTCTACACCTACTTCCTCAATATATCAGAGGAAACGGTCTCATTATACATTTTTTTGGAACTAACATATTAATGGACACAAGTGGTTTAAATAAATTAATATTTTTGGCATATTCATAGTATGAATGTTGGCGTAAACTTAATATAAACTGTAAAACATGCAATTTCAAATCAATTGAATTTGTGCATTTTTTTCTCTTATAGCTATTTTTAGAGAAAGGGTCTTACAGACCAGGTTGGCCCTTGATATTGCTATGTAGCTAGTGTCTGAAAACTTGTTTCTGAAAAGTAAATAAAATCTGGTCTTGGCTACATAAGGAACTTAACCTTAAATACCAAATGTTAAGGAATGGTGGGCGTGGTACACACACGCACATACAGACATACAAAATCGAGTGTCGAAACTATGTATGTATCTGTACTGGTCAGTTGATTTTATTCTGTTCTAGGAGTCTTCCTATGTTGCACAGGCTGGCCTCAAGCTCCTGAGCTTAAGCAAACCATCATGTTTAGCTTCCCAGGCAGCTGAGTATAAAAAACATAACAGACCCAATCCAGAAGCTTAAGTCACCAAACGCTGCCTATGAAGTCTCATAATATAATTTTTGTATGGTATAACTATGACAGGCATATACTAGCCCTACATGTTTAAGTATTTCTGCTAAAGGCAATGCCATGTACTTCCCTAAGTATTTTTCAGGTTTGCATAAAATGAAAAGTTATCATGCTACATGCTGGGAAACAGTAAAGACTGCCAGAAATACTGCAATGTTGGAAACAGGACTAACCTGTCAAATGTGAGAAAACTTGGAAAACTACAACAGATACAAAGCCAACATGCAAACTTAGAGAACACAATGTTGTATGTGTTTAGCACAATCAACCTGGCCTGTGAACAATCTTAAAAGAGGAATGAGTGGAATGTGGTATTAAATCAGTAATTTTATTAACCTTCCTTGAAAAGCTAGTTCAAAGTAAGGATGATTTGCGGAAGAATTTTCAAAGGAGAGCCCAACATCTGTAAATTCTGCAGTGTGATCAATACCATCCAGAGATAGTATCAATCACCCTAATTACCTATGTAACAAAGTTGTGCTGTATTAAAGCCTAATGCTATGATAATAGTCAACCACATCAACTAACTCTCCCAAATGCTCGCCTTTAATCCCTGCACTTGGGAGGCAGAGGTAGGCGGATCTCTGAGTTTGAAGACAGCCTGGTCTAGAGAGTGTTCCAGGACAGCCAGGGCTACACAGAGAAACTCTGTCTCAAAAACCAAACAAAACAAAACCCCAAACCCCCCCCCACATGCTCTTCTACTGTGCCCTAACAAACTTTTTCTTTAAAAAACAAAACAGAAATACAATGACAATAACAAAAAACAAACAAATACTGTATACAGGCTTCCAATGAAGGATTTTTTTCAGGGAAACAAAGATGACTAAAGCAACTTTAGTACCTTAGCAACTTTAGAAGTAAGATTTCCTAACAGGTATTAGGGCTTACACTGCTTATTAATCTGTTACAAATTACCTTTCAGAATTTTTTTTTCAGATCTATTACATTATTGTTTTGAGTATTTGTCTGAATATGGTTATGCACCATGGGCATGCCTAGTGTCTTTAGAGATCAGGAAGAGAGTAGAGGATACCATGGAACTGAGTTATGGATTGTTGTGAACCACTATGATGTGGGTGCTGGGAACTGAGTCTGGTTCCTCTGCAAGAGCAGCAAGTGTTCCTAACTATTGTGCCATTTCTCTAGACCACCCATGTCCCTTTACATTTTATTTTACATGTACGAGTGTTTTGCCAGCATGTGTGTATATGTATCATTTGTGTGCCTGGGGCCCACAGAGGTCAGGCCACATCCCTTGGAACTAGAGTAAGGGATGACTGTGAGTCACCTTATGGGTGCTTGGAACAGAACTGGTGTCCTCTGTAAGAGTAGCAAGTGCTTTTTTTAACTACTGCACTGTTCCTGCCACTACTTTCAAGGTTTAATCACCCTTGAATATATTTTCAGAAAAATGAGTTTAGAAAGAAAAGTGTGTATGTGGGGAGGAAGAGACGCACAACAATTAGTTCAAGCATTTAAAAGTAGTTTTTAACCCATGGTCCTTTGAGTACCTACACAAGAATGATTCATAAAAGCTAAATATCCTTGGACTCAACCTTGGGCTGTTTCATAATCCAAAAGCGTACGTACACACACACACACACACACACACACACAAGCAAGTTGACTGATTCTTATCCATGTCAAAAAGAGAAATGCTGCTAATGTTGCTACATTCTTAACATACTGCGTTTTATCCCAACCCTAGGCTAAGATTCAAAAATATTTGCAGTATTCCAAATTTTTATGTCTATAGAAAGAGAATTCTTTTCATGGTAGAGTACTTACTGGGCTCAAATTACTTCTTTTCTAGAGAAAAAAAAAAATCAACCTACTATCAAAATGAAATTGAAGCAGTTCTGTGATACTTTAAATGTGTCTCGTTGAAATATTAATGTAACAGATCTACTAGTAATAAACAAAATTACCTAGTAAATAATGCAAAATGATGAAATCATTCTCACATAAAAGGGGTACATGTGGTGGTTTGAAAGAAATGGTCCCCACAGGCTCATAGGGAGTGGCACTATTGGGAGGTGTCCTGGTTGGGGTAGGTGTGACACTGGGGGTGGGTTTTGAGGTCTTAGATGCTCAAGCCAGAAGCCAGTCCCAGTGCCTCATTCTCTTCCTCCTGCCTGCTGATCCAGATGTAGAACTCGCAGCTACCTCTCCACACCACATCTGCCTGCATGCTGCCATGCTTCCCACCATGATAATGGACTAAACCTCTGAACAGTAAGCCAAGCCCAATTAAATGTTTTTCTATAGAAGGGTTGCCATGGTAGTGGTGTCTCTTCACAGCAATAGAAAACCTAACTAAAACAGGACACTGTAACTTAGTTGAAAATTTCAACAAGTTTATTCAAAACTTATCCTGCTTCTTCATGTCTTCATTTCAAACTTTTATACCAATTATAAAAAGGGTAAGGATATAATTCCCTAGACATTTCCTTGTCAAGGAAAAGTTTACTCAGAGGCCTGTCAGTTCAAAGCATTCTGCAGAACTTGCTGTGCATTTATTTATTCTCCAACAGATGAGAATTTGTAGCATGAATCTTAAAAGGTCGTATTAAATAAAAACAAACCCGGAGCCAGGTATTGGGGTGAATGCTGAAAGATCAGAGAAGCAGAACAAGCCACAGCTAACCTCTCAGCCGATCCTATTTCCTCAAACTGGAAACCTGAGTCCTCATCTGAATGGATCTCAGCTGAACTGTTGCTCAAAAGCCTAAAAGCTTAAAAAAAGGCTTCAATTCCTGGTCCTTACACCTTATATACCTTTCTGCTTCCTGCCATCACTTCCTGGGATTAAAGGGATGTGTCACCATGCCTGGCTGTTTCCAGTGTGGCTTTGAACTCACAGAGATCCAGCGGGTCTCTGCCTCTGGAATGCTAGGATTAAAGGCGTGTGCTACCAAAACCTATCTTTAATATAATATAGTGGTTCTGTTCTCTGACCCTCAACCACAAGAATTTAAGCTCAGTGTGTGTGTGTATCAAGAACTTAATCATCTTTGCAGTGCTTCTCTGAAACGGGTGTTTACTTATTTTGGTGGTGCTAGAGATCAGAATATGTGCATGCTAAGCAAAATGCTACTACTGAAACATTGTTTAAAGAATGTTTTTCTGTTGGAAAAAACTACTGTCCACATGCTATAATAGATATACTTTCTTTTTTTTTTTTTTTTCCGAGACAGGGTTTCTCTCTGTAGTTTTGCGCCTTTCCTGGAACTCACTTGGTAGCCCAGGCTGGCCTCGAACTCATAGAGATCCGCCTGGCTCTGCCTCCCGAGTGCTGGGATTAAAGGCGTGCACCACCACCGCCCGGCCCTAGATATACTTTCTATAAGCCAAACTATGCCTACTTTAAAATTAATTCCCATGAATCTGATTGAATAAATGTATTGACACTGACTGTATTTATTCTCTTTGATCAGAGGTTCCTAGAGGTTTCTGTCTTGGCATTGATGTTTCTGCTATAAAAAGTTGTTTTCCTCAGTCCTGAATTTTAAAAATAAAATGCATCAAATAGGTAAAGTTCTAAACTCAAAGTCATCTGTGAGAGAGACAGATACCATCAATAACGGTCATCACTAGAAAGCAATAAACTACATAATGTATGACATTTTGGACTCTACAAACTCATCTGGACATTAATGGCAAACAATTACTTTAAAAATTTTATCTCAAGAGAAACTATTTTGTATAAAAACATGTGAACATTAAATTCTTCTAAAGTCTGTTGCATATACTATTTATGTTGGCTACATTTGTGAGCAAGTTAAGTTCTAAATTCCTGAAGGAGTATAGGAAGCCTTTTCCAAAACATAATTAGAAATGACTTAAGTATTTGCTGGACCCAAGTAATGCAGTTATGTTGAATTCTGTAAACATACATTAGTGACCCATTATAAATTATGTAAAATAGCTAAATGTCTATCTAAAAAGTCTAATAACATTTACCACAACCACATATATGAAAAAAATGCTAATGAATCAACTACACATGGTATATATAAAATATTCTATCCCAAAACCTGTATAACTTAAATATAATTTAGAAAAGCAAAAGTAAGTGATTGTATGAAAAAAAAAAAAAAAAGATCAGTTCATACCTAACAGCCCAGTATCTACATCATCTTCATTTTTCAAGTTTTCTGCATGCAATTCTGTAAACACAAAGAGAGGTTTAGGTAGAAAAAGCAGTATTTCTTCACAACATGAATATCCAAACTGTTCAACTGCCAGAAGTACCCTGGAGTCAGAGCTGGGTTCAACTTCTGAATTACGACCTATATTACCTTCGGCAAGCAAATACTTTTACAAAAGTCATAAATATGAGAATAGCGTTTATCCCCTGGGTTGTGCTGAACAAAGTTTGTATAAAAGAAATTTAAGAGCATCGTTTTGATTTCAGTTCCTTGCTCCAGTGTCCAAAACACCAATGTCCTCTGTGATGAACTTCTACTTATGGGCATACAACTTTATATAACAAAAGAAAAATATACTGTGTGCACGACAAAACTATCAGGGTTGAAGTAAAAAAAAAAAAAAATGGTCAAGAGTGTGACAGATTTGAAGCAATGGCAGCCAAACTTTTAAGGCCACAGTTAACAGCCAATAATATATTGAGAAGAAGTAATCTATCTTCCCCACCAAAATCAAACAATGGTAACCTGTTCAAGGGCTAACTGCATCTGATTTAGTTTTCATTAGTAAAGGTAATAGTGGAGTGACAAAGTGTTGAATCCTTTTAATACACGATACTCGGTTTTGAGGTTTCTATTTCTCAATAAATTGGCAAGTCAACACCATGTCTGTCCACTATAATGAATACTAAACCATATAACAAATCTGAATGGGGAAGAGCTGAAGAATGTCTTTCGGGCATTCCTCTTTGGCCAGTGCATCAATTTCTGACCCAGCAGAAGAACAGACTCTGTCCGGCAGTAACTCTACCTCATTACAAACACAGAACAGAAAAGCTATTTTGCCTATAAAAAGTAGAAAGTTGGGATGCGGGAAAGAAATCTTTGTCCTCCAGTTTCTCTCTGTTCATTTGTGAACCAGCCTTAGCACATCTACAGCCTACTGTCACATGAACTTTTTCATGAACCTTTGCAAAGGAGGGACTCTGTGATAAAACAGCCGGGCTAACGTCTCAACTAAAGTGTTCCATGCCTCTACATTCCTTCAGAGCGTGCATTTAGTCAGATCCTTTCTAAACGGTTCTCATTATGGAGCAGGGTCCTCCATCTGGGGAGAGAAGACAAAAGCGGGACGACTAAGGAAAGGTACAGTTTCGAGGGAAAGCTTCGGGGCGGCCACCGTGAATGGGGGCGAGTGGTGCACGGGCTCGGCTTTCCTCCGGACAGGCTTACAAGGGCCTGGGGCTTCGGTCAGTACCTTTAACGATCAGGTAGGCGATGGCGAGGAGGAAAGCAAGGAGGCCGGCGAAGAGCAGCGAACACAGGATGGAGAGGACCTGGACGGGCCAGCGCCGAGCCTGGGCTCTGGCGGCCGCAGTGGCCGGGAAGATGCCGTTGCGCTTATCGGGCAGGACGGGCGACCCGTCCCCGACGGGCGGGAGAAGCGGGGCCCTCCGGGGCTCCGACGACGCCCCGGCTGAGAACTCTGCCCGCAGGTCGCGGGCCACCTGGTCGCAGCCCTCGTCCTCGTCGACCTCGCCCTCCCCCCAGCCGTCCCCCTGAGTGAAGTCGGAATACCCAGGCCGAGCCGCGGGGCCCGGGGTGACCCGGCGGCGCCGTCGCGCGGCCGCGGACCGGGCACTCGCTACAAACGACATGGCGGGAAAAGACCGGGGAGACCCGCGGAGGACGAGCGTCCGCCGCCGCCACGCCCCCTCCCCGCGCGCCCCGGCAACAGCCAATCAGCGACGGCTGCCGGCGGGCCCAACAGCCAATCGGCGACGGCTGCCGGCGGGCCCAACCAACGCGCGCGGAGACGTGGGGGGGGGGGGAGCGAGTGGAGACCGACCGACCGACCACCGCGGGCGCCTCGTCCGGACGCGCCGTGGGGGCGCGCGCCCGGGGCCCCTGAACACACACGCGCGCGCGCGCACGGACACGCACACACGCACTCACACTCAGCGGGGCTCACCCGGCCCTCCCAGGTCCGGTGGGCCGTCCCCGCCCCCCCATAACAGCAGCTTCCCCGCCCCGCTCTGGCCGCTTCCTAACGGCCAATCGCTGGCTCCCTCCGGCGTGTGATCCCCGCCTCTACCGCTCCCCGCCTCCCCGCCCGCCCGCCCGCCCGCCGGCCCGGGAGCGCGCGCGCCATCACTCAGCGTCGGGCGCGCGCACAGCTCGACCCTCCCCCCCACACACCCACACACACCCCCCACTCCCAATTCCTCCACTCCTTCCCCCGCCCACGCCAACCGCGCACGCGCGCGCGCGCACTGGACCGATAAAACGCTGGGGGGGGGGAAACCGCTTACCCCGCCCCCACCCCACCCTGGGGGGCCTCAGGTTTGTGGGGCGAACGTATAACTAGGGCGGGAGGGGTGGCGGCGGAGGTGGCCGGACGCCACTGCCCCACCCCCCAGCGGGGTGAGGTGGTTCCAGGCCGGGAAGCGGGGGCCCCGGCCGTGTCCCCCTTTCCTGGGGGAAGTTGGTGGAGTTGTCCCGGCTGAGCACTCGACGCAGAAACTTCCTCCGTCCTCCCCCTTCCTTTCCCCCCCCCCTCCATGCAGGCGACGCCGAGCGAGGCGGAGGCCGGGGGCCAATCGCCGCGGAGCTGCGTGTCGGTCGCGCGCTCTGATTGGACAGCGGGGAAGCCCGTCAGTTTATTGGCCCCGTTGATCCCGCCCCGGAGCTCAGGGCAGCCTTTACCCTTTGGCCCCAGCGGGCGCCAGCCACTCAGATCGCTTCTTGTTGGTATGTGTAGCGGCAGTGGCCGCCGACGGAGCAGTCTGAGCCCGACGATGAGGCCGGGGACTGGAGCCGAGCGTGGAGGCCTCATGGTGAGTGAAATGGAGAGCCAACCTCCCTCGCGGGGTCCCGGGGACGGGGAGCGGAGATTGTCCGGCTCAAACCTGTGCTCCAGTTCTTGGGTCTCTGCTGACGGCTTCCTGAGGAGACGGCCCTCGGTAAGGGATCGGCTGGGTAGGGGAAAGCGGCACAATGAAAAACCGAGTCAGAGAAACAGGAAGCTTTCTCCAAACGGAGACGAGTGTACCAGGAAGAGCTCCAGATGGTGGGCTCCGTCCCAGGGGAGAGAGGGATGGAGGGCGGGAATGCACAAAGACGGATGTGGGACCTTGGACGTTCCAGTGGTCTGGGCCTAGACGGGCACCGGAGGAAGGTGCCGGGACCCGGGCGGGCTGTGCTGCTGAGAGCCCCAGGCCTGAGTGATAGCGGGGAGCCTTAAGTCTGTAGGACTTCAGAGAGAAGCTGCCATAGTTGGTTTGCTCCGGGAGCCGTGGTGGGGGTTTGCAGGGGTGGGGGGGTTCTGTCGGGAGAATTGGCAGCGGATACTTAGTTTCAGGCCAGGAACAATGGACATGTATGTATGTATGTATGTATGTATGTATGAATGAATGAATATGTATGTGTATGTAATATTTTAAGTTCGCTAAACGGGTTTGTTATTTGCATTTAGTTTCTGGGACAGAATGACAGCCTTTGTTTGATATTTTACCTATATTAAAATATTTGACTTAGGAACTAGTGTATTTATTTCTAAATGAAGTACTCTTCAGTACCCACATTCTGTTTTATGACAAAACCTCATCCAAATGAATGTAATTTTAACTAATAGAAGCTGGTTATATGTATAAAGGGGACAAAGTTGTGTTCACCGTAACAATTTTTAAGTTGGAATTCAATACATAGCCACCAAGTCTGGGCAGTCATTTAGCAGTTGATTAAATCATTGGGTGGGGAGGGGGCTGTAATCTGATAATGGATTTAACTTTTCCCTGTTTTGTTAATTTTCAGGCTCCTTAAAACAACCACTATAGTGTATTTTGTTTTAAGATTAATATTAGTGCCCGGCGGTGGTGGCGCACGCCTTTAATTCCAGCACCTGGGAGGCAGAGCCAGGCAGATCTCTGTGAGTTCGAGGCCAGCCTGGTCTACAGAGCGAGAACCAGGACAGTCACGAAAACTGCACAGAGAAACCCTGTCTTGAAAACTCAAAAAAGAAAAAAAAGATTAATATTAATATATGCTAATCTAATAATATAATCACAGTTTGACTTAATATTGTGCCTTACAGGTCAATTGATTTTTTTTTTTTTAAGTCACATTTTTGAGAAACATTTACTGTGTCTTGCTCACTTTACATTTTTCATTACTTTTCAGATGGGGCATCCTGGCATGCATTACGCACCAATGGGAATGCACCCTATGGGTCAGAGAGCAAACATGCCTCCTGTACCTCACGGAATGATGCCGCAGATGATGCCCCCTATGGGAGGGCCTCCAATGGGACAAGTAAGAATATGCTTTTTACTTTGTTTTGCTTATTTTTGCTTTACTGTGTCAAAACTTTAAAATGTAGGTCAGTGCTGTACTTTCGGCTGTTTAACGATTAGTTTATATCCACATTTTCAAACAAGACAAATATTGATCATGACTGTAACCAGATTTTGAATGTAGTAAAAAAAAATTTACTGACTTCCTTAACAAAATTAAGATTTAAGAATCTTTAAGCTGGGCGTGGCAGCACATGCCTTTGATCCCAGCACTGGGGAGGCAGAGGCAGGTGATCTGTGTGCTGAAGGCCAGCCTGGTCTACAGAGTGAGTTCCAGGACAGCCAAGGTGACACAGAGAAACCCTGTCTTGAAAAACAAAAACAAAATCTTTAAAGTGACATTATACATCTAGGCTCTTTGACTTAATGACTTTTTCCAGGCATGTTGATACTTAATGGTCTAGGAGTAAATATATATATATAAAATAATTTTGGTGAACTGTATAAATGCGTAGCATCAGAAAAATAGCAATTACTTGGGATTTTCATTTAGAATGGATTTTATTCTTGGAATATCTTCTTCTTGTTGGGTGTGAAGGGATTCTCTGCTCTACTACTAATTCTTCCCTGTACAGTGACAAATAGATAGCTCATTTTCTACTTAATTTTTAAAATGATTATTGCTTCAGCACTCCTACTTTTGAGTTGCCCCTTGCATCCCTAGCACAAATTGTAAGTGGACATTTTGTGGGAGTGATTTGGATCAAAAGATTTTAGCTGACTCAGTGACACTGGTAGACAGAATTTCTCTTTCTATGTTAGAAGTGTTCCAGAAAGGCCAGAGCTTCAGTTTCATGAACAGTTGTGTCCTATGGAAGGTTCTATAATACACAGATCCTTGGGCAGGCTGGGTTATTCATTTGAATGTCTTGATAAGTTGGGAAAAATTTCAGTTAGCAAAATATTTTGGAAAGCCAGTTGTATATTTTCTTTTGCTAATGAGTGCTGTTGACTTTGATAATAATGGTTTAAGCAATGAAGACTAAAGTTATTGGTGAAATTGCAGTGGAAACAGGAACCTGTTGTGTTTCTCTTTTTATTTTACCTTAAAAGTAGAGTGGCTCAATGTCAAGTGGTTTTCTTTTATATTTGGAATATAGCCCTTAATTTTGTATAAATTTTTTATTCAAAGGCACCAGACTGAAAAGATTCTGCCTGCAGGAGTTCCTTATATAAAAGATTCTTTTGCTCTGTTACTCTAGAATAACAGTACTTTAAGCTCCCTAGGAGATGCAGAGACAACTCTGATCCTTCTTCTGTACCTTTCCATCTCTAAGCAGCACAGAGCCCTTCTTGTTTTCTTGGTAGAGCTGCTCTTAACTAGATAATGAGCTTTTAAAAAATATTTATTCTTTAAATGCTCTGGTTCTTATTTAAAATTAGTTTCTTTCCACAGAAAGATAAAATAAAACAATTTGCTACTGCCAGATGCTTCTCTCTTTTCTGGGGCCTTCTGTTTCCATTGGGCCAATCAAGGTAAGTTTTGCAAGGGGTTGACCTGCTTACCCTTGCTGTAATGGTGCTGTTGCACTAGCAAACCTGAGATGCCAGCTAGTCATTTTCAGTACAATGCAGATTTTATTTTTGAAGTAATTGGCATAAGCTGGTCACAGTTTGCTTTATGGCCCTTTCTCTTTAGCTGTGCCAGTGACTGCCTTCCTAGTGAGTTGACTTGCTACTCAGTATACTTCAGATATTCTGAATTTTGCTTCATGGTTTTCTACTACTTTTTTTCTAGTCCAATGTTTATGCGTCATAAAGTACACCTGACTATTTAAATGTTTAGAATTCTTTCTCCCTCAGTTGGTCCCGGTGAGGATAATGAATGAATAGGGTACTAGCCCTGAAAGTCTCAAGAGAATAGGCATTGTTTTCTCAAAATTAGACCATTTTCTAGTACCCCTGTTTTTACCTAACAAATACGGGTCCTTACTTTTAGTCAAGCTAGTTAACCTTTTTTCAGCATTATGAAGCTGGGAAAGCATGATATACTGAATCCTCAAGGATTCTAGGACTCTTTCTTAAAGCTCTGTGAACTTTCTCTTAATGATGAACTGATCATTTTCCTACATCATTTCTTCTGTTTATATATGCTCAGAATTATTAATGAATAATAATTATAATGAAGATAATTGAGAAGTAGGGTGCCTGTATCATTGATGGCAGTGAATATATGGTTTTGCCATCCATCTTTTTAAAAAAAGTTTACTAAAAACTTTATAGAGTTTGGGACTGAAGGCTATATAATCTTCAAAAATAGTTGACTCTTTATAACTTCAGGGTTCCTCATCCACTGTTTCAACTAACTATAGTGCATGAAAAATAAATTATGTTTTTCCAGAACACAGACTTTGCTTTGTCGTATTCCCACATGAAACATCTATGTAGTTACCTATGTATAGAGCATGTATATCGTATTAGGTGTTATAAGTAATCTAGAGATGATTTAAATTATACAAGATGTCCATAGGTTATGTGCATATATTACGGCATTTTTTTATGAAAGAGACTTGCCATCTGGATTTTGATATGTACCAAGGTACTGAACAGGTCAGTCTTCTGTCAGTTATCTGCTGTATTGATCACGTCTAAGTTGTCTTGCTTAGATCAGCTGAAGACTAAAATAAGCAGCAGTCTGTGTTTACTGAATGAGTGTGGTCTTTGAGATGTTACTGAATATGACAAGAAATTTTAAAGTTTGTTTCTAAAACAATATGCAGACTAGACAATAGCGATCTAAGGTAAAACAGGGTTTGCAAAATTGAAATGCATCTAGTCACTTCAAGAAGTGATATGTTCAGTGCTTTCTCCTCTTCATTTATAAGATAAGCTAGAATGCTATTTTCTCCAATTCAGGCTGAGTCTATTAGTAAATACCTAGAAATAGCAAATATAACTTAATCATAATTATCTTTCAAATTCATCTCAGTTACCTATCATGTAGATGAAATTACCTCCTGATGCACCAACTTTTTGGGAAAGGCATACTTGTCAGTTAATTACAGAATTAGAAAATTGCACTGCTGGAAGGGACCTTACTAATAAATGAACTTAAATAGTATGTAAGGTTTTGGAGGGGTCTCTCTCTCTCTTTTTTTAAGTATTTACTGAAATTTTTTTCTGCTTAGGAATAATATTAAATACTTTGCAGCAGAAATTTCTGTCAAAATATTATCATGTATAAGGCTGTCTTCCTCCATACCCATTCAGAATAAAACATGTTTTCTCTTTAGTGTTTTCTTGTTTTATTTCTTTTTTTCTTTTTGAATGTGCTTTTTAATCACCAAGAACATTAAATTCTGCTCTCTTTATCAGCTGAATTTTGCCTTTGCCCAACAGAGTCCTATTAGCTGGTTTACTCTTCCTTGAGTGTTAATTTTCCTCCTCTTTAATGAAAAGAATGAAATTAAGTCTTGAGCTTCCTTCCAGATTTAACAGCTTGTGGTATCAACTTTCTTGGATTAATACGGAAATAAAATTTCTAATTAATTATTCAGGTTTGGGGGTGAATTTTTGATAGTATATCCATGAGTAATTATATTTTACAAATGAATTTGATTTTCTTACTTTATTACTGAGTAAGACAAACTCACAGATCTGTAACAGCCCAGGTTGTCCCATTCCCATCCCTAGGATACTCAACTTTTTTGAGCTGGCTTTCTTACTTCAAGGCTGCTATTTCCAATAAAAAAATACAAAAAATAAAATGTATTTCTTTGCTCAATAATCTCTAGTGTTTCTCTGTATCTGTGGCCTAGTATTTAAATTCCACAGCAATACATGCCAAAGCAATGAGTGGTGCATGTTTTCATACTAATCTTTTCATGGTGCCATAAATGGTTATATGAGCTCTTTACTTTAAGCTTATGCTGCTGTCTTTGCCCTCTTGCTTTCAAGATCACTGTTACCATGACATTTTTGCTTGCCTAAATTATTTCCTCAGAAATAATTTTGAACAATGTTAACTTCCTCTCTAAGTTATTTAACACCTATTTGATATGCTTGGAATTTTTACTTTTTTATTTTGGTACTTTGTGACATTTTCCTCCTTTATTTTTTCATTAATGTTTTCTGATTTGCTATTTTCCTAACAAGTAATAGATTATAAGCTCTTACAGAACAAGAACCAAGTTGTTCTTGCTAATAATTCTGTAGGTGCTGAGCACAGTTCTTGGTGCGTTGTGGGTGCTCAGTAATACTTGTTGAATGAATGAAACAAATAGATACTATTTCCTACAATGTAAGCTAGAAAGTAACTGATCACGTGTGCCTAGAGGTTACTTGTGACTACATTGTCTCTGTGTTTAGTATCTGAATCATTATTGGCCTTTTCATTTAGCAAAAACAGATAAAATGAAGTAATTTAGGGATTTCTTTTTCTGTCCTTTTTTTTTTTTTTAAGTAAAGACATCTAAATACTTCACTTAATGATAGGCACATGTATGTGTCATGTCATTGAGAATGAAATCTTGCCATATACATCTTTATAACAAAAGGTAAATTTGTAAAAGAGGTTTCTCGAGATAGCCACTGCATTAGTTTACCTTACTGGTGAAATACTTTGTTGTTTTTATTTTTAATATTAGCCAGTCGTAAAAAGGCACATAATAAATTCTCAAATCTAGGTAATTCTGTGCATTTACATTTCTCAAGCAAATACTTTTCTTTATAAAGAATATTAGCCAGCCGGGCGGTGGTGGCGCACGCCTTTAATCCCAGCACTCGGGAGGCAGAGCCAGGCGGATCTCTGTGAGTTCGAGGCCAGCCTGCTCCAGGAAAGGCGCAAAGCTACACAGAGAAACCCTGTCTTGAAAAACCAAAAAAAAAAAAAAAAAAAAAAAGAATATTAGCCTAGAACAAATGTTGTCTTTACTTCTATACTGTGGTTAGAGTTTGACAGTTTATACTAAGACTACAGATGTGCTTATTTCAGTTATATTTAGATGGTAACTTATTTAAATATGAACTCATTCAAAACTTGAGATGCAGTAATGTTTTGAAGTGTTTAATGTTTGGAGTGATCTGAGAAGACTGTCTCAGTTTGAAAGAATGGATCGCTCCCTCTTTGAGATGTACAAAATGCTGTTATTGGGAAGTCTTGGAGGAACCTTTTAAAGCAGATGCTAGCTGTCTTGTCTATCTTCTCTACCACCTTTCCCTAGGAGCATCTTATTCATGAGAAATGCTACTAACACTTAGTAAACATTCTAAAACAGGTGTACTAGAAGATCCCTCCCTACCCCATTTTCTTAGTGTTTACCCAGGGAAATGGGCCTGTCTTGAAAGGTTTATAAGTAAGAATGGATAGATTATGTCCTCTTGTTGACGTTCATAGTTTCTCATTTGGTTATCTTATACCTTCACATTTCTTTTTTGTCAGACATTTACATCTCTGATGAATGTTCTTAATATAAATGTGCGATGTGTAGCTTGCTCTTAAAAGCCTCCCATGATGTGTGGAGTGGCTGGCAATACGGAGAGTGTGGGAATGTTCCTGGGTACTTGGAAATGTTATACATATGAGTCTTTGATTTTTTTTTTTTCTTTTTGTAGTCAACTTAGCATCTGTTACTTTCCATCTATTTTAAGCAATGGTTAATTCTAACTAGCAGTTACTAAAGTTGTGGTCATTTGCTTTGGTGGGCTTAAATCCATTGTTTCTTGGTGTGCTCAAGTGGAAATTGACTTCTCTAAGTGGGTTTGGTGCTCTTAGGGATATATATTAAAGGACTATAATGCCAGAAATTGAGAACTGTTTTGGGTTGAAATACAGTTTGTTGTATCTAAGGATCTAATTTTTCATTTAATCAAAAATTTGAATGGTTTATCTTAAACTTTTGTTTTTTTTTCCAAATGTAGTCGAGAAAAGTTGCTGCCTCTGTGAAGGAGACTTCATTGATTTCTATGTGCTGTATAATTATGTTTCAGTAAACTAATGGCTGCATGTATGATAGTAGTCTCATAGATTAGAGTGGACCTGAAAATATTTATGATCTGCTATATTTCTTTAACTATACATTTTCTATATTTATATATACAAATACTTTGTATTACAGTTTCCTATAGTATTCAAGTACATTTGATGGCCCAGTGACATAGCTGTCATGGTCATAGCAAAAAATACTGCTCCTGTGTTTATGGTAATGTGCTACGTTACCAGTCATATTAAAGACAGTCCACATAAGTCATGTATAATGCAAAATACTTGAGTTAGTAATGATACTAATAGACTATTGCTGATTTATGTACTAATAAATTTGTAGTGCTGATTTGTGTACTAAAAGACTATATTGCTGATTTGTGTTTACTATGCTATTCTTTATTGATTTAGAATGTATGTCACTTACAGAAACAAAGTCATTGTAATAAAATAGTGTCATGTTACGTCTTGTTTACTAGGTAGGCCTCTTGATAAGTCAGAAGGTTATATTCAGTGATTGATCTGTTTCAGCTAGGATTGTGTATGTACACCTTGCATAATAACAAAATCACATGTTGTATTTATCAGTGAGTGTGTCTCTGCATGCTGTATTTAATGTTACAGATTATCCTTTCAGTACTAACAAAGTATATAGATGTAATACTGACTCTAGCTTGAAGAACATGAAAAGGGAATTTTAACGGTCTTGTGTCCCAAAGGCTTTAGATGATGTTTTTAGTATAAAATTTAAAACCCTTAATTTTATAGGACTTAAGAACCACAATTTTCTGTTTCTTAAATTGAATTTAGAACTTTCTTTAAAAAATACAGTGGTACCCATTTTTATTCAACTACATTTCTGAATTTATTATGTTGCCTGTTGTAAATGATTATAATTCTGTCTTCATGTCTGTGTCTGTATAAGCTTTGAGAAATTCATGTACTTTATTGAATTTAGTCCCCCTTTCTGATAACTTGAGTTGGCTCTATTAGTCCAGGTTCTATTTGGTAACTGGATGGTCTAAAGAGTTAAATGAATTGTATACCAACATTGCAGAGCCAGCATTAAATTTGACTCTAAATCTGGGATTGACTTCTTATTACATGTATTATTTATTTCTATTGAAAGTAAAAAGTTTATGCTGTTCACTGGATACCTTTAATGAGGAAAACAAACGAAAAACAAAAACAGAAAACACCTGAGAAATAGACAAGGAATGGCTGAGGAAAAGCGTTCTTTCATTGTAAAAGTTTAATAAGCACAATGATAATAAAATACTGTTGGTTGGTCTTTCATGTTTCCAGGTGCTGTGCATAGATTCAGCCATTGATCATTCAAAAATATTTAGAGAAAGATTTGTGTCTGTGCTGAATGTGCTCAGGCATTTTGCAATATAAAAGCTATGTAGCATTTGATATTTATTAAGTATTATAAGAAATCTAGATATTTAAAATTTTCCAGGATTATGCATAGATTATATATAAATACTTTGCCATTTTATATGAGATAAGTATTTGGAGATTTTGTTATTCATTAGGTGGTATTAGAACCATGAATACTGTGAGACAACTCCAGTAGCTATCCTATCTTTGGTTGAGCACTATTTAAATTGCCTTACGTTAATTTTTGCATTTGATTGCTCACAATAAGTCCTATCAGATGATATTTTTGCTGTTGATGAGAAATTGAGGTCCAGAGAAGTCAATGTCATAGCAATCCAAGATCCTAAAGTCAAGCTAGGGTAGGAATTCTGCTAGTCTACCTTAATAGCTGTGCTAGGCTGCTTCTCTCTGTAAAATTATAAAATGTAATCAGCTGAGTTAGCTTCCTCAGAGCATGAAGGGTAGCTCCTCTTATTAGGTATGTATGTTCTAAGATTTCCTGTGGATTCCTGAAACTGAACCATATACACATGGTTACTGTTTTTTCTTAAATGCCCTACTGTGTTGACATGTAATACTAGAGTTTATCTGTCCTTGGAAATTTTGTGCTCTGATAACTCCTTTACATTGTTACTGTACTTACGGTTTGGGGCCATTATTAAATAAAATGAGGGTTACTTGAAGTTTTGCACAGAATGTTGCCAAACCTAATATTTTTAGACCTACATTGACCATAGGTTACTGAATATGGGATGTGAAACACAGATAAGAGGTGGAAGAGACTATTTGATTTACTTTAGAATAATAATTTAGTAAACTAAACCAAGCACAGGAGTTGTCTTATTAAATGTTTTCTACATGTGAACAAATTATAAAAATACTGTTTACCTTTTATATAGATATTTAACAGAAAATGTATTGACTTTATGTTACTGTTTTATTTTTTAATTTGTTTTTGTTATTTTGAGATGGAGTCATCAGATCCCCTGTGCTTCGAGTTAACAGATGATTGTGAGGCTCCATGTAGGTGCTGGGAATTGAACCAAGGTTCTAGAAGAGTGGTCAGTGCTCTTAACTGCTGAGCCATCTCTCCAGTCCCTTGTTCAACTTGTATAGCATTCATACTGCTTTTACTGTTTTTTTTTTTTAAGTACATAAAGTGGTAAATAAAACACTCATATCTAAGATTAGAAACTATCTGGGATGCTAAGAACAATTTAATAGGTTGTGTGGTGGGCACTTGTTTTTATTCATTGATTTATTGCCCTCAATAAATCAATGTGCTGCTTCTAAATATCTATTCTCCTAGTACTAGACACTGAATACAAGGCCACCTGCATACTAGACAAGTGCTCTACTATTGAGCTTACATCTGCAGTTGTATTTTTATCTTTAGGAATGATCTTGTTGGGGAGATTGTCCATGCTGATTAGGAACTTTTGGTTTTCCTTCCTTGGCCAGTAGTGTAGTAGCAGGGCTTTATTAAAAGGGTCATCCACAATACCTGGCTTGAATACATCCTGATAAATGGCTTTAAAATCTCCCCCCTACTCCAGGGCTGGAGATATGACTTAGCGGTTAAGAGCATTGGCTGTTACTTCTTGGTGTTCACTTTTCCCCAAACACTCTGTCTCTTTTCTTAATAACTGAAGCTTGTAGTTATTATAGTACTTTATATATTGGCCAAAGTATAGTATCTTTTTTTTTTTTTTTTTTTTTTTTTGGTTTTTCGAGACAGGGTTTCTCTGTGTAGCTTTGCGCCTTTCCTGGGACTCACTTGGTAGCCCAGGCTGGCCTCGAACTCACAGAGATCCACCTGGCTCTGCCTCCCGAGTGCTGGGATTAAAGGCGTGCGCCACCACCGCCCGGCCAAAGTATAGTATCTTATAATACATTTCACATTAAGCTAATGTGAATGGCCACTTATGCTTAGAAGAAAATGATGTTTCGTGAAATTGTTGTGGCACTATCATAGTAACTAAGCTAAGAATTTTTCCTTTTTAGTAAACCTCATTTTATTGAATTTAAGGGTTTATTAACAATGGGGGGGAGGCAACCCAAAATAGGAAATCTAAAAGACTTTATAGTTAGATCTGGCTAAACCCTCCATGTGAAACAAGAAACTTTAACCATGCCAAAGAAAACAAACATGGCTATCTCAGTTTTGGTTTGGGAAGAAAATTAAGCCACTATTGAGGATTTTTTAAAAAACGCCACTTTTCTTTAAGTTTACAGCCTGGATTCACTTTCATTAACATTGTGATGTTAAAACAGCAAAAAGAATATATAATAAATATATCATTAGTCTCAAATTAGGGGTGCTGTCGAGAAACTACTATAACTGAATCAAAGCCTTAGAATTTAACTTCAGAGACAGCAAATTTAAAATGTACCTCTATGATCTGTGTTTAGAATAATAGAAACAGGAATCATTGTAACATTTCCTAAATTGATAATGGTGGCTTAGGGAAATAGATCTTTCTACCATGCTCAAAACTCGTGAGAGTTCTAAATATATCAAATTTCTATAGTAGTTTTTTTTTTAAAGATTTATTTATTTATTATGTATACAGAAGAGGGTGCCAGATCTCATTACAGATGGTTGTGAGCCACCATGTGGTTGCTGGGACTTGAACTCAGGACCTCTGGAGGAGCAGTCAGTGCTCCTAACCTCTGAGCCATCTCTCCAGCCCCTCTATAGTAGTTTTATATGAAGTGTAGTATCTCTCATATTGATGTTCTTTAGTTTCATATTCATACCATCATTTTAGAATACTTAATTACATAAAAATTTAAAAGCTCACAGATAACTTTGTCAGGTAAAACAAGTGTAATTAGATTCTGCCTGCCAAGACTTAGGGAAAATGCTGAAGACGACTGTAGCTTTGTATTTCCTATCACATCTCATTTTCTAACTATAACTAAATTCCACACTCATGAACAATTTCAGTGTTTGAAATGTGAGAAATAGGAAGGACAGTGAAAGAGAAATCTGTCGGGTCTGTTTTTTCTTTATGTGATTTGGATATTTGCTGTCTCTTTGGTATGACTAAAATTTCGCACCTCTATCACGGGAGTTTTGTGGCTTTTTTTTTTTTAAATGGGATTTTTGTCTTTAAGTTATAGTCAGTAGTTCAACTCAGTTTAGTTTACTTTCAATTTCAGTTTAGTTTCAACTTAGTTTATTCAGTCTATTGATGCCGTGAATGGTCTCTTTAAGTTAATACTTATGCTACCTTTAATTTGTTTGTTTGTTTTAAATTCTACTTTTTAAAGCACTTTTTGTTTCTTAGGAGAAAGTACTTTTTTCCCCCTGGTTTTCAAACTACCACTTCTGAAATTATCATAGGGTTCTAGTTTGGAATGTAGTACCAGTTTTTTATTTGTTGTAAATACAGGATATTTAGATTTTCTCACTGTGCTTTTGAAGTGCTTTCTTTCTAATGACGAGTTAGTTGCCTGTTGAGTTTACTCTTGTTTTCCTAAGCACAAGTGTGAGACATATCTCTGAAGGGTAGATGGGTTTGAAAGCAAGCATAGTTTTTCCTTGCTTGCTGCTGCTTTTTTGCTAAGATGTATGTAGGTTTTGGAGGTGTCCATGCTTGTTTTCAAATTCTATGCTTTTTATGAAATATTATTTGGCCATATCGTCAAAGTAATCCATCACATTCTTGTAATCATAATTTCTGTCCAATAGTTTAAATAATTTTTAGCTCTTTTTTTTTTTAAATCAGTTAACTCCATGCAAGTCTATAGGTGTGCCAGCCTATTTCACTTTGTGTTTTAACAAGTAATAAAACTACACATAGATATTCTTGCCTAATTTTGTATTTTCATATTGACCAATGTGCTTATATTTTTCTGTTCCTATTTTTTAACTTGTTCATTTAATTTGAAGCTTGAATAACCAGTTTCCTTGTCCAGTACCCATGGTTATTACAACTTTTTTCCCCCTACAAGTTTCTTAGATCCCTTTGTTACTCTTACTATATTAAAAATTCTAATATGGGACTATATATTTTATTTTATGTAATATAGATGAATATTGGATCAGATGCTTTAGAAAATGAACCATCTGGTTTTTACGCATGCTTAATACATACTCAGATTTTAATTTGGTCATTAGTAGACTAAATTAAATTCTCACAAACTAATATGTTCAGGTATTTACGTGCTTTTCTGTACTTAACTTATGACTAAAGGGTTTTATTTATATATATTTTAAGTCAGTATTTAGATTTTAAGCACTGTAGATCTAAGATTGTGAAAAGGACTGGATTACTATAAATTTCATTCAGTACAGATTAAGAATAAAAGGTGAAAATTCTGATACATTTTTATCTTATAGTCTTGTTGCAAAGAAAGAAACAATGCTCAATATTTTTATTAAAAATAAAAGAAAATGAGTATTCTCAAGTTTTAAGTTAGACTAACATAGTCTATTCTTCTAAATTTACTTAATTAAAATATTTTTACCACACAAATGAATTACGGCGTAAGTATTGGAACAGGATCATTATAGAATACTTCATTCATTCAACAAGCACTTACTAGGCATATTATTTATATAATAAAGTAGCATAGTTTCAGTGGTTTATATTCTTAAATTATATTTACAGTCCTATAAAGTGTTTGGATCTTGCATGGTAACCATTTTTTAACTTTTATTTTAGATGCCTGGAATGATGTCTTCTGTAATGTCAGGAATGATGATGTCTCATATGTCTCAGGCTTCCATGCAACCTGCCTTACCGGTTGGTAATCTTGTGAAAATAATTATTTTCTGAGTTTTGATTGCTTTCATGTATAAATAATAATGTGCATGTACTTGATAGACCACCCCAACACTAAAATGTAACATGAATTGTAATTGAGCATTACATTGCAATATATATACATGTTCAATGATGAAATTAATTCTATAATGAACAAGGCACTTAAACAGGTTGTGAGAGAAAAACCATTGTAGTAGTCTTGTAATATTTTCAAAGGTGACATTTTATTTATTTTATGCTAGTAAAAATTGATATTCAACTTAAAAATGAGAAGACTTAATTTGAAATATCCATTTTATTGAAACTTCAGCTATTGCAAATTAACTTAGAAAATTCTTGAATAGACTTACTGTCATACTTAGGTAGTAATTTGGTGATTTTTTTTAAAAATGATATTAGTGTAAGAATGTTTATTTCTTGAGAGCCTACTGGTTTTAATGAACAGGTAGGACATACCTATTTGGAATAGTAAGATTTTATTTAGTGTTTGTATATACTACATTACAAAAATATCTTGTGGAATCTTTGGCCCTATTTCTAATATGTTAATATTGGTTCGTTTTGTTGATTAATAAAACTTGGTTTTCAGAGCTTTGTAGATTTCAGAATTGAGAGGGAAGAGTTTTGGTTCTGCATACAATTGATAACCATGCAATGTCTTAAAATGCTAAAATTACCCCAACTTTATTGATCTCTTGTAATGTATAGCAAGCCTCAGAGTTGGAACCACCAGAAATTTTACAGTTGGTTGAATTTATGGCTTATAGATTACACATGGAACTGATTCATTGTACCTTATTTCTATAAAATGTAGTTTAAGTAATTTGAATGGTAGTAATTTAATTTCTCTTCTTGCAGCCTGGAGTAAATAGTATGGATGTAGCAGCAGGTATGTGTATAGTGGACTTCATTTGGAAAGTTGCAGGCATATTAACAAGGAATGAAAGTGGTTATCTGGGGTTGAAGAGACAGTTCAGCAGTTAAGACCACTTGCTATTTTTTTCAGAGGACCTGGCATCTGTTCCTCATTCTCACATGGTTAACAACCATTTGAAATTTGAGTTTGAAAGGAATCTAATGCCTTCTTCTGGCCTCCTCAGACACCAGGCATGCATATGCTATACATATATACATATATTTTGACAAACCACTCATGCACATAAAATTAGTTTTTAAAACTGATCTTTATGATTGGTTAAAATTTTCTCAATATCTGATAATAGACAGATAGCATTTATAATTGCATTCTTTTTTTTTTTTTTTTTTTTTGGTTTTTCGAGACAGGGTTTCTCTGTGTAGCTTTGCGCCTTTCCTGGGACTCACTTGGTAGCCCAGGCTGGCCTCAAACTCAAGAGATCTGCCTGACTCTGCCTCCCAAGTGCTGGGATTAAAGGCGTGCACCACCACCACCCGGCTATAATTGCATTCTTAATTCAAATTTATTATATAAAAAAGCCTTTGGTTCTCATAATTTTTTATATTTTATAATTATTATTAAATAATTAGGATTTATTTATTTTTTATTTTTTATTTTATTTTTTTTGGTTTTTTCGAGACAGGGTTTCTCTGTGTAGCTTTGCGCCTTTCCTGGGACTCACTTGGTAGCCCGGGCTGGCCTCGAACTCACAGAGATCCGCCTGGCTCTGCCTCCCGAGTGCTGGGATTAAAGGCGTGCGCCACCACCCGGCAAATAATTAGGATTTATATTGAAACATTTGATCTGAATTTCAGTGATTAACAATCTTGTCAACATAGTCAGGGCTCAGAGAATATTTGCTTAATGAAAGAACTCTCCTGAGTCCGTATTTCTACTTAGGGAACATGGGAAGAGATGGTAGCTCCTCTTGTTAGATGTGAAGTATTTTCTTGTCATGAACTTCTAGGCTACTTCACAGTCATTTTTGTCGTTGTTACCTCCTGGGTCCTCATAGTCAACTTACCCTTCCAATGCTTTGTGTCTGTTGTTGAGACTCATAGTCAATTAAATGCTTTCCATATATGTAAACCTTTGTTCTGTTTTGTTGTACAGTCTTTGCTTTCTCTGTTACTTAACATTTTAAGTTGACTAGTTTCTAAAGTTAGACATTTATATGAGCTTTGTCCCTAACAAACACCTGAAATCCCTTACATTTTATATATATGGTAGTGTAGGAGACTAACAAACCTTTCTGCAGTGGTGGAAGTATTCTGTAACCTATACTTAGTATCATACAGTTGCTACTAACTACATGTAATTGGTATGTGAAATGGGACTAGTTCATTTGAAGAACTATTTTTTAAAATTATTTAATTGTAATTTAAATTTTAAGCAAGTGTGTATGGTGTCTCATGAGTACTGTGATATACAATACCACATGCATAGGATTAAAGTAACTGAATTTGGCAAAAGTTAGAGAATAGAGGCATTATTTGTACTTTTGTAGCATATATAAGAAAGAAAGGAATAAAATGAGATTGACAGAATAGCCAGAAAGCAAGATAAATGTTTCTCATTTTGGCAATCGACAATTAACTTTGGAGATTGAAAGCTCAAGTTCTAAAAATGCTCTGTGCTATAGATGTATGTTTTGTTTGTGGAATGGGAAGCAAGTCAACAGATAATATGGGACAGCTTATAAGCTTTAATAAGAACAGAAAGGAAGAAATAATAATAAATATTGGAGCTGTTAAGGATCACTTCATTTACCACTGTAAATATTTTGTCTTTTAGGTGCAGCATCTGGTGCAGTAAGTACTGTTTAAACTCATTACTTGCTTCTTTACTTTTTTTTAACCTATTGCATTGATCCTTGTTTTCTAAAGATTGATGTGCTAAACCAGTCCTTAGTTTCCCATGCCAAATGTTGAAACTATTTTAGAATCTAATTTTCATGAGAGTTAGGAGAGATTATTTCTATTTTATGTGACTGTTTCAAAATACCAAGGCCAATTACTTTTGTAAAAAACAAAACAAAACAGGCTTTTGGTTTTCCATTGGGCCATCTGTGGTGGAAACAGCACCAACATGGAGATTTTCATAAAGACCCTTATGGGGAAGACCATCACCCTTGAGGTTAAACTTTCAGATGCTATAGAAAAGGTAAAATCCAAGTTCCTGCTCATCAAAGGCTTTGCTGGTAAGCAGCTGAAAAATGCCATACTTTGTCTGACTACAACATTCCATGAAAGTCCACCTTTCATTCTATGTTGAGACTTCCTGGTGGTGCTGAGGAAAGGAAGAAGTCTTGCAGCATTCCCAAGAAGACTAAGCAGAAGAGAAAGGTTAAGTTGGCTGTGCTGAAATTCTGTTAGGTGGATGAAAATGCAAAATTTTAGTTGCCTTTGTGAAGAGTGTCTTGATGAATGTGGTGCTGGAGATTTCATGGCCAGTTACTTTGACAGACATTACTGTGGCAAGTGTAGTCTGTCTGACTTAACTTTTTCAACAAACCAGAAGACAAGGAGTTGTGCATGAGTTAATAAAAACAAGAATTGGGATGGGGGGCCACAAAAATGATGTTTGGAACTGGAGAGATGGCTCTGTGAGTAAGTGTTTGCTCTACAAGCATAAGAACTTAATTTCAAATCTTTATCATCAGTGTAGAAGCATACATACCTATAACCCCAGCATTGAGAGCCAAGACAGGAGAGTTCCAAGATTTGGCTGACGAGCTTAGCCAAACAAATCAGTAAGCTTCTATTTTGATACGAGAGTAAGACAGAGAGCAGTAGACTCAAGTCCTTCTCTGTCCTATATCTGCATTTGCAATGGTGTGTGCATATACTCCCACCCCTTCCTCACCAAAGGCAAGAAGAAAGATTTATATTTCATATAGTTTTGAAGTCTGAAAAATCCAAGATCTGACAACGCTATTTGTTTGGCCTGTGGTTAATGCCACCATCTTAATAGCATGACCAAAGACACTACTTTGGTGTGTAAGAAAAGTATGGTGTGGAAAAAAATCAAAATGGCCAGGGAGTAAGAAATAGGTGAAGCCAAGGAACGTTGAAGTAGAATTTTTACTTTTTTAGGCAGAATCTTATATAACCCCTATAATGTCCTAGAGGCTCACATACTTTCCTAGAATTGGCTCATGCAAACTGTTCATCCAAGTCTTTGTTAGATTTTTACAAAGTAAACTTGTTGAATTGTACATAGTCTAAGTTCTTTTAGGAAACTCATAATTTTAAAAAAATTGTATAACTTCTAGGAAAATTACTCTTGATTTGTTTTCATGTTTTTATTAGTAGACTTAATATAGCAAGTATTAGTAGTTACTTAACTTGCTTTATCTTGTGAAGAAAACGTTACAATTGTTAGAGTATTTGACTTATACACTAATAATTTAAACTATTCATCTTACAGTAAACAAATAATTAAAACTTTCTCCTTAAAATAATAGTTTGGACAAAATCAAGAAAATGTATTTTTATTTTCATTAACCTTTCATATATAGAATAATGGGTTTCATTATGACATGTTCATGCATGCATATAATAAACTTTAAATATATTTATCCTCCTTTTGTTTGTCCCTTCTCAAGTTAAGTCCTGTTTTATAAAAGTTCTCCATTATTTAATGGAATCTAGGGTGATTATATAACTTGGCTGTCTTGGAGGGTGTCTTGTTAAATACGAGTGTGCAAGTCTCCCTTGTGTTTTGACTTGATTCCTTCAGGAATATAACTGAGAAGTGGGATAGCAAATCCTAGTTTAGTTTGTTGAATAACCTCATGTTTCTGAAGTGGCTATACTAATTTACCTTCCCAGCAACAGTGTATGAGGGGTTCCTGTTTCCCATACAACCTTGACAGCATTTGTAGTTTGTTGCTTTTTCTTTTCTTAATAATTCCAATTTTAACTGCCAGAAGTAAATGAACTTCTTTGCATTTCCCTCTTAGCTAAGGCTATTGAGTTATTCTATTTATGGGTCTTTTGTACTTCTTAAGAATTGTCTGCTTTCTGGGTATGGTGGCACATTCATTTAATCCAAGTACTTGGGAGGCCAAGGCAGATGGATCTCTGAGGTGGAAGCTAGCTGGTCTACATATAGTAAGTTCCAGGAAAGCCATGGCCACATGGAGAGACCTTGTTTCAAAAAACGACAAAAATGTCTGCTCAGTTCACTTGTCCACTTATTGATAGTACTGTTCTTTGGGTGTTTCATTTTGATGTAATCCAGGTATTCCTCATATGTGAGATGAATAGCTGGCAAAGGTTTGTCTACCATTCTTAGTCCATCTCTCTACTGTGTTGTTGTTTCTTTTGCTGGGCATGAGTTTTTACTTGGATAAAATCCTGCTTGTCAGTTCTTATACTATTTCCTGAGGTACTTGCCATCCAGAAAGTAACTATATCCTGAAGTGTTTCTTTTACTGATTTCAATGTTTTAAGTCTTGCATTAAGTCCTTTGATCCACTTTGAATTTATTTTTATAAAATAAGAGAAAAAGACCCAGTTTCATTCTAAGTGGATACCCACCCAGTTTTCCGGGCATAATTTACTGAAGCTGCCATACTTCCAATATATTTTGTTACTCCTAGTTGTGAATCAAATGGCTGAATATTCATGAGGGTTTTTTGATTGGTTTTATTTTTTCCCCCTGTAACCTGTTTCCTTGGTTGTGGTTTTCATTGTCAACTGAGCTTTATGGAGACTCATGCAGGAAGATTGGTGAGTTGTATTTCTGTAAGAAAATTTCCAGTGGATGAACTATGGAAAAGACAGACTCTTAAATTTATGGGACACCAGTTTGTAGACTGGAAGCTCAGATGGAATAAAAGGGAGAAAGGCAGAGGGTGGTGGCTTTGCTTTCTGATTCTTGCCCACCTACCATACTTTCTCTGCTTTAATGGACTTTGAAACTTTAAACCAAAATGAATCATTGTTAAATTGTTCTGTCAAGTGTCTTCATAACAATAAGGTAACTAATATAGTCATGGCTGGTTTTTCCTTTGTATCTTTTTTTATTTATTGTGGCTCTTTAGTGAAATTTGAAGTCAGGTGTTGGTAACTAGAAGCTTTTTTTTTTTTTTTTTTTTTTTTTTTTTTTTTTTTTTTTGATTTTTGAGAAAGGGTGTTAATATATCCCTGGGTCTCCTGTAGATGTCTCTGTAGACCAGGCTGGCCTGCAACTCAGAAATTGCCTTCTTCTGACTCCAGAGGATTAGCATTTTTGAAGAATGCTTTGGATATTCATAAGAATTGTATAATTCTTTGAAGAATGTTTTTCAGATTTTGGTGGGGATTGCATTTAAGCTTTGGGTTACTTTTGGTAACTGAGCCATTTCCTAATACTAATTCTGCTGAACGAGTAATATAGAAGGTCTTTCTGCCTTCTTTCTTTGGTGTTACACAAAGTTTTCATTATGAAGGTATTTCACTTACTTAATTGGATGTATTTCTAGTTATTTTGTTTTGAGGCTGTGGTTTATAGGATTATTTTCCTAATTTATTTCTCGTGTATTCACTATTTGTATATAAAAAATTACTATATAATGCTTAGTATTTATAAAAGCTAATTTTTGCATGTTTATTTTGCACTCTACTACTTTACTGAAAATGTCATGTCTGAGTTTTCTGGTGGAATCTTTGGGATTTTTTTAAATATATGGTTATTTTCAAATAGGGATTATTTGATACTGTTTCCTTTCTGTACCTCTTTATCTTACTCTACTGCTAAGAATCCAAGCATTTTATTGAATAAAGGTGGAAAGAATTGACACCCCTTTTAAAGAAATACCTTGAGATTTTCTTCTTTTCATCTAATACTGGCTTTACACTTGCCATATACTATATTTATGTTGAGGTATGGTCCTTTTTTCCAGATTTCTTCAGGGCAGGTTTGTTTTCTCCTGTGACCTCCTCACTTTCCTTTCTTCTTCCCTCCCTCTGTTTTTTTGTTTTGCTTTAGAGAAACAGGGTCTGGAATTCTATGTAGCCCAAACTGCTCTTGAACTTTGGATCATCCTGACTCTACCTCCCAAATGCTGATGTTACAGATGAACATCACCATACCCAGGTTATGTGGGACTGGAGATTGAGTCCAGTTTGGTGTTCGTTCAACTTAGTTACACCCCCAGTTCTTCATGAACACATGTTGAGTTTTACTGTTTTTTTCCCTTATATGTAGTAAGGATATTATATCTTATTTATGTGCTATATTACTTTTATTGAATTTTATGTTGAACCATCCTGAATCCCTCAGATGAAATGAACTTGATCATAACGTGTAATTCTGTTAATATTCCATTACATTGGGTTAGTGCAAAAAAGAATTGCAGTTTCAGACCATAAATTTCAGATAAAAACTAGGCTGAAACACATCTTCTTTAATAAACATATTAACAATTTTACTCAATGTATTTTTGCCAACAAAAAAAGTTTGTTCAGGCAGTGTTGTTACATGCCTTTAATCCCAGCACTTGGGAGGCAGAGGCAGGTGGGTCTATAAGTTTGAGGTTAGCCTGGTCTACAGAGCATGTTCTAGGACGGCAAGCATGAGTTCCAGGACAGCCAGGGCTACATAGTGAAACTCTGTCTCAAAAAACTGAAAAGAAAAAAAAAAGTTATGTTTATTCCCATTTTGTGAAAGTCCTTCCAGATTCAGTAGGATTCTTGGAATGTATTCTCTTCATTTCATTGATTATAGAGGTGTATTCCCTGCAAAAAGCTGTTAGAATGTTTGAAGTAGTTAAGTTGGCAAGAGATCAGATATTAGATAATGAGCTTATTAATAGCTCTTCATTCAAGTTTTGAAGTGTTGGTTATATCATGCATTGTTAAACATTTGGGGGAAGAATTGAACCCTTTCTGTTGATCATACCTGGCTGCAGACATTTGAGTTTTTTTAGTGTAGCTAGAAAACCTGCCCAATTTGGTGAACATTCTTCTCGGATGCAGTGAGATTCATAAAGCTGAGGTAGATCAGATCTGCAGCAGACCACCAAACAGTTACCAGGACCACTTTTGGATACAAACTTGGCATTAGAAAGTACATTGGAACTTCTGGCTCTTAACCACTTAGCTGGTTATTGCTGATAGTCACACATAAGCACATTTGTCATAGCATATCATAATCCATTCAAGAAATGGTTTCTTTTTGTTGCATAGAGTAAAAGGAAATGTAGGTTCAGGATTTTTTTTTTTTTTTTTTTTTAATTTTTGGTCAGTTCATGAGGCACCCTACCCACTTAGCAAGCTTTATCACCTTTCCAATTTTCTTCAAATGCCAAGTGACTGCTGAATGTTCCATACTGAATTCTTTGGCCACTTCTTTTAAAATGATCAGCGTTGATGATCATTACCAGCTTTGGATGGCCAGCTCCCTAGCTTCTCATCTTGAAGACTTTGCTCTCCTTTGCAAATTTCTCAGATCTCCTCTGTATTGTTAGTATATTTGTTATCAGTTCCTGGAACAAATGCACTGTTGATGTTTTGAGTTTTGTTTGCTGCTTTACCAGTATTTTAAACTTAAGAAAATTGTTTGAATTTGCATTTTCTCTAAAATTTCCATATATAAAGTAAACAGTGACCAATATTCTTTAATAAAAAATATGAGAGATACATATTAAAACACTAATCTCTTGTATTAAGAATGTATTTGAGTTGGGCCATGGCTAAACTACACAAAGAAACCCTGTCTTGGAACCCCCCCCCCAAAAAAAAAAAGAAAATATTTGAAATCCTTGTGCATAATGAGGTTGTCTATTTTGATATCTTTTTTGTTGTTGCTGTTGTGTTTTTTTATTTTAAATACGATCACTTACTGTTATAACCTTCTCTAGGCTGCCTTGGCAGTGTGTCTCAGAGGTTCTGATTTGGATGTGTTTTCATTAGCATTTGTCTATGAATTGCGTTATTTCCTTTCCGGTTGTTTGGATGACTGACTATTCATTTAAAAAATGTGTTGTTCATTCTCCAAATATTTGTTTCTTTCTTATTATTGATTTTTAGGTTTATTCCATTATGATCTGGTAGAACAAAAGGAATACTGGTTTCTATATCTGTGTGCATGTATGTATGTATGTATGTATATGTTGAGACTTGGTCTGTGTTCTATGACATAATTGATTTTGGAGAAGTTTCTATATACTTCTGAGAAAACTAGTATTTCCCTACCTCTTGATTGGAATATTCTGTATGTATCTGTTAAGTCCAGTTTATTCATAGTATATTTTAGCTGTGAGGTTTCATTATTTGTTCTTGGTTTGGAAGACTTACCTAATATTGAAGTCCCCTACTATTGTCAGGACTTACGTTATCTTTTATATCTTTCGGTATTTGTTTCATAGTATTGGCCCTACTCCAGTATTTGGCCCATAAATGTATTTTTTTTGTTGTTTTTTGTTTTGTTTGTTTGTTTTGAGACAGGATTTCTTTGTACTTTTGGTGTCTGTCGTGGATCTCGCTCTGTAGACCAGGCTGGCCTCCAACTCTTACCTCCCAGGTGCTGGGATTAAAGGTGTGCGCCGCCACCGCCCGGCTTTGGGTCCATAAATGTTTACAGTTGTTATACTTTGAATTATTTCACCTTAACATGTATTACCCTGATGATAATTCTTGGTTGTCACCTATAGGGGGGCCGGGGGACACTAAAAATTAAGCTACTAGGTACACTTGTTAGGATTTTTTTTTTCTTTTCTTAATCATTTGAAGTGGGAAGAACCACCCTAAATACAGATCTTAGGATGGGAAGATCCACCTTAAATTTAGGTCACACCTTCTGGAGGTAGCCTATATAAAGGATATGGAAGATGGAAGTTCTTGGTCTTTGCCCTCACTCTGACTGGCAAGTTCATTCCTTCGCTGGTATTAGAGCTTACTTTTTGATGCTGGCATATACTTAAACCAGCGGAGACATCTAGCCTCCTAGACTGAACAACTATGGGATTCTTGGGCTTTCTTTTGATAGACAGCCTTTTTAGCTAACTGGACCAAAGGCTATAAGCCACTTTATGTTCTGTTCCCTGTTGGTTCTGTAACTTAGAGAACCCAGACTAATACATTCCCTTTTTATCATTTCTAATTAGCTTTGACTCCAAGTTTATTTTGTCTGATACAAGGATAGCTCTGCCTGTATATTTATATTTTCCATTTACCTGTTAGTTTTCCTTTTTTCTTGTGTGTGTGTGTGTGTGTGTGTGTGTGTGTGTGTGTGTGTGTGTGTTTGTTTTCCTTTTTTGAGACAGGGTTTCTCTGTGTAGTTTTCATGCCTGTCCTGGATCTCGCTCTGTAGACCAGGCTGGCCTCAAACTCTCCCTCCCGGGTGCTGGGATTAAAGGTGTTCTCCATGCCACCCTTTTCCTTCTTTGATATCTTTGCTAGCTAAAACAAGTGGCCCATCCCCAACACAGACTGCAGTAACTAAAGAATAGAGAAGAAATTAATGAAAAGGAAATTAAAATACACAAAATTGAGGAAGCAAAGCTTCATCTTTGAAAAAGTTACTAAGATTAACTAACCTTTAGCCAGTCTGACAAAAAGAAAGAGGGAGCCCAGTGTGGTGGCAGAGACAGGAGGATCTCTGACTTTGAGGCCAGCTTGGTATACATAGCGAAGAGCTCTAGGACAGCTAGGGCTACATAGAGAGACCGACTCAAAACAACAACAAAAAGGAGGAGGAGGAAGAGGGCACAATTTTAAAAACAACCACTATTGAAGATATACTCTGAAAAATGGGATAACTCGGAAGAAACAGAACAATTTCAAAATCTGTATCACCTACTAAAATTAAATTCCAAAGGTGTAATTAATTTCAACCAACCCATTACAAGCAATGAGATTGAAGCTGTGATTAAGTCTCCCCTTGAAGAAAAGCATAGGTAGGACCAGACTGATTAACTGCTGTATTCTTTCAAACTGGCTAGGAAGATCTCATCCTGTTCTTAATTTGTTCTGTAAGGTAAAAAAATGAAGAAGGAACACTCTATAGAAATTCATTCTATGAAGTCTGTATTATTTTAATAACAAAACCAGGTAAAAACAAAAGAATGAAAAAAAACCCTACAGACAGGTTCTTTGAACAGAGATTCAGAAATGCCTGTTACTTGGAAAATAAATTCAAGAACACATTAAGAAGATCATACATTATAAACAAGGAAGCTTCATCCTCAAAAGGCAAGGTTGGCTCCACATTACATAAAGTGTAATATACCATGTAAGTAAACTTAAAGACAGACATGATTATTACAATTGACACAGAAAAGGCATTGGTAAAGTTTCAACAAACCAATAGGCAATGTTATATTAAATGGAGACAAACTGAGTATTTCCTTTAAGTCAGGAACAAGACCCTTTCTTATTTGATACAGTGCTCCAGGTCTTAGCTGTTTCAACTAGACAAGAGAAAGACATAAAGGTGATTAAAAATAGGAAAGGAAGAATTCAACTATCCTTATTCCCTTTACTTAAAGACCCCATAGAGTCTACTAGAAAACTTTTGAACCTAATAAACGCAGTAAAGTTGCAGGTTCCAGTAATAGTCTGGTAGAATTACGCAGCGAATCCAACTACAGCTTCAGTCTCATTGCTTGTAATAGTTGGTTTAAAAATAATAGCCTTCATATATACCAGCAATGTATTCTTGAAAGAAAGAAATTAGGAAAAATACTCATTAAAAATAACTCTAAAGAAATAAATATTAGAACACAGTGATAATTTCAAGATAAAAAAGGAAAAAGTACAAAAATTCATACTTCACCCAGTTGAAATGGCCCTCATTAATAAATGACAGTGTCGGAGAGTGTGTTGAACTTGACTGTTGATGGCAGTGCAGATTCAGTCAACTGAGTAAGATCAGTTTGAAGATTGCTCAAAAATAAAAAATACGGGCTAGAGCAGGTAAGACATTCTCCTGGAGGACCCAGCTTTGATTCCCAGCACTCATGGCAGTTTTCAACCATCAGTTTCCCCAATCCCAAGTGTTCCTATGTCCATTTTTGGCCACTGGGAGAACAAGGCACACATATAGCACACAGTTAAATACAGACAAAACACCCATAGACATAAAATAGACGGTCATGGCCTAGCTGTTTCACTCATGTCCATGTCCCCAGAGAACTCCATGTCTTTCAATAAAGATAACTGCACCACTGTGTTGTTGCTGCTCTACTCACTGTAGCAGGGAATGGAGCCAACCTACTTGCCCATTAGCAGAAAAATAAATGAATAATGAAAACCTGTACATGTATGAAATAAAGTATCATTTAGCTCTAAAGAAAATTGAAACCATAAAATGCTTTTAAAAAAGTGGATTTTGAATGTATAATAATGAATGAGATTACAAAGTCTTAGAATAAAAACCACATGTTCTTTATCTCATATAAACCTAGCCAATAATTTACACATATATTATTAAAGAATAAGGAAGAACTGAATACAAGTTAATGGGCCCAAGTTATGGAAGAGGGTAAAAACCAAATTATTTTTCTTAGTTCTGACTTTGACTTGGTTTTGGTGGTGAATACATGCATTTAAAAATTGATGCAGAGGGGCTGGAGAGATGGCTCAGAGGTTAAGAGCACTGACTGCTCTTCCAGAGTTGAATTTTATTCCCAGCTACCACATGGTAGCTCACAACCATCTATGATGAGATCTAGTGCCATCTTCTGGTCTTCAGGATATCTGCAGGCAAAACAGTGTAACATAATCTTCTTTAAAAAATTGGTATTGAAAGTACAAAATCCATTGTACATCTCTACAACTTCAGGGCCTGGTTGATTTCAGTGTGCAAGTTCAAAATAAAGCTTTTAAGAAAGAATATATTTCATTATCAAAGTGGTAAATTTCAACCAAGGAAAAACCATCATTTCTTTTGTACCAGTCTAATTGGCTTATAAGTCTCGAATCTAAGCATTTTGCATCTATGTTGAAGGTAAATTCGTGTATTGTTTTCTTTTGTTTTATATTTATATGATTTTGGAATTGGAGCAATACTGGCTTTGTAAGATAAATTTGGAAACATTTCTTTGTGGAATAGTTTTAGGAGTATTGGTATTGGTTCTTTGAAGGCCTGGTGGAATTCAGCAGTGAAATCCATCTGGTCACAGGCTTTCTTATCGATATATTTAGCTTAGTTATAGTCTTTGGTTCCAATATGCTAAGTCTTATGCATCTAAAATATATCGATTTATTCCAGGTTTTCAAGGTAGTTTGAATTTAATTTTCACAATATTCCTTAATGTTCCACTGGATTTCAATATTATTTATTGTAATATTTCCATTTGGGGTATTAGGTAAAAGGCGCTATGCCAGCACATTGAGCATTTTAATAATTAGTATTGTTGTTGAGCATTTCAGTCATTGGATTCAGGTATTAAAAAGTCATAAAAATTGGAGGCTGTCACATTGCATTATATTTTTGTGTTTCTTTGTATTTATTACTATGTATCTCTGATTAGATTTGTCTTTGCCCCCTCTTATTTAATACTAATATTTTCATACAGTATATTTTGATCATATTTGTTCCCTTTTCCCACTTCCCCTCTGATCCTACTTCCATATCCACCCAACTTCATATTCTTTCTTAAACAACAATAATAACAAAAAAGGCAAACAAAACTAATAAAAAAAATACCAAAACAAAACTTCCCTAAAGTGTGATTGTTGTACCTAGTGATGCACTACTTAAGAAAACAGATTTTTAATCAGTTGTCTTGGTGCCTTTAACCCCAGCACTTAGGAGGCAGATGCAGGTGGAACTCTGAGTTCAAGGCTAGCCTGCTGTACAAAGAAAGTTCGAGGACAGGTAGAGATTTTACACAGAGAAACCTTGTCTCGAAAAATCGAAAAAGAAAAGGATTTTTTCCAATTTATAGCAGGTATCAATTCCATAGAGATTCATGGTTAGGTGTGGTACTTTGTATTCACATTTAAACCTGTGCAGATTTTGTGCCCTGCCAGTGTCTCATGATTAAAAAGTAGGTTACCAAAGAAAATGAAGAATGAAATCACAAAAAATTAGAGATACTTTTTTTTTTTTTGCCCATTAACATTGGAATCTTCAGTTCTGAGGGGAGGGGAGGACTCCTGGGGTAAGGTGTCTTTTATTTCTCACCGCCATAGATACTGTACCCTTGATAGGTATGTGGTCTGAAGGCTAGACCTATCAAGGGTACATTTTCAGTGGCACAGCTTCATTTACTCTGAAAGCTTGCCATTTCGGATTCAGGCACTATCCCCAAAGAGCTTTGAGGCTGGTGGGCTGGCAGGATCCCACTAGCTAGAGACAATGACCCCCCCAATTGCCTCTGAATGGAACAAGCAATCGGAACATTGTTCCTTCATTTGAGAGGGTGAACAGAGATAACTAGGCATTTTGTCTGTAGATCTGAGTACTGTCAGATGTTACCCAGCAGTAAACTTTTGGGTGAGAGGAAGTTTCTCTAAAAACTGATCAAGCCACTGGACTTAGCAGCAAACCACAAGCAATAGGTTGTGTCTTTGAATGCTAAGAAATAGGCAGTTCTTGGGCTCAGTGCTCTATCCCATGATTATATACAGATGATGAGGGTCACTCTTTGCTTATGTTGTGTTTTGTTTTATTTTTAAAGAAATGTCACCAATGTTATTGATGCTCTAGTGGATGATACTATAACCTAATGGATATGAGCAACTAATTAAAAAGTGACTTTATTGTGAGGAAATTTAAGGACTATTATAACAACTTTGTTTCTCTTTTTATGCAAGCACAAAAGTGATGTAGATAAAAATCAGTCTTAATAGATTTGTCAGTAAGTTTAAAATACAGTCTTAGTGTTGAACAAGTAGGTGATACCAATTATATTTTATTTTGACTTAGTGATATGTATAGTAAGTAGTCTGTTTTTAAAAAAATTAAGACTATTGAGTTGTTTGGTTGGGCCCATGATTAGGAGTAGATTTATGTTTAGTTTCACATGGAAATCTCACTTTCTTTGTTTTGAAATACTTGGATTCAGCCCCTCCCCCCTTGCTGGTGTTTTTTGTAATAAACCATCTTTACTTTTCCTAGTTTTGTGAACTGGGTCTTTATAAGGGATCAATTTAGAAAATTGTCCAAATACTGTTTTGTTTTTTTAATTAGACTAGATAAATGCATGATTTATACACCTTTATATATCTGTTATATCTATATGTAGTTTGTATATTTTGTCCACTGGGGTAGGTTTATATTGATGGAAGGTTGTCTTATGCAAACAATACAATGTTACTATTCTTCTGAGAGCAGTCATATGTATAATGATTCTAAGAACAGTCCTAAAACCTTAATTGATCCATGCTACCTTGTTTTCCAGTTCCTTCTCTACTTCCATTAACAAGTTAATTTAGGTGATTTGAACTATTCAGATACAGTCATTTAGCTGGGCTGTGATGGTGCATGCTCCTAGCACTTAGGAGGCAGAGGTAGGCAGATCTTTGTGAGTTCCAGGCCAGACTGGTCTACAAAGTGAGTCCCAGGACAGCCAGGGATACACATAGAGAAACCCTGTCTCAAAAATACCTTTAAAAAAAAACAAAGAAAAAGAAAATACAATCATTTTATTCTTAAATTTGATGTTTCGTATGTTGGATAGTTTACACTATCAGTAATTTTTTTTTCCTTTAGAAATCAATGTGGACAGAACATAAATCACCCGATGGAAGGACTTATTATTACAATACTGAAACAAAACAGTCTACCTGGGAAAAACCAGATGATCTTAAAACACCTGCTGAGGTAAATATTTGAAGACTAAGAATCAGGACTGTTAAGTAGCTTGGGTATATTCCTTAGAATTTTATATTAAGCTATCCAAAGAGCAGTTCTTACGTGTCACAAGAGTTAATAAAGACTTTAGGTTTACTGTCGTCATATGTTCAGATGTGTTTTAAAGAATAAATTTGAAGAGGAAAGCAATTTTCCTCAATGCAGTATGACACGTGTGATTTTAAAAATAGTTCCAATTAATAGTTCCAATTAACCATGGGGTTTGATGTAATGCAGTTAAATTGCCTATAAAATACTGTCTTGTCTTAGAGTAGAATATTTTCTTTGTAGAAATGCTTCTGAAAAGGTATTTATTTTGTATTATACATTTCACCATTCAAAATAGATAAAATATGACACAGTTAAGGTTGAAGCACTAAATTAAGCAAGCAGTATTGCAAATGTTGATGTGCTTAGGAAGAGGTGATCTTTTCACTGAAGAACAGTAAGTTTTACCTAGCCAGTGGTATTCCATTTTTAACTTCTTTTAAGTAAAGAACTTTAAGACAGTAGCTGTATTTTTCATTCACTCCCCCTCAAGTCATCTAATATGCACACAGTGATTGGGAAGGAAGGTTGATAGATAACACTTCTTTATTTCTTGTTCATAGGCACACACATGCTCACACAGGTACTGAGATTTAAAGGCACTTTAAATTGCTCCCCTATACATTAGCTTTATGTAGACTCTAAATTCTGTAGTGTTATTATAAAGGTTAAATGGTATAGTCAATAATTGACAATTTTGATATTTAGAGTTACACAGGTAGACAATATCTAATGAAAATGGGTGTGGATGGTCAGCAAAGCTGAATGTTATTATTTGTTGAACGTTTTTCCCCTTCGTTAGCAACTCTTGTCTAAATGCCCGTGGAAAGAGTACAAATCTGATTCTGGGAAGCCTTATTACTATAATTCTCAAACGAAAGAGTCCCGCTGGGCCAAACCAAAGGAACTTGAGGATCTTGAAGGTAAGATGGGAAAACAACTCTACTGGGAAGTTGTTGCCTATATGCCAGTCACCTGGAAACAGTCCTTCCTGAATAGGGCTATTCAAATAAGGTCTTATTCTTTTTTAAAAAAAAAAATTAAATTGTCTGCACATTTTAAATGATATAACAGTTTTATGGGCTCTTTTATTTTGTTGTTGCTCTAGATCTCAGTTCTATAGATTTTAAATAGACTTTATTTGATTTGATTCCATTGAAACTAGGATACCAGAATACCATTGTTGCTGGAGGTCTTATTACAAAATCAAACCTGCATGGTGAGCTGCTTTGATAATTCATTTTCTGTTATATTTAACATTTAGAGTATATCAGTAATTTTCACTAACCTTAAATGGATAAGTCTGCAGTGAAAGACATTAATTCAAAGAATCACTTTTATTTAAGAGTTATATTATAAATGAGCTTGCAATTTTTAAAGTTGTACTTTGGTATTTGAAATAAACATGAATGTCGAACAAGTTCACATATAAAGTCATTCTTCTGAATGTTGGTGCATACATGGGACATGTGATTAAGCTTAATGATGGTAGTTACTTTTTTCATATATTATCAGTATTAATACTGATTTCATTTTAGTTACGAAAAATAGTACTAATATGTTTTTTATCTAAAAGTTGAGGTAAATAAATTTCATTTAAGGAAGATAGTTTTCAATATTGTCAGTTACTTGATACCTTTGAAGATTTAGAAAAGATTGTTATCTAGCATAATACTCAGGGCATAAAATAGCAGACACTGAATAAGAATTGAGTTACTTTATTGTCCTTAAAATACAGTCTTTTATCATAAACTGTTCTAGATTAGCTAAGTAAAAGGTTATGTGAGGGGTTTTTTTTGCATTTTAATAGATTTTCAGAAATATTTTCCTTTAATGAGTGATAAGTTTTTTAAATGTGTTCATAAACTTAAGCTTATATCATTGCTCACATGGAGCACCTCATTCCCTAGTGATAAGAAATTAAAGATATGTGTCTTACCAGTAAGTTTAGTTTACCTGAGCCTTGAATGAAAACAAATCTTGACTATATTGAATGCTCAAATCTTTAAAGCTCTATCTAAAGTGTCTGAGCATGAACTAATAATAATGTTATCAATAGAATACCAAATTGCTCACTTACAGAGTGCCAAGCTCATTTCTGATATGACTACAAATTGTTGGTTTGCATAGCTGCTTATTTGCTTGTCCGTGCTAGTATGAAAAATGGACTGGAGTTTCATGAGTTTGATACCAATTTAAATTTTTATCTTTTAAAAAATAGTCTCATTCCTGGAGGCAATACTGTTGTATTCCAAACTTATGAATATTTTCAGAGAGTGATTACAAAGCCAAGCCTTTGGAAGCATCAGCATTGGAAAAGATTACTAAACAGTTGCTGTTGTCAAATGTTTCATTGTTATAATGAGGCTTTGATGAAACTAAGGCAAACACTTGCTCTTTAAAGTGAGTTTTAAATTGCTTTTCAGATGGTAAATTAAATCTTATGAAATTATGGTACTTTCATCTCCTTTTAGAGTTTTTTCCCCCCAGTGGTTATATTTAGAAACTAGTTGATGACTTTTCTGTTTTCTTTAATAGCTATGATCAAAGCTGAAGAAAGCAGGTAAGCAATTTTAAAATTCAGTAGGGTTTATAAATTTGGCCATTTCCATAGCATTCTTGTTTTAGTTGTTCACTTTTTAAAAAAATACTATTTAACAGGGTTAAGCTAATGATTTGATGTCTTTGGAAGATTTTTACAAGGGGGTGGAATTTAAAAGCAAGTATATTTACTGAAGTGTATGCTTTGCTAGACAAGTAAGTACTTTAATATGAAATGCATAGTTCATGAATTAATAACTTTCTCCATTTGAGAATTAGTAGAATATTATAACTATATATATCCTCTATTATACTAAATTCCCTTTTTGTAGTCTTGAGGAATAGACCTAAGGTTTTGCACCTTTTGCACTCAACTAGTGATCTATATACCTCCAGCCTACAAAGCTTTCCTTTAATTATTGAAATGTAGATTTAAAATTCTTATGAAAATTTTTGTATGTCAAATAAGATGTTATACAAAGTAACAGATTGAGATTTTCTTGAAATAATTGGACATTAGGAAATTACAGTCATTTATATCCGTGTTCATTTCACGTTATTGTGCAAGTTTGCTAAATCAAATAGTGGTAGAAGCTGGAAGCGATAACACATAATGGTAATTCCAGTTCTACTCAAGGAGGCTAAGGCTACAGTATTGCCTGAGTCCCGTGAATCTGAGCTCAGCATAGGCAGTATGGCAAGATATTCTCTACAATTAATATCTCATTCTGTGATCTTTTTGGGTGATTTTCTAGTTTACTGTCAATAGATTTGTTTAGCCCTTTGATTGTTCCTTTAGTGTTATTTTAAAATTGACTTTATTTAGCTTTACTGTAAAGTATTGAAATGACCTGTTCTCTCTCTCTCTCCCTCCCCACTTTTATCCGTCTTATTCCCTCTTTTCCTCCCTCTTCCTCCCTTTTACTGTATAGCAAGCAAGAAGAATGTACTACAACGTCAACAGCCCCAGTTCCTACAACAGAAATTCCTACCACTATGAGCACCATGGCTGCTGCAGAAGCAGCAGCTGCTGTTGTTGCTGCTGCTGCAGCCGCTGCAGCAGCTGCTAATGCCAATACTTCCACCACACCTACTAACACTGTGGGAAGTGTTCCAGTTGCTCCTGAGCCTGAAGTTACTTCCATTGTTCCTGCTGTTGTCGATAATGAAAATGCAGTAACTATATCCAATGACGAACAAGCACAAATTGCTAATGCCACAGCCATTCAAGATTTAAGTGGTGACATTTCCAGTAACGCTGGAGAGGAACCATCTAAACAAGAAACTGTAACCGAGTAAGTTTAGTAACTCAGACTTCTGTGTTGCTGGAGAGCTTCTCTCCAGGTTCCCCAAGCCCCGCAGTCCCACAATCCACGTATAAAATAATCACTCAGACACTTATATCACTTATAAACTGTATGGCCATGGCAGGCTTCTTGTTAACTGTTCTTTTATCTTAAATTAACCCATTTTTATAAATCTATACCTTGCCACGTGGCTGGTGGCTTACCAGAGTCTTTACATGCTGCTTGTCCTGGCAGTGGCTGCAGTGTCTCCCTCCTCAGCCTTCCGCTTCCCAGAATTCTCCTCTCTCCTTGTCCCACCTACTTCCTGCCTGGTCACTGGCCATCAGTGTTTTATTTATATAGAGCAATATCCACAGCACTTCTGAAAGTCAGTGCCTGACTATAAGAACTTGTTAATTTAGTCAGTGAACAAGGCAAAAAGGAAAAAAACATCAGCAGTTGACATACTTGCAGTATTTTAAATACAGGTTCGGTGTGGCTCCTGGTTGGTTTACTCGTTAGTGGGGTCTGTCTGTGTTCCTTCTCTGTTTCATGTGCTCAGGCAGCACTGCCCACAGTACTGTAGACCGCTGTCTGTTGAACACAGAGGAGTCTGAGAAGGTGAGAAGAAGCTCCACCAAATACAGGAGAATTAAACTGGATTTCATTCCTTTTGGGTCATTGATGTGTTTGGTTTTCAGGTTATTGTAAATAAATTGAAAAATACGAACAGCTTTATTGAAAAATGCCTCAGATAAGAAAGAGAAGGCACTTTATAGAGGAGCCACAAAAAGAAACTCACTTAGAATAATTGCAAAACTTTTTTTCTCTACTGTATGAGCCAAGATACATAAAAATGGATACAAATGGACGAATAAATCTGCCCAAACACTCCTGTCCAGTTACTATTTAGTCTACTGCCTCCGTCTCTCTACTCCTTACTGTTAGTGCTCCTTCTGTCTTGTTAATTTCACAAATAGCTGTGTAATGATTGAATATTGAGATGTTTGAAATGGTACATTTGGAGGCAATTTATTAAGAGTAAAGGTCTCGTTTTCTTTTTCTTTTTTTTTTTTTTAGCTTTTTTTCTCATTTTCTTTCTAACGTTGGCTGTGCATATAGTTAAGCATTGTGTGTGTGTGTGTGTGTGTGTGTGTGTGTGTGTGTGTGTGTGTGTGTGTGTGTATCAGAGATACTTTCTGGATCCATAAAGGTCAAATGATGGTATCTTATGATGTAAGCTTTGGGAATATCATTCTACATTTATGCTTGAACTTTTTGAACACCAAAATACTGAGATGCTCTAAATACCTTATGTAACTTGGTATGATAGTTACATGTAATTTGTGAAAATCCTCATATATATTTCAGTTCATTTTAATGCATAATCCAATATATGTTACATAATCAAATCACTTCACAAATAATGATAGATTTCTGTGTTCATCACAGATATGTTTTATATGATTATTTTCAATCTTGTATTAATGTGAAAGGTTAATTTACTTTTCATAGTTTTAAAAAGTTTTTTTTTTCCTTAAACGCATTCTAGCATAGTTCATGAGTTATAATTTTGTAATAATTTTAATTAAGTTCTATGTAAGGACACTTAAAGAATGATATATATTATATACATACTACATTCTTGTCTCAGTATCTATTGCAGTATCATTTCCATCTTTTGAACTACATTTTTTCAATTCAGTGGACCCCAGACAAGTAGTTGATAAATCTGTATTATATTGATTCTTTTTGAAATCAGAATTTAGCAGTCTTTTCCACAACTTGTCAAATAATATTTATTTGAGGTCTTCTGGTTCAAACAAACAGTGACTTTATACTCATGCTATAGTACAAAATCGGCCAAAAAGAACATATGGAATTAGCTAATTGCTGTATTCTATTAATACTATGTTTACAAAATTAACTAAGCTGGATTTTGTTAATTGATCACATAGATTGTTCTGTACATCCTTTTTAGATTTTTATGTACACATTCAAAAATACCAGGTTATTAGAGCACTAATGAAACATCTGAATAAATATGTCATTAATTAATTTGTAGCCTAGTGACACAGGTCAACTGCAGTTCCGTGTTATGGTTTGACCTTTATACAGGGTCTTAAAATTGACACTGCAGAAAATCTGTAACTTTATGGCCTGTCTTCAGATAGATGTGTTTTCAGGGTTTATATAAGAAACTTTCTCTGAAAATTGTCAAGTTTTAGATTTTGTAAGCATAAAATAGTTACTGAAATTATGAATATCATGTTTAAATTTCTCTCTCTAGTTTTACTCCTAAAAAAGAAGAGGAAGAGAGCCAACCAGCAAAAAAAACATACACTTGGAATACAAAGGAGGAGGCTAAGCAAGCATTTAAAGAATTATTGAAAGAAAAGGTATTAGAGACTTTTTAAGTAACACGTAATAATTTCCTAATAAATGCTCACTTTGGTGCCTTTATTTAAAATACTAATTTCTTGAACTGTTGTAACTGAAAACAAACTAAATTTGTTGTGTTTTTATTGAAGAACGCTTTTGGAAACTCAACAAGGTATTATTTCACAATCATATTTTTGCCTTGATAGATAAGATTTTTTTATTTAAATTATTGCTTATCTTTTAGTTGGTGATCTAATTGAAAAAAATACTGTTTCAATTTCAGTGTGAATTTTTTTTTCAGTAAACAAGTATATATCACAAATTTGCTTCATTCTAAATGGTTTTAGACTATAAAAAATCTGCAAAGGGGGGTGCTCGATATTTGCAGTGAGTGTTGAACTTGCTTTCCTGTGATACCATTCTCTCTGTTGTGTAAAATTTTAATTTTTTTCTTTAAATAATTTTCAGCGGGTACCCTCTAATGCTTCGTGGGAGCAAGCTATGAAAATGATCATTAATGATCCTCGGTATAGGTAATACAGAGATTTTTAAATTAACTTACATTCATCTTAGGGCATTTAAAGTTCTGTAAAACAGTATGACTTTATAATAAGCAGCTGTTCATAGCTATGTCATAGCATAAACAGAGGTATTTTATGTATGCTATTAGCCAAAAATCCAGAAAGCTTTTCCTACAACTTGAGCACCTTGCTCCAAATGAAATTAGAATCATTTAACACTAGAATTTGCTGTTTAGAATAATTTTATATCTTCAATGAATTACAGTTTTTTTTACAGAAGTTTTCTTAATACACATATCAAACTTTTTTCTAAAGCACTAACATTTGATTCTCCCAAGTCTTTATGTTTATTTGTGTATGGTATTTTCTATTATTTAGTGCTTTAGCAAAGCTGAGTGAAAAAAAGCAGGCTTTTAATGCCTATAAAGTCCAGACGGAGAAAGAGGAAAAAGAAGAAGCAAGATCAAAATACAAAGAAGCTAAGGAATCTTTTCAGCGTTTTCTTGAAAATCATGAGAAAATGACTTCCACAACCAGATACAAGTAAGATTTTTAATGATGTAGGCATTGTTTCTTTCCCCTATTGATTGTCATACTTCTTGATAACTCACCCAGAATAGATGGTAATGAAAGCAGTTGTGTAAAGGAGGATATGGCAGTTATATAAGATAGCCAAAAAATCAGTAACTTAGAGACTCACCTAAGGTATTAATAATATAAAAAATAAACATACTACAGTAACTGTTATCTGTTCTGTAGTCTGCAGAAGGTGACTTGGGGAAAGGGCTATTTATTTACAATGCAAAACATTACTGTCCTAAGAGAAAGTAGAGGCATTTGCTCTTACGTTAATATTTTATTGACTGTCACAAAGATTTCCTGAGTAATGCATTTGTGACCTTAAACAGTGGAGGGAGTGATCATTGACTGCCTTTGGGGGAAAAAAAATCACAATCTAAAATTGGTTTTAAGAATGGTTTAAGAAAGTAACACATGATTTCATAATCACTAGAAAAGCCGAGCAAATGTTTGGGGAGATGGAAGTTTGGAATGCTATATCAGAGCGTGATCGTCTTGAAATCTATGAAGATGTTTTGTTCTTCCTTTCAAAAAAAGAAAAGGTACTTTTTTAATTACCGATATTTCAACATTCTAAGACTTTTTTTTTAAATGAGTAAGTTATAACTTGTTTCTTTGCATAATTTCTTTAGTGTATGTTGTACATCATATATATTCATTGGAAGCTATGTTAAAAGAAAATGAGTAACTCTTGAATCTTTTTTTCCTCCTTATGTCAAACATAGTAATTACTGTTTAAATCATCGTGGGTACTGATTTATTCATTTATTTCTGTTAAGTTATTTTGCATCTAGTATTGAAGGATACATAGATAAGTATTACTAAAAATTAAACATAGTTGAATGTCAGTGAAGACTTTGGTATTTACATGTTGAGACTACACAGCACCCTCATTATAAATTGTGTCTGTACGGCATATTGGTCTGGGAAGGACATGGGTTTATGAAATGAGGATACAAAAACAATACAATTTTTTGGATTCTGACTTCAAAGAGATGAAAAACTGAAGGAAAGGACTGCCACACATTCAGAAAGCACAATAACAAAATAAAAGGTATTGATACTAACGGTAGACACATAACATTTGTTGACATTTATCAGCTAGAATATAAAGGAATCCTAAGTAATTGTAATTCACATACCTTGTTTGAATGTTAAAAGGATTATTCAAACTTTTATTGTAGGAACAAGCAAAGCAGTTACGAAAGAGAAATTGGGAAGCCTTAAAAAACATACTTGACAACATGGCTAATGTCACGTATTCTACTACTTGGTCTGAAGCCCAGCAGTATCTGATGGATAATCCAACATTTGCAGAGGATGAAGAGTTACAGAGTAAGAACAATGACTACATAAGAAAAATAGTGACAAGTCTTGCCCTTCAGTCACAGAATTATTCTCACTGTTTGTATGAAATCAAAATTGCTCTTTTTTGTGGTCGCTAGCTCAATTTTACACAAATGATTTGTATTTATGAAAAATTACTTTATTTTCAAATGAGTTGTTTCTAGTTGAATTTTGATTTAGGGAAAATGCTTTCCTAGAGATCTAAGTCACCTTTAACAGATAATTCTTGAAATTTGTCAACTATTTGTAGATCACTGGTGTCTTCTAAACACGTAAGGCAGTTTCACTTAGGAACTCAGCAATGACTGTGACAGCAGTCACACCCTATAAGCCAAAGCCCAGCTTGGGGCTGGGAGTTGGCCTTGAAATCCCACACTAGAAAGAGAGTTACAGAGCTTCAGCAACTGATGGCTGCAGGAGAGGGGTCAGGTTTCTCGAATGTAGCTCCTGATGAATTGACCACCCTCAAGTAGAAGACCATATAGCCAAGAAACTGTTGTTGATGGGTTTAAGTAAGTGTAAGGAGATGGGGACAACAAAGGTAGCTGGATAAGTGGAGAATATATCTGTGAAGGGGGGGGGGTGAATATGATCAAATGCACATAAAGCTCTGAGAAGTAATACAAATTTTTATATGTAAAATTATATGTAAATATAATAAGAATCTCTTTGGGATTAAGCAAAACATTTGCTCTGTTAGTCAGATTATTTTGTCATGTGCATGTGCTCTTTGCTTTGTTCTCTGTAGTATTTGAAGTCTTTCTCAAAACTTGTGTCATTACAAGATATTGTTTGAATTCAAGTACAAGTATTTTTGAACACTGAATTTGAAGTTTGTAAAGAGTTTAATACAAATGATTAAACTGCTTTCTTTGTTAATATTTTAAATTTACTTCTTTTTTATCTGAAAAATACTTCAGACATGGATAAAGAAGATGCACTAATATGCTTTGAGGAACACATCCGGGCTTTAGAAAAGGAAGAAGAAGAAGAAAAACAGAAGACTTTGTTGAGAGAAAGGAGGCGGCAGCGTAAAAATAGGGAATCTTTTCAGGTAATAGAAAAATGCCTTTTCTAGTTTAGTCATTGAACTTCAGCAAGGATCAAAACAGTTTTGAGGCACTTGTTTCCAGTTGGCCGCATAGGCTTTGTTTTGGACAATATATGCTGAACTCTTTAACTTCTGTATTTTAGATTTTGTTGTTGGATATTTGAGGCAAGGGAATATAGCAGGCTGCAGCAAACATTATTTAACTTAAGCATAAGGTTTTAGCGGAGTAAAATATCATGAGGACCGAGTGGAAATAAGATGTGTAATGAGTGCTTTGTAGCAGTTGATACATGGTTCCAAAAGAACATGTTGTAGTACAGTTTAGATGTGTAATGTAATTAAGCACTTATATGGGTGTATAAATACTTTGAGGAAAGTAATATATTCTTTATGACTATTTTTAGATTTATTTTATATTTCCTGCATGTATGTATTCACCATGTACTTGCCTAATGTCCAGATCCCCAGGAACTGGAGTGAGAGGTGACTTTGAATTATCATGTGGGTGTTGAGAACAGAACCTGGGTCCTCTTCAAGAGCTGCAACTGCCCCTAACCACAGAACCATCTCTTTAGTCGCCACACTTGTTTTTAAAAAAAAAAAATTGATCAAATTTGAAATATCTGAGGGTTACTATTTAAAAAAAAAACTATTTTATAAGAAATGCATACTCATTCTTTAGCCTCATCATTTGAGAATAGATAGTTCCAGTCATTTTAGTAACCTTTCATTTATAGTTACATACGTACACAGTATTTTATGGACTTTTTGTTTTTAACTGGAAATGGTGTTCTATCTTAGGGACACGCAACGGAAGAATAGAAGTTTACTGTAGTGCTTGAAAGATCCCTTTCTTTGGATGATTTGTTTATATTTGTTTGTGGTGTAAAAACATTTTTACTCCCATCAAATAGCAAATATTCTTTGTACCTAAACATATTGGATAACAAACATTTTTTAACATGTTTCTATGTTATATTTCTAAAATGATTTTTCAAATGTATTTGTTTCCTTTCCAACAGATATTCTTAGATGAACTACATGAACATGGACAACTGCATTCTATGTCCTCTTGGATGGAACTGTATCCAACTATTAGTTCTGACATTAGATTCACTAATATGCTCGGTCAGCCGGGTGAGATTCTTTTCTTTTCAAACCTAAGATAGTAGTTGGAATGGATTGGAGGGTGGGGGGCAGTGGTTGGAAGGGGGTGTGTGTGCTTTATTTTATGTTTGTTTTACAAACAAAAAGTAATTGCAGCTCTTGGTTAGAGCTAGCTTTTTGACTTCTTTAGTTTTTTCATTAGGATCAACTGCACTTGATCTTTTCAAGTTTTATGTTGAAGATCTTAAAGCACGTTATCATGACGAAAAAAAGATAATAAAAGACATTCTGAAGGTAAATAAGATACTTGTTCTTAACTATTTGAAAACATCGATTCATTTCTTGGAGTTCCATGTTATTTATAACAAGATTTCTGGTTTTATAGGATAAAGGATTTGTAGTTGAAGTAAACACCACTTTTGAAGATTTTGTGGCAATAATAAGTTCAACAAAAAGATCAACTACTTTGGATGCTGGAAATATCAAGTTGGCTTTCAATAGTGTAAGTTTGATTATTACAGATAATTAGCTTATTATTCATTTAAAAATTACTTAAAGTTGTATGCTAGTGGGATAAGGTACTGTGAATAGGATTTATAAGGTAAAGAAAACAAAATGTATAGAGATAATGGACTGTCTTACCTTTTATTGTTATTGGTCAAATTAAAATATTTATAAATGATGTGGTACTACTTCTCAGAACATTGAATTATTTGAAACAGGACTTAATGCTCTCATAAGTTATATTCTCATAATTTAATATGATTTTTTGATAGTTACTAGAAAAGGCAGAAGCCCGTGAACGTGAAAGAGAAAAAGAGGAAGCACGAAAAATGAAAAGAAAAGAGTCTGCATTTAAGAGTATGTTGAAACAGGCTGCTCCTCCAATAGAGCTGGATGCTGTCTGGGAAGACGTATGTATACTTGTAAATTGTCCATAAGAGGAACTGTGCTTCACACTTGAAAGTAACCCTAACTTGTTTCGTGGGGACATAAATACACTAAAATTATTCATAATCCATACTATATGTCAAAAGTCAGCTGTGACTTGAATTTAAGAATAATAAAAAATAAAAAATTAATAATTAAAAAATAGCCACCACCACCCGGGGGCAGGATTTCTCTGTGTAGCCTTGCTGTCCTTGGAACTCTGTGTAGGCCAGGCTGGTCTCAAACTCAGAGGTCTACTTGCCTCTGCCTCCAGGTGTGCATCAGTATTTCCTGCTAGAATTTTTTGAAAGAAGAAAAATAAAGCACTTTGGGGCTTATCACAGTTTTACCTATAGGTCAGATTCCTTTTCGTCATAATAAGATTTTCTTGGTGTTCATATATTCATTCTATATCATTGCTTTTCAGATCCGGGAGAGATTTGTAAAAGAACCAGCATTTGAAGACATAACTCTAGAATCTGAAAGAAAAAGAATATTTAAAGATTTCATGCATGTGCTTGAGGTAATTCTTAGTTTGTTGTGACATAAAAGGTGAAACTTTGAATTTCAAATGGTCAAGTATCTTTCTTAACGTGCACTGTTGTTTTACAATTCTGACCAAGGAGTGAGTGTTTTCTTTCTGTAGAATTGTTTCAAGTGAAAAACAAATTTGCATGGGCTGTTAAAGCTAGTGTCAGAGATTTGCTATTTGTTTCAGAGTTAAAGAAGTTCAGTCATTTGTCAGCCATATAAATGAGCTAGTAGCTAGTAATAAGCCTCAGAATATCCTAAATTTTTTTAAATGAACTGAAAATAGTGTTTGTTTCAGACATTATACTATATTAGATGTATGAACTAAATTTTCACAGCAAGACAGTGCTGTTTGTTACAAATAAGCAAACTATGACAACATGAAGTAACTTGCAGGAAAGGGATTCCTACCTATGTTACTCAACCCAAGTCAGTGCTTTCAAAAAGTTCAACATAGAGCTAAGGACATGATTGAACAGGCAAACGCTTTGCCCTGCAAGTGTGAGGACTGGAGTTCATATGCCCCCAGCATGCATAAATGCAGGGAGGATATGGTGGAATGCTTGTTTTCCTAGTGGTATGGCTAGCTATAATAATAGAATCTCCTGTTTCTGGGTTGCAGTGAACTGGACCCTGCCTCAATATAAGGTAGAGAGCAATCAGTGTAAACTTGTGGATTCTACAAGCATACGTATAGTTGCACGTGTGTTTGCACACACTGCACACTACGTAAGAGCACACACATAGGTATACCACTTTGAAATGTACACATTTTTAAAAGTTCAGCGGAGTCAGTTCTAGACAGCTAATGATTTATAACAAGCCAAAAGATAGCATGTGTTTATTGTAGTGTTGGTGTGATAATTAAGTACATGAGTAATAGAATTATTATCTATTTCTTTGGCTTTGTCATTGTTAACAAATTATTTTCTCCTGTTACCCTGAACTCATGTGGGCTTCCATATTGATTCCCAACTGCCTCTATGACTGGTCTCTGTTGGCCTTTAGTTGTTTATACTAATCTGTATCTTAGACCAGTAGCATTTGTATTATTGAGGAGCCTCAGAGAAATGTAGAACGTCAGACTCCATCTACAGAAATCTTGTATCAATTAAAATCATATGATTTTAATCATACACAGATTCTGAAGCATTTGAATATATTTGGAATTTTGAGATGGTGTACACTAGAAGAGTGTATTACCTATCTTTTCTTAATTCAAGAATCTCTAGGTGCTAAAGGAAATGGTCCAGTGGATAAGAGTTCTTGCTGTGGAAGCATTAAAAAACAGTTTAAATCTCCAGCACCCACATGAAAAGCTAAGCATGGCTGTGTGTGCTTATAAACCTAGCATGGGGGATGGCCAAAAGTAAAGCTTAACAGCCAGACAGCTTAACAGTGAGAGACCTGTCTCAGGAAAAAGGTTGAGGGTATTAGAAGATACCTGTGTCCTTATCTGACCTCTGAATGGGAACAGAGACTCTCACACTCTCATGCATACACCACACACAATGACACACAAAGAATCCCCAGCTGTGATCGGTGATTTTTGAGCTGGAGCTCATTTAGTATGGTGGTAAATGAAGCTAAAGATGCTTCCAGATTTCGAGACTAGAGAAATTAGGCCTTGAGGCAGCATTCAGTGAGATAGAGATGGGTTCCGTCTTAGTCAGATTTTCCATCTCTGTTATTCAATCAAAGATATGTGGTTTTCTGAGCCATGGGTAGAAGCAGTAAGAATAAGGAGCTTTTGCTGTAGCACCTCTCCTTTCTCAGTAGCCTCAGAAGTATTTTATGACTGCATGCACATGTGGAAGTCACAGTGTGCATGTGGAAGTCAGAAGAACACATCGAGGAGTTTGTTCTCTCCTGTTAACATTAGGTACCAGGGCTAGAACTTGGGTCTTGGTAGCAAGCACCTTCACATAGGAGCCATTTCATAACCGTCCACATGCCCACAATAATCAGTTCAGTGTATTGAACACAACCTGTAGTTCTGTAAGCATTCCCTGTCTGAATAAGCAGGAAATCATTCTCTGGATAAAAGAAAGAGGAATAGGTTTTATAAATCTCAGTTTAAGGATGGCTGTGAGGTTTTACTTTATCTTGGTGCTTGGGTTAGCTTACTAACCAAAACTAGCCAGATTAGCCAGCAAAGTGCCTGAATGTATTATATCTCATCATTATGGAAAGAAGCTATACCTTTCTAGAATGTAATACTTTTCCCTACCAACCTTTGTCAATTTGACAAAAAGTACATCATTTTATAAAATGTTTAAATACCTAAATGAGTAGGTGTAGAAGAGCTAATAAGAATAGAAAAAAATAAATGATTTCTTGTATAATCATTGGGTACTTTAGGATAAACAAGGTATTTTCTTTTGAAGATCTCATGTGCTGAACTTGTCACATTTCCTTGTGATTGGCTGTGTAAAACAAGTACAGTTTTCTAAAGTTTTTTCTTGCCACTCTAGCATGAATGTCAACATCATCATTCAAAGAACAAGAAACATTCTAAGAAATCTAAAAAACACCATAGGAAACGATCCCGCTCTCGATCGGTAAGGAAATAAATTGGCTGGCATACTATACTAAAACATTTGTAAGTATTATTATGAACAAATTTACGTCTATTGTTTAGGGATCAGATTCAGATGATGATGATAGCCATTCAAAGAAAAAAAGACAGCGATCAGAGTCCCATTCTGCTTCAGAACATTCTTCTAGTGCTGAATCTGGTGAGTATTTCTATTTTTTTTTTTTTTAACTAAACCGTGATACTTTGATTTCCTCATATTCTGACGTATTTTTTTTCCTTTCTGTGTTTTACAGAGAGAAGTTATAAGAAATCAAAAAAGCATAAGAAGAAAAGCAAAAAGAGGAGACATAAATCTGTAAGAAAATTTCTATATTTTAACAATTCCAAGGTTTTGATCTAGAAAGGGTTCATAGGGCCATCTCATAATCTAATTCTGTATATGTGTAGGTCTTTTTCCTTAATCTTCCATTAAAATCACAAGCTTCGAACAAAAAACAAAACCAGTGTTAGGATTCCTACCCTGATCTTTCAGTTTTAAAAAGGGAGGAGAGAGAGAGAGAGAGAGAGAGAGAGTGTGTGTGTGCATGGGAGTGCACAAATGTTCGAACAGCTTCTCTTCTGCTGTTGTAGATACATATTAGGTTTACACAAGTTTTTCAAAAATGTTAGTGCCTGAATCTTACCGCAATTGTATTGATTTAGATTGGTTGTGTTTGTTTTTCATTCTTCTCACTAATATTCGCTTCAGTCTCACTCTGAACTATTTACTTAAGCACTAACATTTTAAATAACTTGTTTCTCAGTAATAATTTTGAGGAAGAATTATGCCCCTGTCAACCTTGAACATACTAAGTGAGCAGCTTAGTCAGCAGCATCTTTATACGTATCTAAATAAACCATAGTTAATTTGTTTGAAAAATGTGAGTAAGGATGTATTCATTGGCGGGGGGGACGGGACTCTGGTGTAATCTGGTGGTGAGGCTTTTAATGGTGGTTTATCCTATCCCAATATATCCTTCCTATGGGAAACACTGCTCCTGCCTCCAATGAACATTGGAGAAATCTATGAAATCCTGGGTTCAAAGTGGGCTGTGATGACACACACCTTTAATCCCAGCACTCAGGAGGCAGATCTTTCCGAGTTTGAGGCCAATCTTTCCGAGTTTGAGGCCAGACTGGTTTCCAGGGAGGGTGTTCCAGGACAGCCAGAGCTATACAGAGAAACCCTGTCTCAAAATTCTTTTTTTTTTTTTTTTTTTTGTTTGTTTGTTTGTTTGTTTGTTTTGTTTTTTCAAGATAGGGTTTCTCTGTGTAGCTTTGCGCCTTTTCCTGGAACTCGAACTCACTTGTTAGCCCAGGCTGGCCTCGAACTCACAGAGATCCGCCTGGCTCTCCCTCCCGAGTGCTGGGATTAAAGGTGTGCGCCACCACCGCCCGGCTCAAAAATTCTTAAAAACAAAACAAATTACATTTTACCTCTCTACACCTAACCTAGTAAATGTAATTTTCTTAAATATTACCTGCATAAATAATTTTATTTTTTTTTAACAGAATGTTATTATCAAAATTCTGACATGTTAGTTTTTATTTACATAGGACTCTCCAGAATCAGATACTGAACGAGAGAAGGATAAGAAAGATAAAGATCGGGAAAGTGAAAAAGACAGAAGTAGACAGAGATCAGAATCAAAACACAAATCACCTAAGAAAAAGACTGGAAAGGATTCTGTAAGTACTTAGAATTGTGTTTTTTCTGAATTTACAAAAATAAAAATGGAGGCCCCATTTAAAACCAGATGGGGTTAAAAGATACCCTTTTTGTCCTGGGTCTGCTAACCTTAAAGAAAAGATGAAATTCTCTTCACTGCTTCTCATGAGTGACCATCTGTTTGAGTCTCTTCGATTTATATTCCTTAAACAAAAATAGTTAACAGCACAAAATATTTGTCACTTTAAATTGGAAAGATACATTCTGAATGGTGCACTATCACTAAAAAGTACTTTTGGCGCTTTCTCTTTGATTTTTAAATTATGAGGGTTTTGTTTTTGCTTGTTTTTTTGAAACAGGGTTTCTTTGTGTAGCCCTGGCTTCTGAGTTCAGAGATCTGCCTGCCTCTCTCCCTGCTGAGTGCTGGGATTGAAGATGTGTGCAACTATGCCTTGCCCTCTCCCTATAAAATTTAGAAGGCTCAAGTCAGGGTTTCTCTAAATGTCCAGTTATCACCATGGTTTATAACTGTAGTCTCAAGAAGTAGCATTCCAGCAGCTAATCAAGATTGGTGGAGAATGGCAGACACAGAGGAACAGAAAGTGTGTTTTTAATAACAAGTTGTATTCATGTTAATTCCTCACATACACAGTGATGGCAGGGCAGACAGGAGCACCAGCCTTAGTTTCACCAGTTCCTTGGATAAATAAAAGTGGCTTTGCCTGTGAATCATCAGAATATTCTGATCTATTAGTATAGAGTTATGTGTAGTTGTTGTTTATTAATTATTGTTGTTTTCTTGCTTTTTTATTGTTCAATAATTTTCTACAATGTAATTTGATCATATTCAGCTTTCAGCAACTCTTCCCAGATGTACCCCATTTTTTTAATCTTTATGGATAAATCTGATTCATGACTTCCATGAAGAGTGAATCATCCCCTATATTTCTTCAGTATCAGTGGTTTAAACAAAACATCTTAAAGGTGCACTCCACTTTTCAAAGGTTGTATCTTAAAGATGATGCAGTATTAATTTTATTTAGTTTAAATCTTGTCTGTTTATTTGAGCATAAGATTTTGAACATTAAAATCAAAACCTTAAATTATTTTCCAGGATTACCCAAAATCTCTATATAATTAGCAAAGAACATACTGACTAGGAAATGAGTGCCTGGCTTCCATTAAGTAGGGATATTTCATATTTAATTGTGTATAAGGAAGGAATATATGTACAATTTTTCCTTGATTACATATTTTAATATAAACTGAAGTAGTGCCATGTATAATCCCAGTCTTCATATTTTTCTCTTAATGACATCCTAGGAATGCTTAATAACCCATTGTTGGGCTTTGGAGCAAAGTATCAGTTTTAAAATCCTGTGAAATGTGTTTCTGTGAATGAAACTCGTATCTACTTTGGACTCTTTAGTTAATATTTTCTTAACATTTTCAGGATTGACTAATTATGCTGAATGTCTTTGCAGGGTAACTGGGATACTTCTGGCAGTGAACTGAGTGAAGGGGAATTAGAAAAGCGCAGAAGAACCCTTTTGGAGCAACTGGATGATGATCAATAAATTATACCAAATATATGTTTATAGTATGATTTAAAGTCTAATTCAGACCAGGGATTATTTTACGTTCAATTTACATAATAACACTGGGTTTTAATTGTGTCACAGGAAAAAAAAAAGTGCATTTATGTATTGTTATTGTGGACTTTATAAAAGCAAAGGAAATTGAAAATAACTTGATTCTGTATCAAGAATCATATTTTCCTACGGTCATAACTGTCTTTCTGTGACCCTTTCCTAGGGCACTGCAGGATGGATTAAAAGTGGCAATTTACTGATAGCTGCAGACGTCTCTACTTTGTTCTAAGTCATGAGGGGATTTGATTTACTTTATAGAAGTTGGATTTTGAAGATACAGTGAACATTTTTTTTGATAATGTAGTACAAAAAAAAGCACCAGCAACCCATGATAAGAATGCTTTTTTGTGCACTACTGAACTGCTGAAAGCCAACGTGATCTTTTATGGTGAGCTCTTAAGAAAAGGTGTTTTTGATGGAAACTTGGTAGACCTTTAACTGGCAGTGCTCATGAACACTGCTGTAATAAAGCCACCATTATTTTTATGAAACATCTGAATACATTTTAAAAAGGCTATGAGGGCATTATTTTGAGCATCTATTTTGAGGTGATGTTTTAAAATAGCTAACATCAAATCAAATTGTAAATTAAATATATTGCCTTAAGGACCTACTAAAGAATGTGCCACCAAACTTTTGAGTGATAGTTGAAATATCCTTGTAGTAGGGGGAAGAAAAATCAATGTTGACTTAAACATTTTCTTTGAATTTTTAATCCAATCTTTCTCTTTCACTTTTTTTTTTAATTCCATTGAGGAGGTTGTAAATTGCCTTCCTTACTCACTGAGAAGTATTGACTCCATGGTACACAGTCTAAAGCATTTCTGATTTCAATATTTTTGTACATTTTTATCTATTATTAAACCTTCTCTTGTAGTGTGCACTAGTGTTTATTTCTACATAAACTACTCAGCTCTAAGGAAATTGTATGATCATTTACAAGATAATAAATCCCTAAAATTTTGTTTCATCCTACCAATGGTAGCTACATTAATTTCCTTTTATAATATTTATGAATATAAATCTGTGCATTTGAGGTCCTTAGTGTTTTCACTTATAAATTTCCTATGGAATATTTTAGAAAGGCAATGGCTTAAGATAGAATACTCTTTACATGCTAACTTTTGAAGGTTAGTAATGTGATTTATACTATTTTCCTTCAGTGCAGGAGGGCTTTGGTTTTGTATGTGTGTATGTTTTTGTTTCTTTGTTTTTTTTAAGTATTCAGCACTTAGTCTTCAGTATTAGGTATTATCTTGGTTCTTTTAATTTGGACTTGCTGAGATTGTCTCTTTCAAGCTGAGATTTAGATAGAACATGAATTGTTTCATTGCCCTTTAAATGAGTTGGGACAGATCAGTACAACTGTTTTCCCATCCTGTCCAGTGTTTTAATTAAATCTAGTGGTCACTTTAAAAACTCAGAAAAGGGAGATACTTTGTTTCTAAACTTCATTGCCATGTCATTTTCTGTTATGAAATAAGACATGACTTTGTGAAAAAGATCATTATCTTTGAGGAAATGTGAAATAATCAAAGTGCTTGCTTGAGATTAGTTCCCCATTATATGTCACTCAAAATATCTAACAACTTTGGCAACAGAACTTCCTTGAATTTGATTGTCAGAGGTCCCAATTTAACAGTAGTCAAGATTGCTAATGAGTCTGAACACTTGACATGGAGGTCAGAGAGAGTCTTTAAATCATGGATATGATATTGGGAGGTAAACCAGTAATGTTTGATAAGAAAAATTAGAATCTGTAAAACATGTTTTAATTCCATGAATAACTTTTAAAGTACAACTTTAAATTTTTGATATATTTGAATAAAAAGCTATTGATGTGTTTTGTTTTAGCATGTCCTCAAAATAGATTTCTGTATTTCTTATAATTTCTTCATATTTTCAGATACCTATAAAACATTATAAATTATCCCTGCAGTTAACCTATGCAAACCAGACATAGCAAAAAATATAAGTGATTATCTTGATTAAACAGATTTTTAAAGGCAGTTCTTGTGTTACTGCGAACAGATCAATATCATAACAACCCTATTGATTTAAATAGAAGTTTTATCTCAGTGTATTGAATTTTTACTTTAGGAAACTGGAACTGTAATATCCTTGCTATAAAACATGTAAATCAAGTCTATTCCATTGTCTTCTCTTGATTATCCCATTCAACGAACTTTAGTTGTTAGAAAAATGTAGTGTGAAGGTACTAAATCTTTGAATATTTTAAATCCACTAGATATTTCTAAATCTTGAAAAGATTTGGCAAAACTGACTTAACTTTGAATATTTGTTCTTCTAGATTTGAATCTGATTTATTCAAATGGGAAAGAATTTGTTTATTTCAGTTAAGACTAGGGGCTCTGATGTTGAAACTTAATTTTTTCTCAGCATCACTATTATTAAGCTTGCTAATGTATTTAATAACGGGCAAAATTTTGGCCTTGAATATTTGATATTCTTATTTTCTCCTATTCCATCCCTTTTATGTTGGGGAAAATTTGTAAGAGTAGTCAGTGTGACCAATTTAGCATGAGGATAATTTGCAATCCTCCCAAATGAATTTAAATACTGTGACAGGACTATCAATTTTCATTTTTAAAATGTTACTGTTTATTTCAACATGTAAAACTTTCTGTGTCTTCTGGTAAGTTTGATAAATGACTAGTCACAATTATTTCATCTTTTGGATTTTTCATAAGTGGGGCCTGGTGTTGACTAGCTGTGAAACAAAAAACGGATATTCCTAGAGTAAGGCAATCCATTTAGAGTGCTAATAGCAACTAAAAAGCCTATGTGTGTTTTTCTGTGAACTATATGTAGTTCCAGATTGTAGTGTGCTGCTTTCATTCATTTATATACTTTACTAAGCATTTGCTAAATGCTCCTGGTTGTACTCCAGTGCTAAAAGTTGACTAAGTGTTCATTAGAGTTTTGGATCCAGAAGAGGAAAATTGGATTTACATTTTATTTAAGCATTCTAATCAGATAATACTTAGGGAAGAGTTATGAAGAATGGCTTGAAGATTATAGAATTTTAACATAAAATGATGTATACTTAAATAAAAATTTTTAAGTTTTAAAAGCAATCTAACAAAAGTGAAAACAAACTAGAGTTAATTCCTTAAATATATTTTCCTTTGAGAAATCTCTCAGTACCAGATTTTTAATTGAACCCTCCTTCCTCTTCTAGGTTAAACTACACTTGATTTATTTACAAAAATGGAAAGACAAATGATGCTATGATTTTTTTCATGGAACTACAAGATAGGATAATGGCATTTGCCAGAATGACAATGATTATTTTCTATTTAATCCACCATTTATTCTGATGTCATTGATAGTCAACATGAATTTCTCACCTGGGATTTAACTCTTTCACTACTGTGTGTGTGTGTGTGTGTGTGTGTGTGTGTGTGTGTGTGTGTGTGTGTGTGTAATCTGTTAATTAGGACTGTACCTGGCAATGGGCTTAAACCGGCATCATTCCAATTAAACCATACAACTCAGAACTGATGCCTCATTCAAAATCTAAAAAAAAAAAAAGCCTAGTGACTATAACTTAGGAAGTGTCCAAAGCTTAATGAGAACATAAAATTCAGACTTATAAGTTGCAAACATTTTAGGTTTTAAAAAATAGGTTGAGTCATGGTAACATGATAGCACTCCATTTATAGGAGCTCACTTCAGAGTGAAAATGAAAGAAGTCCTATTCTTTGCTTAGCTGTCCTCCATTGTAGTTTGTTTTCCTGGTCTAATAAATGCTATCCGTAAACCTGCTGTACTCACAGCTGGAATTGAGATTGAGTGGATTATAATTCAAGGCCATTTTGTGTAATTGATGTTTGACAGTGATTACCCTAGTACAATTAATGTTTACAATTCAGAGAAACAGGCTAGCCCACAGCCCTGCTCTTTCGTCTGTGGAGCAGATCACATTCAAGCTAAGCCATTTGATACTATACTGTGATTGTTACTAGATTATCTATTTGTTACTGATACCTTTTTGTTTGTTTTTTGGTCCTGACTATTAACATTTGGGGTAGGTGTTAGGCTTCTTGCCTTCCTCTACAACTGAACAGAGGACTTATTCAAAAAGGTGAGTAATTGGGGAAAGGTTTCTCTTTTTTATGTAATCACCAGATTTTTACTTCTGTTTATATATTTTCTTGATGTAAAGAACCTCGTAGCTTTAACAGTGGACCTTTTGTAAATAGAAAAATGGCATATTTTATTAAATAAGTTGGATTTGTGTCGCCGTTTTTCTTTTAAGTCTCTGCCCACAGCAGTTCTTTGCTGTGGGTTGAAGTGACCACAACCCTGTTTCTCAGTGCAGTACTCACTTTACTTAAAAAGGTAAACCTTGCTCTCCCCAAAAATCCACCAACACAACCTTATGCTTGTTCTTCAAATCTTTTCATGAAAATGGATGACAACAACTTTAAAGAGGTGGAAAATGAATCTTGTGTTGATAAATTATATTTGCATATCGAATAAAAACTAGAGTGAAAGTCAGGTGTGGTGGTGCACACCTTTAATCCCAGCACTCGAGGCAGAAGCAGGCAGGTTTCTGAGTTGAGGCCAGCTTGGTCTGTAAAGGAAAACCCAGGACAGGGCTACACAGAGAAAAACCTGTTTTGGGGCGTTGGGGGTGCACATGACCAAAAACAGAGTGAACAGAATTTTATCATATACCAAATAGACTAGTAGTCTAAAGTATTTATCTGCTATTGTAAATTTTGGTAATTCTGCAGAAATTGCCCAATTTTACAAAATGTATGTTGAACACCAAAGCACAATCAGTGACTCGAGGGTCACAGGGCAGTGCATTTGACTTGTGTGTGTCTGTGCCTGAACACTGGGTGAAAGCATACTGAATTCTGAGTTGGTAGTAGGGCACTTGCCAAGCATATGCAAGGGCCAGGGCTAGCTCCCCAACAAAACAACAGACCACAAATAACAAAAGGCTCTAAACCTAATCAAACCTTCCATTGAACTTTACTGCTGTAGGTAAGGTCTGAAAATATTCCAAATATGTAAAATGGTTAGTTAAGATGTTTTAAACATCTTACCAGTAAGCCTTTTGACCACAGCATGTGGGAAACTGGGACAGGGGAGACATATGGGCGAGCAGTTTTTCGAAAATATATTCCATTTGGGTTCTAAACTGCAATAACAAGCTGTTTTTAATGATAAAAATCCATATTAAAAAAAAACCATAAATTACACAATTCAAGGATTACAGCATATGACAGAATAGTAGTGTAAATAGTTTATTTGCTCAAATGGCATGAAAAGACCAGAAAAGTAACATGAATTGCTTTTATAAAACATTTCTAATATTGCTAAGAAGCAGGATCATTAATAGACAAACAAAAGAATATGCCAACATTACTGTCCGTTTGTGCATTGGGAAATGAGCAATTTTTTAAGCAAATGCACACCTTTGGAAAATAGCTGATTTCTTTGATAAAATGTCCAATATTCTTATGATCAAATTAATATATTCATCAAAATGAATGACTCAACAAAAAGACAAGAATCCTGGCATGTTCTTTTAAAACTATACATTTATGAATGTGCCATCTGGTGGCCATTAAAAAGGGATCTGTAAATAGGCATACTACTGTGAAATGTGGTAACTGACTCTTAAATTGTCCTTGTAGTTAAATATATATATTTTAAAAAAACTATAAGTTAAAGTAACATTCAGATTGTGTAGCATAGGCTGATGAACATTTTTAAACAATATTTACAGGATTACTCAGAGGCTTAGGTAGGAATTAAAAGAGAATTGTAAAAACCATAAAAAACTGCACCAATCTTATAGCAAAATATCTGTACATTTTAAAAGATCATATAACTACACATCCATGAAAAAGGGGACCTTCACCAAGGGGGTTCACATAAACACAAGAAATTCAGCGGTTAAATACTATACAATAATTTTTACAATTAATATACTGATGTACCAACAAGGTAAGCCAGAAGCAGAGTATATATTATGAGAAGTACAAATTTAGCTTCAGTCCAGTCTTTGACTTTGGAATGGATCAAAATGCCTTGCCAGTGAGGAAGTAAAAATAAGTGACTTAACCATTTAACCTTATCAATAAAATTTAAATTTAATGTTAATTTTCTAAAATCTAATTGGAAATTCTCATAAGCGAGAAATACACATAGCAATTCAGCCTTGATAACTTAATGTCAGCTGTATCAGTATACTTCAGTTTACAAAAGGAAAAAGAAAAAGGCCCTTCGATTGTCAGAAGAGAATAAGGCCAGGTTCCAACATTACACTAACACATGTAATTTTGAATGCTTACTGATAGAGCTTGTGGTAAATTCTCCCTGACTAACAAGGCACCAATTTCTATTCTAAGAATTGACCCATAATGGTAATTTTAGTGGTAATTAATAAATATGTTTGTGTTATTAAAAGCTGCCTCTAGCTTAAGAACCCAGTTCTGCAATTAAGTCTTATACAATGTTTTATGCCATTCCGCAGTCATGCAAGTGACTGCCTTTGTGCATGATACCCTTGCACAGAAACAACATGAGTCAAGACAGACTTCTAGTGGCACTGCAGTTGCATCCTGTTTGTACTTTGCTGGAGCTTAATAATAGAAGGATATTATCCGTGCCAGTTTCCCTCTCCCTTGTTACAAGTCCTTAAAGACACAGTTGATGAATATGGCTCAAACACACAATTTCTTAGAAGACTTCTCAGCAAAGGAAGGCCATAGCAAACATATCCCTGTTATTTACAAATTTACCAGGAAGCCAGGGTGGGCCATAAGGGACAGTCACAATGGCAAATAATGAATTTAATATGAAATTTACATTTTGGTTAAAAAACTGAGTAACATACTGATGTAAAAAGATTTAAGTCAAATTCTATTGCTTTGATTAATCTGAGCAAGTTACTTCCAATTTTAGGCACTTGTTAACAGGGGTTAAAAGGAGAACCCATTATTTTTAAATTCTATGTGTTTACTAAGTCTGAGCCCTTAGGGAAATTTGGATCTGCATTGAAGGCTGCAGCTAAATGGTAGCACATAAAGTTCACATCGGCAGTTCCATGTACACCCTCTCGTGAAGGCTGGTCTCGGGGTCACATGGTTATTTCTGCACCATTAATAGGACGCAAGTTCTGATCATCAAAGCGCCGCCTCACACTTCGTCTCACCGCATCGGCTCGTCTATATGGTTGGTTTCTAAGATCTGTAAAGAGGAGAATGCCAATGAAAGAAGAGCAACCTCAAGTGTGTCTTAGCAAGACAAAGGCCAGTTGGCAGCCAGTCAAAGCAGCTTGTGTAGAGTCAACTAATGGGCCCTTCCAACCCATTGAGCATTGAACCAAAGACATTTGCCTTTAGAATTTACAATTAAAATAAGGTGTAATACTGGTAGGATTCTGAAATTTAGAGATTTTTCTATTATGGTCAGTATCTTAGCTAGTTGAAGTATTTTGAATTGTTTCTCCAATCGGAAGCAACTGGGCTTAGTCTTCCTGGGGCATCTTAAATATCAGAATTTACAATGATCTTACTGCAAAAGTCACAAAGCAAACTGTTTTGACTTTGCAGTTTTAACAAGAATACACCAGAATACTGCCAAAACAGCTTCCTTTGTACCTCTTTAGGTAGCTGAGAAGAGTTTCTTATGAATCAGAAATAATGCATCATTCTCTTACTGGTCTTTCCTCCACCTATTATGTTTGTGCTCCAATCTGTAGGGAGAATCTAGTCTATTGCTAATGCAAGACAGACTGCTTGGTATTTAAAAAGCTGTGAATGAGTAAGTCAGACTAGTGCATTCTGGTTGAAGGAGACATTGCTTTAGTGGGATGAAATGAAGTAACATGAATTTTAGGTAAGCACTCTTAGTATGAAGGCATGCTTTTTATGAATGAGACTAATAGTCTAGCATGTATCCTTTGGATAGAGTTAAAACATAACAAAACAAAAAGGTGTGTAACGTGTAATACTAACTAAAGGGAAAATTGATGGCATTGTAGACTTATACTAGGCAACATCCTATGTTAACAAAACATTCAACATAGGCATCTAACATTTTAAGTTGATAGTTTACATAGAAACCAGTACTTGGTGAACATGTCTACAAGGCAAAATCAAACCCTCTTGGGTTTGTCCCCAAGGAGGCTTGTTAACTGTGGCTCCTAAATCACTGCAAATTGTGGCCCTTCCCATATTCCTTTTCAGTCTTAACAAAAACATAGGTACACAGTTATTCTGGTGGTTTTGGCCGTGTGATTTTGGGATCCTCAGAGGAATTATTTGTAAAATTCCTAATCTTTTAAAAATCTGTAGATCATCTTCCCTGGCCAATGCCCACTGTACCTATCCAGATAAAACCAGAGTTAACCAACTTGAAGACCAAAAAGGATTAAGAGAAGCAAATACAATCAGCTCTTTTGCCAAGCCATCACAAAAGAATGGGAAAGCCAGCTGAAAAGGCCACACATTATTAAATGTGAGGCACAAAGACTGGTCAGATTCTCACCAGTATTACCCTTAACCATAAATAACCATTGGACTGCATATAGAAAGGAGGAAGCTAAGTAAAAAGGGATGCTTGCCAGCTCTGTGTATCCTCCACCACCGGTGTGCTAGAAGAAATCCTTACCCTCGAGTGAACATTTGGAAATTTAGTGATATTATTCTTCTTTAAGGCTAAACAGAAAACAAAAAACACAAAATGATGGTTAAGTAAAAATGGGATGAAAACAGAAAGCAACTCAACTTAGTGCTTAACATTGCTGGGTATGTTAGCTAACAGAAGGCATGGGCTTTTTACTACAGGTTGTGTTAGGTAAAACAAGGGAAGGATGAGTGTCTTCCCACCCAGCCCTGATCACCCAGTTTCAAGCTGCTTTGAAGATTGGCTCCAGAAAGATAGACAGTCGAGCAGCAAACAGCCAAGCAGATGAGAGTTTTGAGTCTGTTAATGAGCACTGGTGGGTAAGAACACTGCAGAGCAGGCAATGACAGTGACATCTTTGGATTAAAACACAAGCACACCGAGCAGGTACAATTCACAGAACAGTTGTGCCACCAAACACCCAGTTCCATGTCAGTCTCAGCACAGGAGATAGGCAATAGCTATTGACAACTGGTAGTGGGTTCTTTGTCTCTTTTGGAAGCAACTGCTACGCACAGGCATGTATCTGCTCCTTTTAAAACCATAAACACTAAGCTCAGGAAATTACCTGTGCAAATCTTATACCTCTCCCATTTTCAAGTGCTAAGAAAAACTATTCTCCATCTTTCTGCCACCACTCTCCTAACAAGCCCATCTAGCTGTGACCTTGTCACAAAAAAGTACTCTGATTTGACATGGAACAGGGTTACCATGAAGAGAGAGGACAAAGAGAGTGGGGGGCTCTTTAGTCATTATTTGCATATCCTGCCTTGCATCTCTGCTCCAATATGGAACTGCTGCAGATAGCTGAAATAGGGCATGACAGTGAATAGAGGTCACCTGCCCAGGGTGGGGCTGTGAGGCTGAAAATTGCTTATGTCAGGGTTGTCAAGATTTCATGCTGAAAGGGTCCCCAGTGTAAAGCTCGTATTGAGTTCCAGCACACTTAGGGCTATATAAGGCATTGGAGAAAGGCCTGATTTGCAGTTGTGCTTAAGATAGGTCCTTATGTAAATACAGCTTTAGAAGCTTTCTCGTTTTCATACATAGTATGGATGATTTTATTATCTTGGGGCGGGGGGGGGGGGCAATATGTATCATGTTTCAGGTGTGGAAATCAGAGAGCAATTTGTCAGAATTGGTTCTTTTCTTTCATTATGTGTGTACTGGGGCTCAATCTTAGTTGTCAGGCTTTGTGGCAGGCACCTATGGAGCCATCCCAGTATTCCCTGCCCCTTTCATTTTCTGAGCACTTCTTTACAGTATATCATTTTATTACCATGGTAGCTCAGAATAAGGGTTGTGGAGGAAGGTGTTATCTGTAAACTTGCTAGGGAACAGTAAATAAATACTCAGTAAACATTGGCCTTAATTTTGCATTCAAAGATATTATTAGTCCCCAGCAAGTGGATCTATTAACTGTCACCCCACATTAATATCATCGCAGGAATGTGGTTACATACATGTACAGAAAGTGGCAGTATGAGTATACAGTAATGACTGAAATACAAAACCATGCAGCATGAAGACAACACAAAATGTAAAATGAAGAAGATGGCATTCCAGAGTGGTGGGTCCTAAGATATGGGGGTTTAGGGGTGGAATAAGAGGTTTAAAAAAAAAATCTATAGCAACCTTTTAATAGTATCAGGTGACAAAGCAATAGTTTAGTAATGGTATTCCTCAGTGAGAACAGGTTCGCAGAAAAACCGAGACCCACGTTTGGCGGTGCGAGCAGTAAAGGGCACAGTCTTCAGCACTGCATTGAGAATAACAGCCAGACAACAAAGAGAGTGAAAAGCCAGGATCTATTGCATTAGTACATGGTTAGTGTAAGAGGAAAGCTGAGAGAGAAGGTAATATGTATTCAAGTTCATTCAAGTCTAGAAGAAAATCTGGGACTTGGAGGGTGGGGAGTAGGAAGTGAAAAATGCTTCAAGGAAAAACTATTCTGAAATATGTCATTCTTTTTTAAGTAAGAAATTTTGGCTCTTTTTTGTTTTGAGGCACGATGTGAAACTCATTGTAGTAAAAGATGACGGTTGGGCTCCTGATCTTCCTTCCTCCAACCCCCTAAGTACTATGATTACAGGTGTTGTGACACCGTGGCCAGCCTGTGTCTTGAGTTCTTACTGTGCAAAGTTGGATGCTTCCCTAGTCTCAAATTAAACATTACTATGGCACTCAGGTGTTTACCTTGATTGGCCATCCATTCCTAGTCCTGAACAGAGTAGAGCTTTCCCCCATTACAGAGGAGGCAGAGAACTGCAGAGGAATGCCTCCCAAGGGGCGTTCTGCAAGCAACTGCATTGTGCATGCTGACACAAGTACATGTGCACACTGTGAGAACAGATCGCCATTTGTTTCGTTTTATTTGATGCGCATTGATGTTGTGCCATGGGTGTTGGGTCCTTTGGAACTGGAGTCACAGACAGCTCTGAGCTGCCATGTGGTTGCTGGGAGTAGAACCCCGGTCTTCTGGAAGGGCAGTCATTGTTCTTAACTGCTGAGCCATTTCTCTAGCACCTCCAGATTGCCATTTTTACTAGTCACTCACTTATGCTGCTTTAATAACAGGCAAGGAATTCTTCATTAACTTTAAAAATCTAGTCTACATATCTACTTAATTTCCCTATGTTTAAGATGGTCAAAAAATTCTGTGGTTTTAGAAAATTGACATCCCTATTCACAATGCCAGAAAGCGATGAGAAAATTCAAGAAATTGTATTTTTGAAAAACTAGAATTTGAGAAATATGAATAATAACTATACATTTACTATTAAGATGGTTTTGAATGTTGATAAAAAGCAATGTTATATTTTGGCTTTGTTTTATAAGCATCCATCCTCATCTTTAAAAGGTATATACTTAAATATTTCCAAATGAAGTTATAGTTATGGGAATGCCTCCTAAGGATGGGGAGTAGGGGAATAGCATATACATGGAACAAGACTGACCATAGTTTACTGTTGAGCTGGGTGAGGACCACCTGGACAGTCATATGACTGTCTATACTTTAACATCTTTAAACCTTACCATATGAGCAAAATGCTTTCAGTATCTTAGCTGATAAATAGCATTCATGTGCAAATGTCACCAAAGAGAAATCACTTACTGACACTGCTTAACAGGCCAGCGGCCTAAGTATCCTGCTCAGTAAGAGGCAGTAAGAAAACCTGGAGAATTGGTTCAAGCAGAAAACATGAAGCTAGGAAAAAAAAAACTCAAGCTAAAGTAGCTGATAGCAGTTCCCAGTTCTGAGCTAGAACCCTATGGACTCATCCAAAGGAGAATACAACTTCCTGTTGGCTTTGTTACTTTGAGCAAACAGGTTTTTTTTTTAAGAGCATGCCAGAGAAACCTACATTGCCTGTTAGTACAGAATGGATTCTCCTGCAGTATTCCTATTAGGCAAGCATGTAGGAGTGGCCACAAGGTAGAAAATGGCAAAGGATGACACAGCCCATGGGAAACAGGGAAGAAGACTTAGGTACAGAAGGGCCAAGGTATAGAAGGTACCAAGATTGTTGAGAGTGTTGGATGGCAAATGATAAAAGCGTACTTCAAACCCTAGCTTACATTTTTGCTGCATAATTCTAAATCTCATTAACCCAATTAAAGAGCTTGCCAACTGTTGACGAAAGGAGCTGCAGTATCTGTATGTGGCCCCACTTCTATGAGGCAGTGTGATCACTACAGACCACAAAGACGAAATACCCTTTACCTGTGATAATGTCTTCAATGGCGCCATCTTTTCCCTCATATACATGTCTGTTATCTTTAACTTGTCGCCTTCTTAATTCCGCAATTAACTCTTGCTGCTGCCTCTTTGATTTATGGGAAGGAGACTGAGAAGAAAAGCAGAAACTGATTACAGCAATGCCCATCTAGACTTTAAGAAAACTCGGAGTATGCCTGAGCTTTATATTGAATAGCCACAGCCAACACGACAGATACCACCATCCCAACATTCTGCTTAAATGCCAAAAATTCAGGAAACTTCTGGGAAGACAACAGAAACTTTAAGCTATGAACACACAAATCCTAACTAGGCAGTGTGTGTGTCTAAGGGTGATACCTACCTTGGTTCGAGACGAGGCTTTCACTGACCTGGAGCTTACCAAATAGGATAGTTTGGCTGGCCAACCAGCTCTATCCACCTGTTTTTATCTCCACAGTTTTGGGATTACAAGCACCCACCACCATGCCCAGCATTTATATACTGGTGTTGGGGCTAAAACTCAGGTTCTGATGCTTGCAAGGCAAGTTTTTTTATTGACTAAGCACTCTCAGTTTGATGTAGGCTGGGTTCTGTGGCCACAGAGATAGCTGATAATAGTCACCAACTTCTCAAATCTTACAGCAAAAGCCTTCCCTCCTTCATGAAATGCTTTCTTCCAACGCTCCTAGCAAAGACACTGTTGTTGAAGGTCAGTACCTATAGATACCATGGAACCTTTCCTGGTTCAAGACCCTTATTATCAGATAATCTTATATGGCTTCCCTGAATATACAACTAAATTCTTGATCTCTGTCAACTTGGAGATGCTTCCCAGACACTTCCTTTCATTCCAGAAGTAGCTGACCAGTAATGAAAGAAAAAAAAAATGTCCACATGCTGCAGAAGGTGGTGGTCAGGATCTTGCACACACCCTCTCTACTTTGGCTTCATTCAGGCCCATCTCAGAAGCAGACGCTTCTTACCTTTGGGTCCTGCTGCTCCATCAAGGCTTCTTGCTCCAAAAGTTTTTCCATGAGAGCTTGTTCCTGCTTTTTTCTCAGTTCATTTTCCTCTTCTGCTTGCTGGGGACATATAATTTTAAAATAAAGATTGGAAATGGCATAAATGGAAATGGTGACAGGTAAGGTTTCTTAAAGCCATTTGAAAAATCCATGGGAACCAAAGGGAAGGCGAGATGATGCTTCATGGCCACATTCCTCTCCAGGTCTGTGTTTCCCTGTCTGCATATGACAAGTCTTCAGACTGGCAGCTGAAGAACTCAACTAGAAGAACTTTCCTGATGTTCCTTGACCAGCAAAAATAGCGTTTGAGCCCCACCCCTCTGACCACCATATTCAATGATTTTCAAGTGAGTCAATTTCTTCCAGAATCTGGCCACCTAATAACACCTTCTCTGAAAGAAGAATCTAGATTACCCTGTCTTTTGCCAGAGAAAACCTCCATTTTCCTGGACTTATACTCCCATAAGGGCCATACCACAATAGGATTCTTGCCATCTTCATACAACTCTACACCTGAGTCAAAATGACTGGCCTGGTAGCTTAGAAAGGAAAGAGAATGGATTTAGCTCTCTTGGCTACTCTCTTGAAGTCATCCCTGCCCAAGAGACTTCTGTTGAGCTATAAACTGATGGAAAGGCCATCTGTTTGGTTTAGGGATTGGGTATAATCCTGTCAATAAAGTTTGCATTTTGATGTCTATTTCTCTCTTTTAAAACAAAATCTTATTTATTCTTTGATTTTTACATATGTGTGCATATCTCTGTTGCTTTTGTTGCATTTCCTTTTGGCTCACAGGAAGGAAAAAAAGGGGGAAGTGTATTAACTTCCCAGTATCACTTAATTTCCCACAGTGTACCATGATCAGCACCAGGCAAGAATGTTGTTCAATATATGTAGGACAAAGAAAGTATTCCGTAACATCATTATCCATCCCCACTACATCAGCTACAATGATTGCAAAGATAAAGGGCAAGGCAGAGGAGCATACTTGTAAACAAGCTTGACCACAGCATCTAAAGATCGCTGAGAACAGAGCAGCTTCTTTTTGCCTCTGTTCCATACATGTTCCAACTGGAGCCTTTGAGAGCAATCCTAGCACTTCCCAGGTTGTTTTATAATTTTGATAGATGATTTCTTGTCTGACCTTAAGCTTAGAACTTTTCATGTGAAGAAATGTGATTATAGTACCTCAAAGGAGCCTCCCAGGACATATCTGCAGCTCATCAGCATGGCTAGCTCCCCCCCCCCCCCCCCCCCCGGGACTACAGAGTGCCAGGTAACAGCAGCTGGAGGCCAGTGGCCTTCCTCCCCTCCCATCCCGTGCTTGTGCATCCTTATACTAAGGAGATTTTCCTTCAGCTCTCAACTCATGATAGGACTACCATATTGGCCATGATGAAAGGAGGTAACTAAACTTTAATCTTAGAGTAATAGGCCCAGGGGTCGATCTCTAAAGCCATTAATTAGCCTTCACTCATTTAAAAAAATACTTCTCATATCTCTCATAGGGTTTTTTCACAAAGGTGTCTATAAACTGCTCAGATCCTTAAAATACTTAAAAACTCTACCAATATGACCAATGTTAAAAACAGAGAACTCCAGGGAATAGGGATTGTTCTCAGTATCTGTGGATTCCACATCCATGAGTTTAACCAAATATAAATTAAAAATATTATCTTTACTAAACAAGGACAACATTTTTCTCAATTATATTACCGTTTTCCTAAATTAGATTACCATTATTTGCATAATACAAAGTTGATGGGATGAGAATGTACTCCGTAGGCTCATATGTCTCAGTACTTCGTTCCTAGTTGGTGGAACTGTGGGAAGTGTCTTAGTCACTGTTTTGTTGCTGTGAGGAGACACTATGACCAAGGTGACTCATAAAGCATTTAATTGGGGACTTATTTACAGTTTCAGAGGCTTAGTCCAATTTCCCTATGGTGAGGAGCATGGTGGCACACAGACAAGTGTCAGAGTGGTGTCTGAGGCCTTTATATCCTGATGTACAAGCAGGGAGAGACTGGGCCTAGTGTGGGCTTTTCCATCCCGTGGGAGCCCGTTCTCAGGTTCCTGGTGGCTTTACCCAGCAGGTCCACATAGAGGATGATTAGGACCATGGCCTGAGTGCAGGTGTCTGAGATGGTCTGCACTTGGCTGTGCTGGGGGAGGAGGTCTTTTGCTCCACCCCTTGGTGTCTCTATAAATACCCTAGGGCAGAGACAGTCAGGGCCCATTGGAAAAGGTTCCAGGCTTCTCGAGGTTATCCTTTATTTTCTTCTATCTAATATTTCCTGCTGCTCGCACTCAAGAAAACTCTGGGGAACTATGGGGTTGGTGGGTAAACGCCCAGTACCATCCTCAAAGCTGGCTGCCCTCCAGTGACACACCTCTTTCATTAAGGGCCCACCTAACTCTTTCCTGGCAACTTAATCAACAGTGACCAGGCATATAAATACACAAGCAAACCAACACAGGAAGGATTAGGATATGTGGCCTTGTTGGAGGAGGTGTGTCACTGGACTTTGAGGTTTTTAAAGACCATACCCAGTGTGCTTTCTGCCTCTTGATCTGTGTATCCAGATATGAGCTCTCAGCTGGTGCTACAGCCTCCTGCCACCATGACTTCTCTCTGCCATCATCAATTCTGGGACAGTAAGACAATTCAACTCTTTTATCAGTTGCTTAATAAAAGGTCATGGTGTTTTATCACAGCAACAGGAAAGAAATTAATACAACTGGTATACATGTTACAACTAATTTAGAGACTTGAAATATATAGGAAGATGTGCACAAGTTATATGCAAATAAGTACTGCATCACTTTATGTGAGGGAACTGAATAGCATCGGAAGCAGGTATCACCAAGCTGCTGAAACCAAACCCCAGAAGTACTAAAAGACCAAGATGTTTCCTAATACTAAAAGTTTCTAAAGTCTTCCTTGAGGTTCTTTCCCCAAAGGAGAAATCTTGGGAGATCATTTTTCTTTTTGCCACATGCTTTTTCATCATCATGGATTATGTCCAAGAATGGGTCCAGATTAAAATTCAAAAGCTACAGTCCTGTCCACACCACCCTTCATTGCATAATATTGAATGCCAGTCTAAGAAGTCTCACCATGGCTCAATCAGGTCTATAAATAGCACAAGGATCTCCCTGACTTTAGTTATAGCATGTGCTACTGACATGCCCTGGTTCACTTGGCCCATCAACTCCTTGTAGGTGTGGATTTTCTATGCCCTTCACCTGGCTTGTAAGATTCAACAGTCAATAACGGGCAACAGTGGTGATGGAGCATCTCCCCTGGCCCAAGCAGGTAGCCAATTGCCTTGTCTTTCTTGCTGAGGCCCAGGCATGGCTCCATGAAAAAATGACCCAGCGTGGTCTGAGGGCCCTAAAAGCCCTCAACAGGGTTAGAGAGGGATCACCCAAATCTGCTGCCCAAGGCAAAGGAGGCCTCTAGAGAAGCAAGGCCACAGACATTTCTGGAGGAGGGAATATTTCTGTTGGGAAAGTGGACAAGAAGGCTAAGGGTCTCCCCTACTCACCTTGTAGGCTCTCACAAACGGGACAAAGACAAGGAAGAACACATGTTGGGAAAGTGGACAAGAGGGCTAAGGGTCTCCCCTACTCACCTTGTAGGCTTTCACAAACCGGACAAAGACAGGGAAGAACACTGAGGGCGGTGTTGTCTTGGGGTTTTCACCAAAATACTTCACCACATCATCAAAGGCATCCTGGAAAGAAGCCAGTTTTTCTTGAATTACATTAGTTCCACTACCAGGACTGGATGCTCTGGGGCAGAAAACTAAAACCTTGTAGTTTCTGTGCCCCCATGGGTCTCTCTATATTACCTCTAATACTTCACTAAAGGCAATCAGAAAAGTACAATAGTTGGACATAGAAAGTCATCTCTTAAGACCTGCTGTTTCTTCCCTAATTCCATCAACCCCCCCCTTCACCCACCCACCTCCCCCCCCCCCACACACACACACAGCTATTTCTTCCATGACTTTCCTATGGCCAAGACTCAACGCCTTAAACCACAAGCTCAGGAAGGATCTTGGGAGCAACTCTGGCTCTAAATCTCAACTCTTTGATTCATACTCCTTGCAACATCCCCACAAAAAAAGAACAGTCTCTTCTGTGAGCCACCATAATCCAAGCTAGAAGCTATCACTATCTGCCTCCAGTTCCCCGGCACTCCACCCCCTGCTCCATGATAACAGGAACTGTACTCTGTTCTGGGTTTGCTTTGATATCCGAGGTCCCTGGGGTGACAGAGCAGTATGAAGCCTAAGACCTAGAAAAACCTTATACCTGGGGACTTTGCTTTGGGAGCCCAGGCCTGACGTGTCACAGAACTGCCTGCAAACAGACCTGTGCTAGAAGGAATTTAGGAACAGAAAAGAAGAGACAGAGAGGGCTTCTACAGAATAGCACAAAAGGCCCCACTTGGAAGAGGCATTTTCAAGGACAATAGGGGGGAACATAAACATTAGCTACATAAGAAATTGACCTAGTAACGGTAGAAAAATGCAACATTACTTTCCCAGCCTGGAGCCTATGCCTCAAGTGGCCTGAAGGAGTTTACTCTCTTGGATTACCTGAGCAATCTTAGCATCATCCTGCAGCTTCTTCAGCTTGCCCTCGTTGTGAAGGATGAACTCTTTCAGCAGCGTGTTATGGTCATGCATAGTATACTCCCTCTTGGTTAAGTCCATTCCCCTCTGCAGCTCCCTGACATCCAGCAGAACATTTTCAAGAGAGACTGACGGATGGAGAGAAAGCAACACATCAGGAAACTTCTATTGAGAGGAAGTCCAACTGCTAAGCCACATTCTCAGCACTTTGTAAGGCTTACTTAGGACCCTTATAGCTAGTTCCCACCTTTAGTCATAGATAGCCTTTAATATGAAATTCATGAAATGCCACTATCAAATCAATTCTTCATAAGCATTAATCCTACTGTTCTAGTATACTTTGCCAATGAGGAAAGGCAACATAAAGAGGTTCTGTGGTATGCCATGAGTCACACGGTTCAGAGATAGCACTGGGGATGAGAAAACATGCCCAGCGTCCACTTCTTGCACTGGAGACCAAGGTTGCATCCACATCCTGCCTATACCCAGTTTAGCTGTAGGTTCAAATAGGTCCAAGACCTTTTTTATATTCTCTTATTTACTCTGCATGCTTTTGCAATCCTGTAACTTCCCAGCAGAGGGCAGACAAAATTTTACCTGCTGAACTTCAGCTGCCCAGACCATTAAGAGCTAAGGCAGCCTTAGCTTTTTGTGAAGCCTTCCTTGCTTCAAAGAATTCGGGGTGAACCTTGCAGTAGAGCCACCACCCAGAGCAGGCACATTCCTGAACCCTTATGAGTCACTTTCCCCAGAGAAGTGGGTCCCAGTTTTGTTTTGTTCAGCTCTGCCCATGGCTGGATTACAAGTCAACGTGGTATGTTCTCCCCTTACTAGACTTGTACTGTCTTATTCCACCCCATAATACTTCTGACAGTACCAAGGACAGAGAAAGCACTCAAAACTGCTAATAAGCAAAGGAGCAGTCCTAGCTGACCACATTAAGAGCATGTGTCAATCAGCCTGGATACCAGCTCAGCCAGGGAGCATATCCGTCTCTGCAATTTTTCTCACAGGCTTTTTTCAAAATTTCCTGGCCAAGTCATCTGTGCTACTACTTGGGAAGACATTCTTGCTATTTGGTCTTCTTAGTTGGAACTAGAACCTTAATTTAGAAAAAGGAAAACCATTCCATTCTGCTAGCTGCATAAGCAAGTCCATGATGTGTCTATTCCAGCCTGTTTGTAGCCAACAACCATTTCTACCCGCAGTTTGGACTCTACAACTCACATCATATCCAAGAGCAAGAGAATTAAAAGAGTGATGGGCAGGCAATGGAGAAGGCACATCTCAAAGACTTGGATCTTTAGAGAGAAGCCACTGCCAGAAACTACCTACAAACCTACATTCAACTGCTCAGGAGTGGGTGGTACCATTACAACATATTCTAGCCCAGGAGAGCTGACGTACTGATCCTGCCTTCTGCAGTGGATTCTGAAGAGAGTTTCAGCAGGGAATGACTCCCTCATGACTACAATATCCAACATCTCAAGGTAACACTGACAGCTGAAATTAAGTACCTGCAGCAGCTTTTTCCACATAATGAAGCTCATTATAAAATAGAGTAACTTGTTGATATTTTTCTTTTACCACATTTGATATATAGTGCAACAGTGTTTGTTTTCGGTCTGTTGACTTCGTATCTAAGAGCTGAAAACAAAAGGAGACAAGGGTTAGATGCAAGAGCAAGGTGCAAGTGCCCAGAGTAAATAGGAAAAGGCTGGCAAAAACATTCCCAGAGGGGCCTCAAGATTCAATGTCCTCTGTAGAGAAGCAGCCCATTGGTGCTTAAATAGCCTGAGGATGTCCCGACTGAGTATGTGCTATATGCTGGGGTAGACTCTGAGCTAGGGGTACTTCAGATCTTCATCTTGCTTACAAGCATTCTCCCTATCCCTGCATCTGCTATCCATCTACCTCCCTTGGCTCAAACGGGAAAAGACTCCAGCTGGTACTGCTCTTCAACATGAAGAACCGGAACAGAGACGGAAGGTGGGGCCAGTAGATGTGCTCAGTGGCTCCAAAGGCAGCCGGTTCTCAAGAGATACAGCTGGCCTGCTGGCTGGGCATTCTGAATCTGCGAACTTTACCAACCTCAGACAGAAACGGAAGGAAAAAGACTGCCACTGTACTGCCTTTTTATTGGGATTATTTGATACATAATATCATGAAGCACTGCTTACAAATCATGACATAGTACTAGGTATTGTAAGTAAACTAGATGTGAGTTAAAAGCTAGGGGGACATGTTTAGGTTAAATCCACACACTGCACTATTTTATAGAAAGGACTTGAGTATCTGTCCTTTCTGAGATGTTTGGTATCCTTGAAGGTCTTAGGACAAATCCCACACAGATACTATTAATCAGATTATGATGGCAGGATATTGGATATTGACTGACATGACATTATAACTTAACCATGTCTTCCTTGACTTGGAAGCCACAATAGATCTGCACAGCCTAAACAGGATGCCAAGGAAGATGACTTTGCAAAGGACTGCACTTTGTCCATACAGGAAAAATAAATTATATATACATGCAACTATATTCTAATTTTCTAAACAAAATTATCTATTTGTCTGAAAAGTCTTCCAAGGGAGTTAAAAAACTAAATAGTTCATTGTATTAACTGTTAGCCTAGTCATTTTCCATCATGCTGGAACTTGAGATTATTGCTATAAAATGCAGTATTCATAATTCGGACTCTTAAGAGAGTCATAGAAATGGGAATACTGGGTGAAAGGCTGTAAGTACCTGGTCCTTTCTGTCAAGTGGTGTTTTGGAAAATTTGTACCAACTCGCCCTCCTGCACTAAGAGAAGCCTCCTCCAACACCCACCCACCCACCCACCCACCCCCCGCCCACCCCCAGAATAAAGCCCCCCCTCCACAACTTAATCTCCACAGCTGTATGTCCTTCAAGGATCTCATATTCCTTGTTGTTCACACACCAGATCTAAACTCTGAAGTTTAAATCCATAAACTGCTCCTCGTTTGCTGCTATTCATATAGTTTCCAAGGGCCAAGATGATCTGGAAAAGCAAGAGTGAAAAGAAGGCTTCATCAGGAGAGCGTCCCAGGTGCTGGAAGGCAGTTGGCAAGTTGGCCAGAACAGAACAAGAAAACTGCACTTGCCTCCAGAATTTTCTTGAGCTTTTGAGATGACTTGATAGAAACAGATGCGGCTATAATTGCGTGAAGTTGCTGGATTCCAATCAGAAGGAAAGACAGGGAGAGACTATTAAAAATGGCAAACTAACTGGAAACTAAGAACTAACTATGCCTTAGGTAACCCTAGTATTACATATGCTCTTCTCAAAAGCTGCTCACAGTAACAAGTAATGTAGGAAATTGTTTATCTGTAGCCAATCCATAACCATTAAGATTTCAAGGTAGGAGTTAACAGCCTCTTCTGGAATAATTCAGTTCCCAGTGCATCACCACTAATAATACACAATTTATACTTTTAAAACACTAGAGACGTCCAAGAATGCAAAGGGTAGGATGTGGTGGAAGGGCAGCAATATAACATTCTCTAGAAGTTCTCAAAACAGGCTTTGGACAAATCTGCTACTGTAAGCAGTAACTAAGATTATTTGAGAAACAGAACCGACAGAGGACAAATTGATGTTCCTGGCATTCCTAAATATCTGCCAGACTAACACGGGGAATGAGATAGCTATTATTTATTTGTATATCACCACAATCTACTTCATCAAAGTCCCAAAGAAGAAGCATCCTCTAGTAAAGCCAGTGCTCCCAGAAATCTCTTGAGCCTGCTCCTCACTAAAGATACAGAGTTATTTTTGGAAATGAGAGTCACATTTCTAGTCTTGCCAACAAGGAACTGGTTTTTAATGTCCTCTGTACTAAAGTTATCTGAAAAGCAAAGGATACTTACAAACACTAAAAACAATATCCTTTTTGGTAGAGCAGCCATATATAGAGATTTGGATTCACACTATGAAAATGAGAGCTTAAATACAAATGTAATCTATAAAGTTCTGGAAGGACTCTTTAGAACCCACATCAGATTAGTGTAATTTAGAGAGATGTATAAAAATAAATGACTATCTTTTTGTACTCCTGCCCTGGTCAACTCACAGGAGTCAGCATCTGAATGCTTTCTGCAAAGTTCCCAATGAAGGCCATGATGGTCATCTTCTGCATGAGCCGCTCAATCTTACTGAACTGCATCATGAAGCGGTCTTCGTCTGACAAGTTCTCCAAGGGCTTTCTCTCTCTCTCATAGAGCCGGAGCACTTTCACCTCATTCTCAGTTGGCAAAAACCTCATCAAACATTCAACAAAGTCAACTGGTAATGTCTTCAAGTCGAATCTGAAATCGGTGCCCACAGGTCAGTCAGTGTTCTACCCCCATCCAATCCAGCTCATCTACCACCAAGTCAACAGGCCTTGGATTCACACAGATGTACTGCTGAAGCCCCACTCTGGGGCTGGTCCCCACTGAGCACCAATTACCCTAACTGATGACCCAGACTCTCCTCCAGTTTGAGTGCTACTATCTTAGGGCTCGGGGTGGAAATCAAGAGGAGAACGCAGCATCAAGTATTAAGGCTGGAGCACAGGCTGGTAATGCAGTCCAGGGACAGGGCTTTAGACTCTGTGAACATCTGGGGAGCTTTGTAAGATGTTCCTGTCATTACTTTACTGTCTCTGGAGATGAAACTCAGCCAAATTCCCATTCTATACAGATACTTTGATGTAGGTACATACATTCCTTGAAGGAATATCAGTTCTTGGTAGATGTTTACTCAGTTTGAACAAGTATTTGCTTAATTCCTATTTTATTCTCCAGACAATGTTTGTTCAGCAAAACAATGGAATTACTCATACATAAGTATGGTAAACAAGGTATATGAGATTAAAACCCAGATTGCATACTGGTTTCACCAGGTTTCAATATTGGAAATCAGAAAAGATTGCAGAAAACTGTAGTAGATTATGACCCTGGCCAAAGACACAAAATCAGAGCAAATGATCTCTTGGGGCTAGGTAAGATCACCAGTCAGAAATTCTAAAATATCAAACTATAAAAAGTGATTTCTGAAAACATCAGTAACATCCCTGGCTACAAGAAGAGTGGGAAGATTTTTTAGTAGATAAACAAAACCATTACCATCTGTGCAATTTATATATTAAAGAGAGAGAGAGAGAGAGAGAGAGAGAGAGAGAGAGAGAGCTTTGTTTAAAATGACCAGGAAGTACTAAGAGCAAAAGAATTCACATTCCTGTTGTCATGAATTAAAACATACATCTGTATCATATTTGCAGCTGGCATTGAACTGTATCATTCCACAGATGCCATCAAATTTGGATTCAGCAAATCTGGATACTATCCAGATCCTCCAGAGAAAACCACCATTTCTCGCTTTCCGAAGGATCTGCCCCACTCCTCCCTACTTCCCTTTTATGTGAGTACTACTGTAGACCTATCCATAGGAACAGAGCCAAGACAATAAATGCTATCCCAAGTCAGATGTTCTCCTAAACCAGTGGTTCTCAACCTTCCTAATGCTGCGACGCTTTAATACAGATCCTCATGTGATGGTGACCGCCAGCCATCACATTATTTTCATTGCTTCTTCATAACTATAATTTTGCTACTGTTATGAATCGTACTGTAAATAACTGATATCAGGATATGTGATAAGGACCTCTGTGACAGGCTGGTCTGACTTCCTAAGGGTTGTGACCCACAGGGTGAGGACTGCTATTCTAAACTGCCAAATGACACGCGGCTGTGCTACTTCCCTGGGTATCTCTGGTGCAATGCCTTGGTATTAGCATCTTCATTCTGAAGCAGCAGAACATGAGGAACAAGGGGAGCTCTGGAGTGTGGGTACCAAGAAATCCTCCATCTTTGCACCTAGATCCTGTCCCACTATTTCCATTACCTGCTGATCTGTACCCTGTTTTCTTCCTTAGGCTGAGCTCTCTAGGGTCTGCTTTCCCTGTAGAAACTTACACATGAATAGCTTTGCATATCTCATCGGCAGTCTTCCCAGCTTTCCTTAAAGTTATGGCAAGATTTTTGGCTCTATTTGCTTCTAATAGTGTCACTTTACTTGATCCCTTCTGTGGTATTTTCTGCTTGCTTGAAGAAAGATCAATGGCAGGACCCTGGGCTTTTGTTTTGAAGATTTCCTCAAATTCGTCCACATTTAAATCCTAGGGTGGAGAAGGATGACAGTGGCAAATTGGATCATACATTAAAATGAAGTCATTCCCAGTTAGCAAAAACCTCATCATTTAGACATTCTCTTAAACAAAGGCCTTACCCTGCATGGCTTGCTACACTTCTGTTTATGTTGGGTACCCTATCACATCCTATCACATAGCCAGAAGTGAATGTCCAGAGAATACTAAGTCTAACAATCCAATTCTGTTGCTTTCAACAGTTGGTTTATGCAGACATCTGCCACAGGGTAAATCCATGAAACCTGACAGTCAGTACAGTTGCTGAGTCCTTAACCAGCATAGTTCAATAAAGGCTGTCTATGTTCTTATAAATTAAAGGACGAGGCTGTGTCAGACATATATTTTGTGGCAAACACTGAAGATAGTCAAAACTATTATTTTAACTTAACATTTTAGACGTAGTTTAGAACCCTCTTATAAAATCATGTCTAATTTATTTGTCGACAGTACAAATCTATTTCTTCTTCACATTAGAGTACAGAAACATTACATCTCTGCCAGTAATGCTTGCAGGCCAACAGGACAGCCTCCTTGGCTCTGCAGCAGAGTGTGCACCCCTAGTTTATCATCAAGGAGAAAGATACCTCTAGGATCCGCTCATCATCGATTTCATTGAAGACTGTGCCATTGATCTGATTGGGCTTGAGAGCAACCCAATTAAATACTGGCATTCTGAACTTGGTCTTGATCGGCTTCTTAATTTTCACAGCTGAAGATGTCAGAAATAATGAAATTAGTCCTGTCTAGAAGCTCACAAGCTGCAGGTACAATCAGACGATAGTCCTTGCAGATGACGCTTTAACACTGGAGGAAGACGGCAAGGGCACCCAGGTGATGCTAAGTGCAGAGAGCACCTGGTCTGGGCCAGAGCCACTCAAGGTCCCCATTGGGTTATGTGACACTGGACTATTAGAAAAGCTGTCTAGGAGTCAGGGATTGAGTTTATTGGTTTTACTGGGGCTATGAGATTATTGCTTTCTAGTTACAATATTAGACAGTGTGATTATAGAGCAGAGAGAAAATGCTGTCTTAAATTTTGACATCTTCAACTCTTGTTCCTAGGACATGTGTTTACAAATAAGCCTTAAAGGACAGGCAGGGACTGCAGAGAGGACTGCCTATCCCCAGGAAGATCACAGCAAGAATAATGCTATTCAGCCAGGAAAGCACACGCCTGTGGGTGACTGTGATAACGACATTACACTGGCTGCTGGGTCATTTCCCGTAGACTAGGGACTGTAAATGGCCTGTGTCGGAGAACAGTGAAGAAGACAGAAGGGGCATGCAGAAACCATAGGCTCCTCGGGAATGCCACAGCCCCTTCTCCCCTTCTGAAAGATTTATGTACTTCATGTACATGGGTACTTTGTATTTCCATCTGCACACCAGAAGAGGGCATCAGACAGCTGTGAGCTGACATGTGGGTTCTGGGAACTGAACTCAGGACCTTTGGAAGGTCAGTGAGTGCTCTTAACCACTGAACCATCTCTCCAGCACCCACCCCTTCTCTCTTTTTTAAAGAAGTCAGCTATCTTTATCTAGACACTGTCAGTGAAACGGTTAAATGTACTGAATCAGAGAAGATGGCATCTAATATTTACAGGATAAAGAGGATACAAATACCTCTCATTTTTGAGAAAGCAAGTTTAAAAAGATTAACCACTTACAAAATCTATATATTAATTATAGATCATAAACAAGGCTTTCCAAACCATTATATATATATATATATATATATATATATATATATATATCCCTACATCAAGCTGTTCTGGGCCCCCCACCTGCCAGTGTGAGCCTCACTATTCAGCATTATTAGCAGGAAAGGGGAGAGAAAATCAATGCTTCAGGATAGAACAAAACAAAGGTGACCAGGACCTGAGCTTTTATTTGTCAGGCTACCTGCCTCCATTGATATTTCCTGAAAAGGGAGACAGACAGTGCCTCTCGTTCCTCCAGAGTTACAAAGGCCATAGAAAGAGAAGGAATGTCATCAGGTAAGTCCACACAGAAGCATGCAGCAACACAGAGACACAGCTTTTGCCAAAACAGGCTTTCTATCTCCAAACGTGGCATCCTCATCCCCATTATCAGCAGTGCTAGATTCCTGGTCAGACCTTTGTCTGCACTGCCCAGGAGAACCCATGTCCTCTACAGACAAAGGCTTTCTCTAATTGGCCCTTCATCCACCATGGGGAGGTGGGGGGCGCAATAAGGAGACAGATGTTGAGAGAGGTATCACTTCAACTCAAGGAAGGAAATTTTTCCCGACTTCACCTAGGCATAGGGTGTAGGACAGCAGGGGCCCACAGGTGACGAGGACATACACTTTGACCCAAGGACTCAGACTGAAGAAAGTGGCTTTAAATGGGTGGTTGTTCCAAACAGTGAGCCGCCCGCCACAGGCAATGGGGAGGGTCCTGGAAAGGAACAGCCAAAGGTTTCCCCTTATTCTCCTTCTTTCCTTAGAGTCTGATCCTCTTAGAGTAGGGAGGTCAGAACTGACCATGAAAACTGAATGCTAAGAAAGAAACATTCCTTCTCTCAAAGGGAAGGAATGGAACATGGCCTGGGAATCTAGGTCCTGCCTAAAGGAGGATCTGCAGATTCAGCTGAAACATGTGGGCAAAGCTGGAGTCACAGTCAGCCAACACCCAGACTTTCCTGAGACACAATGTCAAATGTAATGGCTCAAGGTAGGATGGAGTGGAGAGATGTCAAGGCACAGGGTGACCAACAGAACACACAGCAAATACTCAACACACTCGGTGAGGAGCAACCTACAGAAAAGCTTGATTGGCCCATCTTTTGTGGAAGCAGAAAGAACAGAAAATAGAAAAAATATATATATTAGATACAGTTAAGAGTCAAGTGCCCAGCAGTTCTCACACACTTAGCATAGAATTTCATGCTTCGTGGACACATCTCAGCAGCACAAAGCCAAAAATCCATTCCCCTGCCTTTGAAGACTCACTTTGTGGTTTTGTTTATGTTTCTGTATTTCCCCCCTCTCTGGGAGAAAGAAAAAACAAAACAAAAAATTTCATTGTAATGGTCCTAAGCAGCCATAATGAACTGCATATTCCATAGGCTGTAAACAGTTCTTAACAACAGAGAGTCAGCCACAGTTGAACAGTGAGAGGACGAAAGCCTCTCAGAGAGCAAAGGCCACCAACTGCACAGGCAGCCTGGCGCAGGTGACCCACCTCACGAGGGGATCAGACTGTCCACTAGACCTGCAGATGTGTTGACACTTCAAGAAAAGATTTTACACTACTACAATTTTTCTTATAAAATTCAAACAATTTTCTCAACTAGAGATACTCTATTGGGACTTCCTCCTGATTTCCTTCTGTGACCATGCCTGTCCAGGGCAGAGCTGGGTATCTGCTGCTGTGGACCTACTGGCTTGGATTTTCCGGAAGTACTGGACATATCAGCTCATCACTGCCTCTCAGTTCTCCTGAGACACCCTGAACTCTGTCAGGCCTCTGGATTCCAGAGAGAGAAATCATTGAACATATGAGGAGAATATTTTACAAAATTAGCTTCAATTACTATGCACACTGAAAGCCAAATTAAGGATAAATATTAAGGAGATTAGGGGCCCTGCAGAAAATGCCTAATCCCAAGTTACTGAACACTTGTAAGGACTTTGCAATCTTATAACACAAGATATATCTTGTAACCATTAATGGACATTTAATGAGACAAAGAGGTCTCCTTCAATCTATAGAACTTATAGAGGTCTACTTTGCTTAAGAACAATGGAGACTTCTACCTAGGAGGAGTCTGAGAGCAGCCGTTAGAAACTGAGCAGAGAGCTCTGCCCATAAATGTAAGACACTCCAGAGTCAATAAACTTTAAAAATGAAGTAGTGGCAAAGGCCTAAGACAAAACAAAACCAAAAAAGGGGGGCACGGCCCTTGAGCAGAAAGCTGCGTCCGACTGCAGCCTCAGCCGCAGCGCACTTCCCTGCCGCCATGTCTGAGTTCTGCTTTGGCTCGTGGGAATGCAAGCGATGCTGAGCCACAGGTTAGCTTTTGCATTGGAGGAAGCAGCAGCTCCAGGTGAGGCACAGGAGACACGTGTCACAGAGAACGCTCATCCAGGGCTACAAGGAAAGCTTAGCCAGCAGCCCAGGTGCACACGACAACGGTGGCAGCCACATTCAGTCACCCAGAGCAGCCTGGTGACAGAGCGGACACCCAGAGACTATGTGGGGCTTGACATTTACATTCACAATCCAACAGTTCCACGGTGACTCTCCTCCACCTCTCCTCTTCCGAAGCACTAAAAGCTCTAGAAGAAAGTATTAACAGGGAAGACCTTGAAGGGTAAGAATAAGCCACAAATTTACCATGAAATTGAACAAGCATCTTATTTGTATCTTTGGTAATTTTGTAGATGTCAGCGTGGCAGTAGAATCACAGATCTGAGGTGGGCAAATCTGCTTTAAGAAACTTACAGAAGGCCGAAAGGGTTGCAGTCACTTGGAAGAATTATCAGGGCGGGGCAGAGGGGTGCAGATCAAGCTGCTGACAAAACCCTAGGATGGACTGAGAGGAAGAAATCTTTATCCTAAAGACTGTCATTTTGACTTGGATACTTCAGAAACCATCTCAGCCTTGGAACTAGAGGCCAGCAGGGTAGCGGTTCATAGTAACAGAGTTCAAGAATGGGTGGAAGTGGACCCAGTATCACAGAGACAGCTACCTCAGAGCAGAGGTGCCCAGGGTCACAGAGACAGCCACCTCAGAGCAGAGGTGCCCAGGGTCACAGGGACAGCCACCCACCTCAGAGCAGAGGTGCCCAGGGTCACAGAGACAGCCACCTCAGAGCAGAGGTGCCCAGGGTCACAGGGACAGCCACCTCAGAGCAGAGGTGCCCAGGATCACAGGGACAGCCACCTCAGAGCAGAGGTGCCCAGGATCACAGGGACAGCCACCCACCTCAGAGCAGAGATGCCCAGGGTCACAGAGACAGCCACCCACCTCAGAGCAGAGGTGCCCAGGGTCACAGGGACAGCCACCTCAGAGCAGAGATGCCCAGGGTCATAGAGACAGCCACCTCAGAGCAGAGGTGCCCAGGGTCGCAGGGACAGCCACCCACTTCAGAATAGAGGTGCCCAGGGTCACAGAGACAGCCACCTCAGAGCAGAGGTGCCCAGGGTCACAGGGACAGCCACCTCAGAGCAGAGATGCCCAGGGTCATAGAGACAGCCACCTCAGAGCAGAGGTGCCCAGGGTCGCAGGGACAGCCACCCACTTCAGAATAGAGGTGCCCAGGGTCGCAGGGACAGCCACCTCAGAGCAGAGGTGCCCAGGGCCACAGGGACAGCCACCCACCTCAGAGCAGAGGTGCCCAGGGTCACAGGGACAGCCACCTCAGAGCAGAGGTGCCCAGGGCCACAGGGACAGCCACCCACCTCAGAGCAGAGGTGCCCAGGGCCACAGGGACAGCCACCCACCTCAGAGCAGAGGTGCCCAGGGTCACAGGGACAGCCACCTCAGAGCAACACTATCTAGTGTCACATAGATAACCACCTTAAAACACAGCTACCCAGTAGCCCAAAGTGGCAACTTCAGAGCAGTGTTAGTGTGTTGGTTCATTTTCTTGTCAAGTTAGCACAAGTTAAGAGTCCTCTTGGAAGAATGAGCATCAATTGAGGAAATGTCTCCATTAGACTGCCCTGTAGGCAAGATGTAGGGTGTTTACTGATTGATGTAAGAGGGCCCAGCCCACTGTGAGCTGTGCCACCCCTAGGTCCTCATATAAGAAAGCAGGTGGAGCAACAAGAGGAACAAGCCAGGAAGCAGCATTTCTCTATGGCCTCTGCATCAGTTCCTGCCTCTAGCTTCCTACCTTGAGTTCCTGCTCTAATTTGCCGCCATAATAAACTGTAAGCTAAAATAAACCCTTCCCTCCCCAAGTTGCATTGGTGTTTATCACAGCAACAACCAAATGCAAACAAAGACAGTTATATAGTCCACCCAAGAGGAGAGCCGCCTGGTATCACAAGGTGGCAACCTCAAAGCAGGTACTCCACAAGGAAAGCCGCCTCAGAGGGGAATTGCTTAGTGTCACAGGGACAGCCACCTCCAAGCAGGGCGACTCAGTATTACAGAGGAAGCTACCCAGCATCAAAGGATGACCACCTCAAAGCAGTTCTCGGTATCACAGGGCAGCAGTTCAGAGCAGAGATTCCCAGAGCACAGGGCAGCAACCTCAGCACAATGCTGCCCACGACCACAGAACAACCACCTCGGGACAACTCCAAACTCTAAGCGACACTCTAACTGAAATGGCTCAGTGTTAAAGAGTAAAATTTCATCTCCAAGGGTCAAAACCAGTAACTTGTTTGAAGGCTTTGGAGCAATTCTCTTCCCCTCTCTCGCCTGTCTCCCTTTTATTTCTGGTAAAGTGGACATACCCTTCTGTCCTGGTGAGCAGGAGGACATGAATTACTTGGAAGCTTTTCAAATCCTAAAAAAACTGCTGTTAGTATCACTTCCCCTTGAAGCTTAAAACTAGCAAATTCTGACACCTACAAATGTTCAGAAGACATGTCTGCAAGCCTGTATCAGGCATGTGTTCATAATGACATGTTTTCCTTTACATCTAATACTCCAAATACCTTAAAAAAGAATAAGACTCAATACTAGCACCTAACCTAGAGCTTTGGCCACTGTAGGTAAAGACGGTGGAAGGCTGGGTGACGAAGTCAGAACTCCTGCTCGGAAGAGTGTGCCAAAGGCTACTCAGAGGACAGTGCCTCTCATGTATGACAATGTCCCCTTCACCAGTTATATTAGCAGGGATGTCCTCCTAAGGGATGTGAACAGATGAGGAAGTTCTAATTGCTGAAAGAACAGTTTGAGCTCTCCAGAGGGAGAGAAAGCAGGACTTCTCACACAAGTACCTCTGTTTTCATCCTGTGTTCTCACCTGCTAATCCTGAGTTGAAAACTACTGTGGGTGAAGAAGTCCCAGGCAGCGGGGGTGCAGAGGGAGGAGGGGGTGGTGGGAGAGGAGGAGCTGGCACAGTCTCAGCTGCAGGACCCGGGAGTGGAGGGGGTGGCGGTGGGGGAGGAGGAGGGGGTGGGGGTGGGGGAGGAGGGGGTGACGTAGGTGGCGACGCTGGTCCGTTTGGCGCTAGAGAAAAGAACAAAATGTCATGTGCACATAAGGCATGAGAAAATTGAGCTGGCCAGACGGCTCATCAGGTAATGCTAGTTAGATCCTGGGAACCCACATAAAAGTGGGGTGAGGACTAATGCTACAAAGGTGGCCTCTCATCTCTACGTGCACACTGTGGTATACACCCACACACAGACATCACTATACACAACAATAATAAGCAATTAAAATTTTAAAAGAAAATAAAGCGTGTGAAAAAAGACCATTTAAATTGGTAAACATTTCCTTACTGACAAAAGGGGAAATAGTAAACCTAAGTGACATTTAGATTCACAAGTGTAAACTTTTTGTTGTAACTAGTGTGTCTTCATTGTGTGTGTGAGTATGTGCACACGAGTGCAGGGCCGGCAGAGGCCAGAGGCAACAACAGATCCTCTGGAGCTGGACTTACGGGGAGTTGTGAGCCACTGCATGTGGGTGCTGAGGCCAACTCAGGTTGTCTAGAAGAGCAGTACATGCTCTTAACTACTAAGCCATTTTTCCAGCTCCTCAAAATGTAATGCTTCCTAAGATAAGTAAAGGGATATATGAAGGTAAATCTCTGCTCTCCCCCACAGACCATCTTACCTGCTTCAGGCATGTCTGATGATGGAGGTAGTGGTGGAGGAGGAGGGAGTGAGGGTCCTGAGGAGGTGGCCCCTGTAACTGGTCCTACATAGTTACCCACTGCTAGCTCTGATCCCATGGGCAACGTGCCAGAGGCCACAACTGGCAGTATGGCAATGTCCCCATCTCCTTTCTTCTGAATTTTAATGGTCCCTTGTTTCTCCAGTTCATGAATCTTTTTTTCCAGGGTAGACTGTCTTTGAATGGCTTCTTCCTTTTCTTTGACCATTTTCCTTAATGTGTGAACTTGGGTATTTGCATCTTTGTAGATTTCCTGCCAAGAAAAGAGGTCATGGTCAGGATTTTGACTTCACAGGACATTCCCAGTTACACCTGCTCGGCATGCCAAGCGAGGAGAACAGGTGCAGAGGGAGCACACATACATCTGGCATCTGGGGAAATCTCTGGAATTCAGCCAGTACATATGGAGTCCAGTAATTACCAACTGAACTAATAATGCATGCAATGTATTCTAGCATTTGCTATTGTTAATGAGGTCCTTTCCATTTCATAAGTGGAGTTCACTCCATTTTCTCCATAGGCAGAAAAAGACAGAGCAGAGATGACTTTATCCCCCAAATTGGATTTGGAACATCCCATGGGTATCCTGGTGGCTCATCATGCTTTCTTTCACTAATTATGAAATTTATTTGTAACTACTAGACATACATTAACTAACAAGAGACAGAGGGCCCTAAGTCAGACTTTAACAGAAATCATACTAAGACTAAGTCCTCTGTCAAGGCTGGATGTGGTGGCGAATGCCTTTAATCCCAGCATGGTGGAGGCAGAGGCAGGCAGATCTCTGAGTTTGAGGCCAGCCTGGTCTATGCAGTTTTTCAGGCCAGCCAGGGCTATATAGCGAGACCCATTCCCAAGATAATATAGAATAAATAAGCAAAAAAAAAAAAAAAAACAACTCTGCAAAGCCTGTGGTGACCTATTCATGAGTGACCAGGAGCTGAGGCACAGCTGGATTTCTCTGGCTCTTAGAAAAGCTCCTTGACTGAGCTCAAGACAGTGATTGCTGGAATAGTTTTCCTTTAATGATACATTTAACAAAACAGCCCAAAGCTTCCCACCACTAATTACTTATCTTTCTCAAAGCTTAGAGTAACCAAAGTTAAAATTCAATTCAAAGGCTGTCCTGGCTGTTTCTATTCAGACATGGATATTCTGGAGTGAGTGCCTTTGTGGAACTCAACTTTCTTGCTGGGCCTTGCATGTGTTATCTCTCACCACAGACCTCCAACAGATATGAAAACATCCTTCACACCCTGCCTATCATTAATAATCTAAGTGCCTGAATTTGAATTGAGCCCATATGCCACAACTTCATCCTGATGGTATGCCAGAAAATAAGTATGCAAAGCTAACTGTAGGGCGTGTTGGAATACCAAACAGCACACACAGTCATGCTAACCATCACATACAACGTGCTATCACATTAACCATGGTGTGAAGGCAAGCCATGTGCCTGAAAGCCCTCCATGCATGTTGGTTTTATGTTCCACGCAGTTGCAAACACATAGATGGTACTCCATAAATGCCCGACACTTAAGTGAAGTGACAGGACGGCAAACCAAACAGCTAGGATTATCTGGTGATACAATGCACTGCATTTGGGGTTTGGCAAATACCTTTAGATCTACCCTGTGCAGTGAATTGTTTCCATACAACCACCAAATCTGGTTTTAAGTAAAAGCAAAGGAAGTAAATACAATGAAGTTCAAGTCCTAATAAAAATTAGGCGTGAATTAAATCCATGCTTTATTCTTATTTACAACCACATGGAGGACCCACAGAATCAACTCAGCCTCCCCAAGATGGGAAAACATTGCCACTCCCAAAATTTGCAATAAGGAAATACTGAAGCTGGAGTTTTTGATTTTGCACATGTGTGCACACCTTATGTGTCCTTTTGAGTATCACCTTTGAGATGGCTGCAATAAATACACTGCATCAATGCATTCTTCTAACATGACCGTGCACCACACTGGACCACCCCAAAGCTGAAGCACACTGAATTCTCTGCCATGCCTATCTGGGTAGCTGCTGCCAGCACACTTACCCGGACAACATCCAGTTCCTTATTCCTCTGCATGAGCTGCTTTTCCAGTTCCACGATCTTGGACATGGCTTCGTTCTCCGTGTCCTGCAGCTTTTCAGACAGCTGAGAAATTGTGACAAAGGAACAGTGTCACGACACACATCATTCTGACCAGGTCCTTGGTCAGAGTATATGTCTCAGAAGTATATGTCCCAGACAAACAGGGGCCCACTTGAGTCCTGCACATATTCTACAGGTTACTTTCTGGAAACATTAATTTCTATGGTTCTGAAGACATTTGTTTCTATCAAAATTAATAACGCATATGTAGCCTCCAGAAAACCCATACAACAGCCTCTCTGTGTTTGAACATGCACGGCCATGTCTCCCTCCGTGTCCTGGGACTAACAAGAGTAGAAAACATGAAGATGAGCGCAGTGTGGAGGGCCACTTTCCCACCCACACAAAGGACCATCATGCAAAAGCTGCGGTCGAATGTTGATCCAGAGAACACGGCTGTGTCATTTTAGTAGACTAAATAAAGTCCGATGGCTAGCTCTAACCCAGACTACCCTAATAATGGCAGTTACTTCTATAAAACCCAATGTAGAATGGCTCCACAGTGCTGGCTGGGGAGGGACGAGGGGAGGAAAGAAGCCATGTGCTAAGTAGTTCCTCGTCACAGAGAGTTCTACAATCAAGCAACTTCTGATTTCCCACCTGACATAATCCCAGGCAATGGCAACCATGGAGGCAAGGCAGGAGTGGACAGAGACTCACAGGTTAAGAGTGTAGTTTCAAAGAAAGAGAGAGAGAAGTCAAAAAAAAGAAAGAAAACCATTTTTTTTCTTTTTCTTTTGGTTTTTCGAGACAGGGTTTCTCTGTGTAGCTTTGGTGCCTGTCCTGGATCTCACTCTGTACATTAGGCTGGCCTCGAACTCACAGAGATCTGCCTGGCCCTGGCTCCCAGTGCTGGGATTAAAGACGTGCACCACCACCACCCAGTGAAAAATAATATTCTTACAAATAGAAACAATTCACTTCATAATAAAGAAAAATTCCAATCAAATCATGACAAGAGTTTTGTTTTCAAAAGCTCACTGGTATAGGACGTCCTCACATGAGGCCTGAGGTGCAGGGGAACAAGAATTTAGCCTTCACAATGCTTGGGTTTTTGAGAAATACTGATCTCTATTTGCTCTTCAATATTAAATATGTTAACATCTCAAAGCTTTTGGGCTCATATTAACTTGTTTGTGGTTAATAAATTTCCTTTCAGGAAAATCAGGACCCTGTCTTGCTGTGCACTTGACATTATCCCAAGAGGGCTTGCTTCTTCAAAGACGACCACAGTTGACAGAGCTTAGTGACTTCCTGTAAAATGTCTACAGCTGAAATGAGCCTGGTTAGACTCTGAGGGATTGCTAAGGAAGGAACGTGGAGATGAGCAGCAGGGACACGAGGCAGTCCTAACCCCTGGGCTTTGATGGCACTTTGAGAAAGCCAGTCATCTGGAGACTCCTCATGGCCACAGCCCTCTTCTCATTTCCCTTTAACCCTTATAGTGCCAACCATCCTGCTCCTCTGGATGCCCAACGGCCATTGCCAGTGCATGTGACTTGGGAGAAATGGAACAGGAAGGTAAGTGGAAACAAAGGAAGGGTTTCTCCTGTAAGAAACATACCTTCCTTCTTTAAAGGACCCAGAGGGAATCTGAAGCTGCTCATTCCTACACTCCATTCCTACCACAGTTGGCTGATCCTGGCCCCAGGGCACTTTCTCCTGAGATGCACTTACATGAGAGATGTTTTCTTCCAGTTCCTCCACCCGCTCCAAGGCTGCATTCTTGGTTTCTGCATCTTCCAGCAGGGCTCCCACGTCAAACACATTGTCTAGGTAAGCCTGAATCTGTACCTGCAGCTTGTCACTCTCTGTGTGTTTCAGCTTCTAAATACCAAAATTCCAAAGAAGATGGTATTAATTTATTTGTGGACACAGAATGTCATACCCAACTCTCTACTCATTCTGATCCACCAGAGTTTAACACATCATCCTGAAGAGAATTACAGCATATCCCTATGAAGAACATTTGACCAGACTATTTCCCAGACACGCACACAGATACAAACATGTTATATATAAACCTATAAACATCTTTCACATCCTTCCTACTCTAGGCTAAAACATTTTCATATAGGTAAAATCCAGACCACAGAGACATCAAAGAAGGATTTGAAATGGAATAACCACACGCCCTGTGAAAATGAAGGGGTGTCTATGGAGAAGGCTGCAGTGGGGAACATCTTACCAGGATGGTGACTGGAGGCTGGGGGCAGAGTACAGTCAGGTAGGAGCTACCAGTTGTGTTCCTCCTTGATTTTCGGTTATTTTAGTACCCATTGCTAGAACTCACCCGCAGGATTCCCTTCCTAAGATAGTGCCTGCATGAATAGCTCAGGGCTCCTCAAAACACGAATCAGAAAGCATCTTCCAGTTCACTAGATCCCAGACCAAGGATCCTAAAGCAACTCAGCTAGCTAGTTCTCCGGTGACACTAGAAACTCGAGAAATCAGAGAATCTTCCCATGAACCACACACTGGACTTTCTCTGGGAAACTATGGGGCCAGAATAATATCTGACACACAGATGATGCCAATAAGTTAACAAACATCCATGACCACTTGCAAAGAAGGCTGCCTTTGTAAACAAAGAAAATATCTATATATTAGATGCCTATAAGATTGTTCTTCTAATGGTCTCTATCCATCAGGGTCTAGCGCCAACATAACACAATTACGGAAGTACAGGGTTGAGAGGTTGGTATTTTTAAGAGAAATTTCAGATCACATAATTTCTTAAGAAAAATAATTTTTCTCTTAGGTTTAAATTGAAAACTTACAGTTTAACTTGTTTTAAAGAGAGTACATTCCGTCTTAGTTTAAAAGTCAGACAAGAAAAAAGAAATATGAAGCTAGCGCCAGAGAACAGCGAGCAACAGAGAAGCAGCAGCTACACTGGACTTTCCCAAGGTTCACAGTACACAATGGATGTGCACCAGTGTCATCAGCTGCCATGACAATCGGAGCCCAGAGCAAAACCTCGCAAAACTGAACCTGCAACACTGACAGGAACTCACAACCCTGATTTTTGTTCAAATTCTGCAACCTGTAGAGCATGGGAGAGAAAAGGATAAACTTTAATCTCAAAGCATGCCAGGGCTGGGGAAGGGGTCAATATACTCTGCCCTCCAATAAAGTGGGTGCAAGGTGTGTGGTTCCCCGGATTCATGCCTAACAAAGATGAGCAGCTGAACCTGGTCGGGACACAGCAAAGGGAAGGGGTCCCATTGGTTCCCGATCAGGAAACAGCCCTGTCCTGCCGCTCGCTAGTGGTCTTCCAGATTCAACTGAACCATTCCCATGGGACAGGGAAAACAAAAGCTTCCTGACAAAGAGGGGCACATCTGGTGGACACAAAGGTCCTGGAGTACATCTCTGAATACCAAATATACTTTCGGTTTCTTTATTGAGGAACTCCAGGGGACTGGCCGGACACTTCTGTGAGGTAGCAAGAAAGAGAAACTAAACTCCTTTCTCCCAAGAAGTGAAAGCGTGTGTGCTTGAAGCAGAATTTGCAGCTTCAGGAGGAAGTCTCTAGTGTCCATGTCCTCATTAGGTTTTTATGCTCTACACATTAACTCATTCTACAACATTCTTGGCTTGATCTTGCCTGCTTGGATAAGATCCCAAGAGCGCCACCAAGTCAAATTTTTTCTCCAGTTTTGATAAGGATGCAGTGAGAGCTGACCCAGACAGAGCTCGAAGTAAAATTGCACCAATGCTCCCAGAGGTGGTCTGACTCCAGTACTAAAAGGCTGCAGGCAGTGGACCCACAGATGTCCCAGGAATTCTGTAAAGAATCCAGCTTGGCTGGCAAGCTGCATCGTTCCAATTGGCTCCATTTAACTAGCATGGCAATTGTTAACCACATAATGCTTTAGACATTCTTTAGTTACTATGGAAATAAACCTCCAAGAATAGGCAATAAATCCACTCTTAAAACAACACCACAAAAGATAGTTATACTCACGTCCAAGTACTCATCCAGGCCTAACTTGGTAAATTCATACTGGAGGTGGACTCTGAAGTTCATGTCTTCTACCGAATGGACTACAATGTTAATAAACTGCATAGAAGCCACCTGAAATGAAATTTCCAAGAGGTTAAACCGGCTGCACGTGCTTTCTCCCAATTGAAGCATGTCCAGAACATGCACTTCATTTCACAAGTCTCAGTTTATACCAATTCCTTTTTCTTTAACGTCAGCAAATCTTAAAAAAAAAAAAAAAAAAAAAAAAACTAAAAAACTTGTATTTTTTAATTAAAGAAATCAAAGAGGTACCCAACAAGACACTACTTCACAGTCACTTAGAATGGCTATAATTTTTAAAATGTATATGATTTTGGCAAAGATGTGGAAAAAAGCCAGCCCTCACCCATTGCTAGTGAGAATGTAAAATGATGCAGTCACTTTGAAAACACAAGTGACTCAAAATGTTAAGTGTGTGCCTTATGGCTTAACAATTCAATTATCTAAGAGAAATCTGTTCACATAAAAAATTGTAGACAAATATTCATAATACCATATATACCAACCAACTATGGAAAAACACACAATGCCCATCACTTGATGAATAAACAAAAGGAAGTGAAATCATATGATGGAATATTCTGTGACAAGTACAATTAAGTACTGATACATGTTACAACATGGATGAACTTGGGACCATCATGGTAAAGGAAAAAAGGCCAGGGAAAAAGGACCACCCCTGGTATAATTTCACCCATATCAAATGTGCAGAGCACCCAAACTATAGAGATTAAAAGTAGATAGCAGATACTTAAGGTAGAGCACGTGGGAAATGATTTTTAATGCCACAGGGATTCTTAAAGGGATGAACATGGTTACAATTGGACTGTGAATGGTTAACACACACCAAATCATAAACTTTCCATGGGTGAAATAGATTGTATGTTAATCTAATTTCAAGAAAGCTGTTCTTAAAAAAATATGTAGGTATACAGAGCAAAGTACTAATTACTGCAGAGATACAGATCATATAAAATATGAAAATTAATACAAAAAATAACATTCAAACCATGTTGAACCTCACTACAAGGTAATTACTTCAGTAAATTCACTTTGAGCTCTGTCTTACTAAAGGCTAGTAACTAATCCTACATACATACATCTTCTCATGCAATTTCCCAACTGCTAAATCATAAACATTTTGGTGTAGTGCTTTCTCCCAAAGGCTGGCCCTAAGACCTGTCTCAGGAAAAAGTCCATTCTCAGTTTAGTAAATAAAGGAATGGATTTCAGCAGCCCCATACTGTTTTCCACACTGACAGTCTATTGCCGGGAACAATGCCTTACTCATGTTTGCTCTCTACAGCGTGATCCAGCAGAGGCTTTGGCAAGAAGGGAAAACAATCGGGGACCAGATTCACAAGCCTTTGGGAAACCACTGCCGCCCCCCCACCCCAACTCCCTGGGAATCAAACTTGGTCTCAGGCACATTAGGCAAGTCCTTGACCTCTGAGCCTTATTCCCAGCCCTCCCCATTTCTTTTATCTTTTTGTTGTTGCTTTTATTGAACTAATTCTTTTTAAAATATGCTACTGAAATAGTTAATGTTAATTTTCAACTTTACACATTCTAGAATCACCTGGAATTTGGTCTTGTTTGTTTGTTTGTTTTTTAGATTTATTTATTAAGTGTAGTGTTCTTCTTGCATGTATGCCTGCAGACCAGAAGAGAGCACCAGGTCTCATTGTAGATGGTTGTGAGCCACCATATGGTTGCTGGGAATTGAACTCAGGAACTCTGGAAGGGCAGCCAGTGATCTTAACCTCTGAGCCATCTCTCCAGCCCAGGAAGAAGGTCTTAATGAAGGTCTATATACATTGGGTCAGTCTGTGGGCACCTCTGTGGGGGATTGTCTTGATTAACTGATATGGAAAGATCTAGCCTACTCTAGGTGGTACCATTCCCTAAACAGTGGTCTTGAACTGTATATGAGTAGAGACATCAATGTGAAAACAAGCAAGCAAATAAGAAAGCAGGCATTCATCCCTGTTCAAATATTGTTGTGATGTGATGTGATGTGATGTGATGTGATGTGATGTGATGTGATGTGATGTGATGTGATGTGATGTGATGTGATGTGATGTGATGTGATGAACCAGCTGGCTCAGGATACTGCTTTGGTGACTTTTCTACAATGATAGCTTGTGACCTGGAATTGCAAGTCAGATAAACCACTTCCTTCCCTAGTTGCTTTCTATCAGGTCATTTCATCAAAGCAACACGAGAACTAGAACAGTTATATACTGGATAGCTTTGGAATGCAGAAATTCTCTTCGTGGAAAAGGGACCCTCCTGAAATTTTCTGAGAAAGTAGTTTAGGTTCTCTAGTTAAACAAACTTAAAAGAGAAAAAAAGTCAGCTTTTTTTTCCAGTTATTTTCACCTATTAAAAAAACCCACAGGAAAAAAAAGTCTCATACTATATTAAAGGAATTTATATCATTTAATATGGGGAATATATTGTTTGCGAAACTGGGAAATTCCATGGAAATCCCAAGAAAGTTTATCAAAAGCCTCATTTTCTGGAAAGAAATAGCTAGACTGTTACATTTTCCCTTGTTGCTTCTGAAATCAAGTCTAAATGGTCTGCTAAGTTTCATGATAGCCTATGGGCCAAGCATAGTATACAAGAATGATAACTTGAGTCCCACAGCACACTGCACACTGTGGCCTGGGAACAAGGCCCTTAGAACCTGGACACAGGAGAAAGTAAAGTGCCAGGCAATGGGTTCCAGTGCGTATGCAAATGGCACAAGTGTTGTAAGGGACTTAGGAAACCCAAATGACCAGGTCAGCAGCAGAGGGAGGGGGCAATGCACATCACAGCAATTCACAGAGAGGGGAACTCAGGTTATACCACAGCGGCAGGGGCTCCTTGGCTGTAGGAGCCAACAGCGAGGGCCTAAATACAGTCAATATAGTTGGGTACTTTTAGTTTAAAAAAAGACCAGACTTCTATTTTCATGTACTCTATCCAAAGATTTTCACGGAAGAAATGATTGTGTGAATAAGTGCACACGCCTTGCATAGGCTGGCCTCAGCCTTGGCTCTAACACCTCTGGAGAAGCCATGGGCAAGAAGCTAGCCATGGGCCAGTGCCCAAGGACAGTCACACACACCTATCAACAACTTCAGCATCACTCACTCTAATGTCCCCCCACATCCTAATAACAAGCACTCAAAAGTCATTGTAAGTGACACTTGCTTTACCATTTAACATTTTAAAAAATAATTTTAAAAGCAAATATCACATCTAACGGAACAGAAAAGCTCTCTAAAGGATTTTACCTTCCTGATTTTAGAAAAAGCTGAGGCTAACATGCACATTAACCTGAAGTCCAAGGAACCAGTTCTCACATGATAGAACTAATGTGTGTCATGTGTTACAGTCACTGCCATGATTCAAATGAAAACATGATTTAGCTTCCAAAGCACAGGCTTTCCATGCAGCACCTGTTAGGATACCTAGTCAAGGGGCAAGTGATCCAGAGAAGGCACTCCTGGGTCCAGAAGTCTCCTAGGAAGACTGACCTAGGTCGAAGCCTGTAGGTGGGGCTGCACTGGAAAGCAATGGCTCGGGACACCTCAGCAGTTCTGTCTTGAGTCCTGAATGAAGACTGAGGCGGAGTTCAGAAGTGCTGAACCGCCCTCGGTGTCTTTCTAAGGACTCCAGGGCTCCTGCAGAGGCACAGGCTTCTGACTGTGCTCCAGACAGAGCAGGAAGGAAGCCACAAAGAAGAGGGGCCATCAGCACTGGGTCCACTCAAGCCAATGGTCCACTCAGCAGAGCCAAGCTCTTTAGTCTCTGAGCACGTGGTCTAGAGAGGGCACCGACAGAGGTCAAGAGCAAAAGGTCAAGGTTTTTTTATGTAGCACTGCTGGCAACTCAGCTTGATGGCTGTGGGCATTCACACCAGGTCCTGACTTCCTTTACCCAACTGCATGACTTTCCCTTTTGTTTGCTATAAATTATTAGCATTTCTGTCCTTTAATCAAATGAGTAAAACTTGAAAGAGCACCACAAAGGGAGCATACAGATAAAGGAAAACATTCTATAGATTATTGAGCTCATTTTCCTGTTCTTTGTAGTGTGTCGATCTGAGTGTGGCGTGTGTTTTCTGGGAGAAAGTGCTGAAATTGAGTTTGCATTGTTGAATGTAGTACCAAGATAACTCACCATAAAATCTATGTTATTATCTTCATTTCTGAAATGTTCCATCAACTTCTCAAAGCGCTGCTTTTCTCCACAGACCTGAAAGACACATTGCTATCATGTATATGACATTACAAACATAAGCATTCCAAAACTAGCTACAGAAATTTGAGTACTAACAATTACTTTCAGAATATTTTTTCTCTCCCCTTTATACACTCCTTACTTTTCTTCAAAGCCAGCTAGCTAGCAAATGGAGGCACGAAGCAGCCCAGACACAGGTCCTTGGTGTCTTTTGCAGATGGTCTGGATGTTACCACATGTGTTCTTCGGTCAGGGTCTTGCTCTTCCCCAAGGTTTTTAGTGTGTATCCATAATAGAGTTCACAGTCAAAAACTGGCTATAGATTTCCTACATTACCAAAGTACGCTTGAGAAGAGATGCTAAAAGATTTAAATAATTTGGTATTTAAACTCCTTGTAAGGAAAACTGACCATACTCTTAGGTCTGTCTCAAATAATTTGAGCGCATGACACTGTTGCATAATTACAACACAGTGATTACAGGACAAAAAGAACACCCTGGGAACGGTTCTTCTTCATCCATTGAAGGTGGATATAGAAATTTGCAGTGACTTATGAAGTTGTACCCTGCCAGCTTGAATCACATACATTTTAGCTCAAATTAATGTTTCCTTTGAGCATGTGAAAGAAATAGGCAAAGTACTCAAAACTCTAGGGTACCAGGGTGTGGTACATGTACATGAACAGTAAAGACAGGCAGTAAAAACAGTCAAACGTTTTTATCCAAATAATACCTCTCTGAAGACTCCCTCACAAAATCAAGGATGAGTCTTAATTCTGACATTGTCTTTGGGTAGTTTTGTTGAAATCAAACCCTATACCTACTAGCTAATTCATTCTGCCTTCCAAGAGTATTCACTTGAACTATATACATGCTAAATTAGGCTACACATGTTAATGAGCACATACTCTGATTTCATTTGTAATCCTAGGGCTATCTAGACAAACCCTCAAGAATTCTCCTAAATTGGCATTTCTTGGTGTAATGATGCAGCCATTTACTTCAGTCGTGGCAAATCCTATGTGGACATATGGACAACTGAGAATGAGAACGTTCACAGATAGGAACGCCATCTGTTCACTTCTCTTACATCTTCAGCATCTAGAACAATACTTAGTGTGTTAGAAGGTCTCAGTAGTTGTCGAATTGTACAGAATAGAAGATAATACGATGAATTTTATCAACATACCCTTTACAAAGGGTAATGACAGGCTTACTGCTGTTTGCCATCACATTTTACAAGAACAGACCATCAGAGGGGACCGAAGACAAGAGTCTGAAGTGGATCTTTAGAAGAGGCTCCTGGGCCAGCAGTGATTCTGGGGAAGTGCAGGTGAACAGCCTTCACCCTTCACATCTTAACAAGACTAAGGTTTGCAAAGCAGATCAGAGTTTACAGGATTCGGATCACTACTCCCCATTTACTTGGAACTGCCTACAGTAGTTTGAAAGAAAATGGCCCCCAAAGAGTGATAATATTAGGAGGTGTGGCCTTATTGGAGGAAGTGTGTCAATATGGAGGTGGGCTTTGGTGTCTCATACATGCATAAGATACCACCCAGTGTATGAAATCACTTCCTATTGCTTGTGCAAGATGAAGAACTCTCAGCTACCATGTACCATGGTAGAGAACCACCTCCCCAGCACCATGTCTGCCTGCACATCACCATGCCCACCATGATGATAATGGACTGAACCTCTGAACTGTAAGCCACCACCTCAGCTTTGTTTCCTTTATAAGAACTGCCATGGTCATGGTGTCTCTTCGCAGCAACAGAATCCCTAACTAACACACAGAAGGAAGCAGGCAAAAGTACCTTGCCTAAATACTGCCAGACTTCAGACTCCATTTTACCTGCAGGGTGAGATAAAAGTTCAGGTTCCCAAGCTCTAGGGGAGCTGAGAACTTTCCAATGGCTAACCAACCTCCTCCCTAAACCATAGAAATGGTCATTAAGCATCTTTAATTCTCTAGAAACATTATGGCTGTTCCTAACAACAGAAAGAACAAATAAATCTGATTGATTGGACTAAAAGGCTTGCATTGTATGTCTGTTGATAATGATGAAATACACAAGGAAAGTCCCTAATCTTTGATTCCTGATTGGTTAAAGTTGTAACTATAACTTGGCAACAAATACATGAATTTTGTGCTTATAAACCCTGCTTCTGCCCCTGATTGGAGCTGTCAGGAGAAACGAGGCTCCCGAGTCCTTGTGCTGCAGCCCTGATCAATGAGTGATCTGCTTGTGTGGTAATTTATTAAAATCTTTGGAACCCCTAAGTATTGTCTCTCTCCTTGCTTGTGGTGCATAATGCACCACAGCACTGCCTTAAAAAAAGTTCTGAAGACAGAGGAACACTGTGGCCTCACTGGAGGAAAGAAAGGAGTCTCCAACAGGGAATAATCTAACGTCCATTATGCCTTGTCCCTGGAGAGGAAAACACTTGTCCCTGGAGAGTCTAACTCAACAGTTCCACTGGGGTGGAGCGACAGTAGCAAGCATCACTTTAAAAGCCCACGGAGGCTGGAGCAGGGCTCAGTGGGTAAGAGCACTCGCTGTTCTTACAGTAGAGTACCAGGCTTCCATTCCCAGCAACCCCATGGAAACTCACAACCACGTGTAACTCCAGTCCGTGGGACCCAATGCTCTCTTCTGGCCTTTGTGGATACTGTGCACACATGAGCACAATGGCACAGCACATAAATCAACACGGATGGTTAAAAAGAAAAAAATATCATTAAAGGCACAATGGTTCCTTGTGATGCTCCGGATAGGCTGAGGACAGAGATCTAAGCCCAGATGGCCTGCCCTACATCCAGCTGGCCCCTCCAGAGAGTGTAGGTCAAGGTCCGGGAAGCCAGCGGTGTGAACCAGCGGTGTGAACTACAGGCAGTGCAGATGCTGCTCCCCCAACTGTGTCATCAGCATGTCTGCCCTTGCACGGTTGAGGGAAATATCCCAGCCTTGCCATGGAAAAGGTCCTAGTTACAGCCTGCACATTCCAGCAGAGTCCCCAACATTCCAAGTCTATTCTTAGGAGAGTGCTCTGCTTAGCTCTGGTGTTGGGAGGATGGAAATGGCAGTAACGAGGCCATCTTAGAAGGGAACAGCTCCCTGATCTCCTAAGAAGTAGACAGTGATTCATGCTCTGTTGAGCACACAGGCATGCAGTAAATTAGAGGCAGCAGCAGCCACTGGGACAGTGAGAAGACAATTCTAGAAGGGCAAAGCCTTTCAAATCAAAGAACGTTAGGGAGTTGAAAAGGCAACTTGACAATCTGATTAATTTATTAATGAGTGTGACACTCAGGTAAGATCCAATAGTCCTAGGAAAGGTCAACAGAGCAGCAAACCAAGTCCCTACTGGATAGCCTGAGCACTCACTCCCACAGATCTCAAAGTGCTCAGATAGATATAATGCATTGAAGATAACACTTTACAGGGCTAGAGAGGTGGCTCGGCGGCTAGGAGAGCTTGCTGCTCTTACAGAGGACCCAAGTTCTATTCAAGGACCAAGACTGGGTGGCTCACAACACCTGTAACTCCAGCTCCAAGGAATCTCACCCCCTTTTATGATCTCCACAGGCATCCGCATACATATATCTTCTCTTCTTTCTTCCTTTCCTTCTTCCTTTCTTCCTTTCTTCCTTTCTTCCTTCCTTCCTTCCTTCCTTTCTTTCCTTTCTTTCTTTCTCTTTCCTTCCTTCTCTCTCTCTCTCTCTCTCTCTCTCTCTCTCTCTCTCTCTCTCTCACACACACACACACACACTTTTTAAAGTCATAAAATAGAGTTTGAAAGACAATACTTGAATCTCTCCAGAATCATGACAACAATTAAAAGCACAACTATTAACTACTGCAGGGTTACACTCGGGTGTCTAACACTTGACGCATGTATACCCATGAGCTGGCTAGTGTTCGGTCAACTTGAGACCAGCTGGAGTCATCGGGAAGAGGGAACCTCAAATGGGAAACTACCTCCATCAGACTGCCTGCGGGGCATTTTCTTGATTAATAATTGATGTGGTGCTCTTGGTCCATTAGTGGGTGGTGCTACCCATGGACAGGTGGTCTTGAGTTGTATGAGAAAGCGGGCAGAGCAACACGGTAGGTGGTGTTCCTCCATGACGTCTGCTTCAGTTTCTGCTCCAGGTTCCTACCTAGAGATCTTGCCCTGACTTCTGCCACAATGGGAGTGTGAGCTGAGAGTACTAAACTGAATGAACTCTTTCATCTCCAAGTTGTTTTCAGTCACGCTGTTTTATCACAACAACCCAATAAAAACCCTAACTAAGACTACCAATATCTCCGATAGCCCTTCTAAAAAGAGCAGGTTCCTGGGCTCTAAATCGAGACTTGACTGAGGCCCTGCACTGAAGAGACTGGCAGTCTGTGCCTTTGAAAGCATTCAAGGGGTTCTGGGCAAGTTTTGGGGAACCAGTGGCTCATGTACTCATATACTGATTAAATCTCCGGCTCTCTTGACTGCCAGTTAGAGCTCAAGTAGCTAAACCATCAATTCAATCCATTCAACTTGCATTTGACCAACACCAAGAAGGCTGAGTTACTGTCTCTGGGAATCATGGGGAACTGGGATCTATCTGAGGTACAAGGCATCATTGCACTGTGGTAACACACAAATAATCATGGACTCCATCTGGGGTATTAGAGAGAATGGATTTTACATGGCAGAAGAAAGGAAAAATAGACAGCAATAATACAAATTACACATGAGTAGTTAATGCAAAGAGATTCTTGTGGTCACTGTGAAGAGACACCATGACCAACTCAACTCCTATAAAAGCATTCAATTGAGGGCTTGCTTACAGTTTCATTTAGTTCATTATCATCATGGTGGGGAGCAGGGCAGCAGGCAGGAAGGCACTGGAACAGTAGCTGAGAGCTACATCCTGATCCATAAACAGAGAAAGTGAGACTCTGGCCTTGGCATGGGGTGTTTGTTTGTTTGTTTGTTTTGTTTTGTTTGGCTTGGTTTTTGAGATAGGGTTTCTCTGTGAAACAGTCCTGGCTACCCTGGAACTCACTGTGTAGACCAGGCTGGCCTCAAACTCACAGAAATCTGCCTGCCTCTGCCTCCTGAGTGCTGGGATTAAAGGTGTGCGCCACCATGGCCCAGCTGTATGGGCTTTTGAAACCTCAAAGCTCATCCCCAGTGACATACTTCCTCCAACAAGCCACTCAGACTCCTACAAGGCCACACCTACTAAACCTGTAATCCTTTCAAACAGTTCCACTCAAAGATCCACCGGTCCTACCTCCTAAGTGCTAGGATTAAAGATGTGTAGCTTTGGGGGCCATTCTTATGCAAACCACCACAGAAATAATAGTAAATTTTATGGTAAAGATGCCCCCCAGAGCACTGTGGTATCCTGGTATATACAACAGAAATGGACACTAAAAGGAGCTTTGAATGTTTGTCTTTAGAATACTTCATTCTGTCAGCAAAGAAATCCAGGTCAAGAACATGAGTGCTGTGAAACAGATAAGCATGTCAAAAACTAATGAATTTAATACCTTTCTATTTATAGCTGCTTGGTGAATATGCACGATGTCATGCCGCTGACATGGAGAGGAAACCATGAAACTCCTGCATGCTCAGATTCAGACTGTTCCTATACCACACCTCAGTAATGAATTCAAGCGATACTCTCTGACACGGATCCCTAGGAAGCAGAGCCTCCTTCATTTCTGCTGCGGGAGAAGAAGCACGCAAACCAGATGCACGTGTGTGTCTGTGTGATATGAGCAGTCATTAAACAAGTGTAGTTCGCAATCCCACAGGAAATAGGAAGGTGTGTGTGGGAAGGGTGGTAAATGCTGTGTCCCACATCAAAGTGAAGTTGTGTTACTACTTAGCACGATGCTCACATCTGGACCACCCTACATACTGGGTCAAAATAAGACCAACATGGTTGAAAGAGCAAACCTCTTCTCTGCTTTGAACTGGCCTAGCTTGAGAAAAATGGTGAAAGAACAAGATGTTGGTTTCCCACTGTTTTCAGCATTTATACATTGGCCATCGGGAGAATGATATGAGTCATCAAAACATATGGCTAAAGGCCACTGAGATGGTTGAGCAATAAAGCACTTGCCACGCAAGCCTGATGACTGGAGATCAAACCCCAGAACCCACATGAAGGTGGAAGGGGAGAACTGTCTCCATAAAGCCGTCCTCAGACTTCCACATGAGCCGTAAGACCTGGGCCCACACACAGTCCTATACATGCAGAAATGTACAAAGCATATGCCTGCACCAGAAGCATATCTACACACAGAGGTGACTGCATGCCATGTATCACAGAATAAAATTTCCATCTGCCCACAAGACCTACATATTGTAAGATGAAAAAACACTTAAGTTAAAAAAGTTATACCAGGGGCCAGCAAGATGGCTCAGCAGGTAAAGGTGCTTGCTGCTAAGCCTAACAATCTGAGTTCAATCCCCAAGCTCTACATTATAGAAAGAGGATTGTCTTCTGACCTCCAGTTATATGCTACGGTATGCATATCCATAATCATGTGCACGGACACACACACACACACCAATAAATAAATGTAATTCTTGTTTGATTTAAAGTACATTGTTGTAGCTAAAATTTGATAATCCTGACCTTTTTTTTTTTTTTTTTTTTTAAAAGAAGGTCTCTCTATACAGCCCTGAATGGACTGGAACTCACTATGTAGACCAGGCTGGCCTAGAACTCAGAGATCTGCCCACATCTGCCTATCGAGTGCTGGGATTAAAGGTGTGGGCCACGAAGACTGGCACCATTCCTGACTTTCACATTCACTATATTGCTGGTTCCTCCCCCAGCTTTGGCTCACTTCTCCACACCCACGGGAAGGACCTGGGGAGGCAGGATTATATGGAGAGACTCTAGGGGCTTCAGAAGGACCGGCTAAACAGACTTCGAAGGAGCTCTCCTGTGCACTGTGCTAGTCCACCAGGAATTAGATGGTCCCGGCTAGGAGTGGGACCACCAGGAATAGAGTAAACAAGTAGACAAACTACAGCCTACACACTTGAGAAGCAAGTGCTCTGCTATGAACTAAGGGGCATTTTCATTACAAATCACTGTGTGGTGGTTTCACTGAGAATGGTCCCCATAGGCTCACAAATTTGAATGTTTGGTTCCCAATTGGTGGACTGTTTAGGAAGGATTAACGGGTGTGGTCTTATTGGAGGAGGTGTGTCACTGTGGTTAGGTTTCAAAAGCCCATGCCATGCCTAATCTTCTCTCTCCTCTCCTCTTCTTCCTCTTCTTCCTCCTCCTCTCTCTCTGCCTCTCTGTCTTTCTGTCTCTCTCTGTCTCTCAGCTAAGGCTCCAGCACCATGCCCGTCTACCTGCAACTATGCTCCCTGCCATGATGATTATGGACTAAACCTCTGAAAATGTAAACAAGCCTGCAATTAAATGCTTTCTTTTATAAGTTGCCTTGGCCATGTGTCTCTTCACTGCAATAGAATAGTAACCAAGACACTGACCAATCAAGCCAATGTGAATAAATTCATCAACCTGGATTAACATAGTGATATGAACATGTTTATCCTCCAACTTCAGACCATAGACTTTAATCTGCTAATGCAGTCACTGGCCACCCACACTAGTGGAATCCTGCCTAACAGAGCTGCCCCTCTTTGTATCTTTTTTTTTTTTCATTTTTCTTTATTAAGAAATTTTCTACTCACTCTACATACCACCCACAGATCCCAGCTCCTCCCCTCTTTGTATCTTTAAACTCTAACACTGCTGGGAGTGAGGTGCTGTGAGGACAGAAATGGGGCATCTCTGTCACATTAAATGAGATCTTTAGCTGGGCGGTGGTGGCGCACGCCTTTAATCCCAGCACTCAGGAGGCAGAGCCAGGCGGATCTCTGTGAGTTCAAGGCCAGCCTGGGCTACCAAGTGAGTTCCAGGAAACGTGCAAAGCTACACAGGGAAACCCTGTTTTGAAAAACCAAAAGACAGAGAGAGAGAGAGAGAGAGAGAGAGAGAGAGAGAGAGAGAGAGAGAGAGAGAGAGAGACAGAGACACAGAGACACAGAGACACACCTTTAAACTCGGGCCATACAGCGACTGCTCTGTTAGTTCAGGCAATTAATTTTCACATCTTTAAAGTTATAGATTGTACTGCTGGCTTTCAGGCCATGCTTTATGAAATCATAGGGGTAGAGGCAGCAAGATGATTCAGGGGGTAAAGGCGCTTGCTGTCAAGGCTGAATACCTGAGCTCAATTCTCAGAACCTACATCGTGGAGAGAACCAATTCCTACAAGTTGTCCTCCAACCTACGCATACACAACGGGGGTCGGGGGGATAAAATGTAAAAATAAAGAAAATAAGAATTATAGAACAATTAATGATAAAGAAGCCATAAAGATTACAGGGCTATAGCGGACTCCCAAACTCAGAGGAATGGTAGAAATCAAGCACTCATGGGCAAGGCTTTGCAAATCCCTCTCATGTGGGCCTACTGCCTTGTCCTGGGCAGCCCACTGGGATCTTGGGGCAGGGGAAAAGACATCTGACTTAGCGTGTTCAAGCATTAAGGCCCAACTCTAGCTCAGCCCAGCTGGTTCTCTTCCACTGGGGAAGCAGATAAATCCTGCCTCGCTCAGCTAAGGCAGCCTCTCCCATGGGAAGCTGAGACAGCCTCACTAATGAGAAACAAGCAAAAGCATAATCCCGGCCCAAGCCCCCAAGCCACCACCCTGTTCTTCAGCATCTGCTAAGGGCATTTCTGAAAGACTCCAAAACATGTGGAGTAACCCAGGGATCTGGATGACAAGGACTGTGGTTTAAACTATCGTTAAAGATGGGGAGGAGTCTAGGGGTGAGTTCCCTGGAGGCTCATAATGGAGAGAAGAAGGCATCACTATAATAATAAACAGAATTGTCTTGCCAGTCAGATGTGGACTCCTAGACTATCTGTGCGGGTACCCATCCCCCCCCCCCCCCCCCACACACACACTACAGCCTGCTAAAGGCCTGACTGTAAATGCTTCTGAGTTAGTTCTATAAATTTAAGGGACCCTCGCTTAAGTGTTTCCTTCTCGCCCTGTTGCCTGGCATCTGCCTCAATACTTGCTTTTTCTCTTGCCACAGTAAGCCCCTGTGATCTGCAGGGCTCCCTGCAGGAAAGCACCACGGAGAGGCAACCTCTGTTATGCCTGATTGGACTCCCCTTTTGGGCCTGCTAGAGAACAGACGTTCCATTTTCTTCTTCAAGGCCTCATGAAGCAAATAATTATTTTATAGTTATTTTTAGCTGAAAAGCATCTTTCACCTTCTCTTGCAAACACCCACAGTCTGATGGTTACTGACCCTTAGTGCCCAACAAAGCCACTGTTCTAAGGTATTCTGAAGCTGCCAGGACTTTTTCCTTCATACATAGACTCCAAATGGCTGTTGTGATAGAAGTAGACCCCTCACTGGACCTCCTGGAGGCTCCTTGGAATTTAAGAAATAAATGCTCATACTGGAACTCTTCAAAATGGAACAACTTCACTCCAACATAATAAAAATGGAGTCTACAGTGTTGTCAGCCTTCTTAGTGAAGCATAGGTCTGTCTTGGCTGCAGAGACACTGGAAGAAGAAGAAGAAGCTGATATTTAACTATTACTAAACACTCCTGTGAAAACTTCAGTCTTTTCCAGATGTTTCCAAACACCCAGATGTTCAGAGGCAGACACCTAAAGCATCCAGAACTAATTTCTATGTGTGCATTTTACTGTGCTACATCAAAAATCTTGGCAGAAGAAGGGCTAGTGACATCTCTAAAGACTGACACATCACAACTTAAATGAGAAGCCTATGTCACACGCTCCTGCAGAGAGTGCACGAGCATCCACAGACAAACACTGCATCATAGATGACTTAGCTTAGAAGTATGCCCAGTATCCAACTGGATCTCTTTGGTTTCAACGAGGCCTAAGTGTTGTCCTCTCTTCATTTCGTTGTGCACTCATCAGGCGCATCCTCCGAGCACACCCCGGTCAGGTCGGGCAGGGTTGGAGGAGCATACGGCAATTCTTTTGTGGTTGCTGCGTGCCCTCTCAACCATAGCAACAGCACATCAAGAGTCTGGAGCAGCACTTTGAGCACAGACTCTGAGACCCAGGGTGACAATGCATACTCTCCCCACACTCAATTCTCCACAAATTTAATCCAACAAACATTAACCATGGATTCAGAGCCCTTGACTACAAAGACCTGATGTTAGGTTGGGAGATATCTCAGACCAACAAGATGAAAATGCTTGAAGGTAATTCCACAAGGGCTCCCATCTCACCTTTCTCCTACACGCTTCCATACACTCACTGGACTTTAATCAGTGAATCTTGCTCTTAGCCAAATGGATCCCCTGCTACCCAATGGATAATGGATTTGGGCAGCAGTTCTTCAAAATGGCTTGTGAGCATCAAGGACTCTGTGGGCCTTTTATAGCATCTGTGAGTGTTTTCAAATGACCACTAAATATTGCTGCAAAATTACAAATTAAGGTACAAGACAGGCAAGGGGGTTGGGGCACACTGTGCAAAGTCAGTAACATGGCTTCTGATCCACCTGTAACCAGCATTTAAAAGGCATTGCTGGTCCTATACTAGTGAAGAAGAATACTGATGACTACTACATGATGCTATTAAAATACTTCATGCTCTAGCTCTGTATTTGTATAGGGCTGGATTTTCTTCTCCCACTTCAACAAAAACACAAGTGACTATATGTAAAAGTGGATTTAAGAATTGTACCTTTTGCTGGACAGTGCTGTTGGCACATGCTTTTAATCCCAGTTGAGGTAGGTGGATCTAATGAGTTTGAGGTCAGCATGTTCTACAGAGTGAGTAGAATGAGGTCAGCATGTTCTACATGCTGAGTTCTACAGCCAGGGCTACACAAAGAAACCCTGTCTTGAAAAACCAAAACCAAACAAACAAACAAACTAATAAATAGTTGTACCCTTTATTAAGATATGCTTTTGGGACGTTTTGTTTTGTTTTGTTTTGTTTCCCAAGACAGGGCGTCTCTATGACCTTGCTTTGTAGACTATGTGGGCTCAAACTGAGAACCACCTAACTCTGCCTCCTATTCCTGGGATTAAAAGTGTGTACCACCATGTTTGGTTTATTAAGCTAGATTTTAAAAGATACAGAAACTTACCGAACAGTGTGAGTGTTATAAACTGAACTGTCCCTTGCCCAAATGTGTATATTGACACTCAATGTGACTGTTTGTAGATAAAGAGTTTACAAACCAATTTACGAGTTAATTACATTATGAGTGCAGCTGAATGAAGTCCTATAGTATACAATGTTTTAATCCCTCAGGATTGTAAGAAGAAATGGGGAATCTTTTTCAACGTGAGGTCATTGGGGAAGGTGTGAAGGCCAGAAAGTGAGTACTCTCAAAACCCAGCTAAATATATACCGGCACCCTTGTCTCAGGTTTCCAGTTTACAGAATAATGGAGAAATGATTTTTTGTTTTATCAGGCACCCAGATTATGGTATTTGTAAATTAACTTGAGATGAATGAAATAGCCCATTTTCACAGATTTTAAATGATTCTATACAGTCTAACATTATAATCTAATTTTTATTTTGTTATTTTTCTTTTTTATGTATATGAGTGCTTTGCCTGCAGGCATGTCTATGTACCATGTATGTATCTGGTGCTGAAAGATGTCAGAAAAGGGAATTAGATCCCATGAAATTGGAATTACTGACAGTTGTGAGCTTCTATGTGAGTGTTAGGAATCAAACCTGGATCCTCTGGAAGAGGAGTCAGTGCTCTTAACCACTGATCCATGTCTCCAGCCCCTATTTGTTATTTCTTCATGATATACATGTACCAAAAATTTCTTTGTAATTTATAAAATGGTAAATATCAAAGCATGATCTGCATTTAAAAGATCCATTGGGATTCTTGGCATTTTAAAAAATCATCTCACTGTGTAGTCTAGTTCAGCCCCAAACTTAAGGTTCTCCTGCCTCTCCCGAGTGCTGGATATAGTTATGCATCATGATACAATCCTCTTTGAGGTTTGTTTGCTTGGTAGAGACAGGGTTTTGTACATGCTAGGCAAGATTCTAGTAATTTATGCCACATCTCCAGTCCAAGAGAGGAGTTGCATTTTTTCAAGCTTTATTTGTTTAGGTAGGAGGTTGTTTGTGTTTGTTTGGTTTTTGAGACTGTATCCCAGACTAGCCTTGAACTAGAGGCAAGAATAACCCTAAATTCCTGATCCTCCTGTCTCCACCTCCCAAGTATTAGAATTACATGTAAGTACCACCACACCCACACTATGGAGTGCTACAGAGAGAGCCCAGGACTTGGTGTATGTTAAGTAAGCACTCTATAAATTGATCTACAGCCTCAGCCACCCATGATATGCATTATTAAAACCCAAACCTGAAAGAGAAAATAAATGGACAATCAGTGATACGATTTCTTGCCAAAGTCAGAATCAATCACACTATATGAAGAACTCCTGAGTCTGTTCTGTCTCCAAAAAGATGAAGCCACATCACTGACATTGCTAGAGCTTCCTTCTACAGAAAGGAACCCTTCTCCACAGCTCGAATGTTTACCAAGACCAAGTACAACCCCACAACCCTAGTTGTCTAAGATGTGTGCACCCATATCACATGGAGGCTCATGACAAGACTGGATATTCTTTGCCCAAAGTTTAGATTTCCAAGCAAGAAAATGAGACCATACAGAAATAGCTCTTCCCCATATGGGAGATACAGGACTCACATTCCCAGTTTGGAGACTCAGACTCAGTCAAGCTTTGTCCTGGGAGGCTTGACACGTTACACGTCAAGAGTCAAAACCAAATATGCAAGGAACAAAGAGAGAGTCATCTTTACTAACGCACTAACTGTATCCCTGACACCCACACGCAGGAAGCACTACTTACTCGATTTACACCTATTCCTGGAAACAACCTCAAAATGGAAATGCAGTGCTGCTCTTGGTAGCATACCAGCAAACCTGGGAAACCACATGTACAGCTGGTGCATTACGGATGAGGAAGGAGCCCTCGTCTGCCACAGCCAAACAAAACAGAGCCTGCAGCTCGTGTAACCATGATTGGCTATCCCCACCCTCAGTGACGCAGAGCCCAGGGGTAAGAGCTGTAAAAGACTTCCACTTCAAGACCAGTGACTGCTGGAGTTCAGTCAGGAACCGCTAGGCCATTTTCTTCTACTGAGTGTCTTTCAATTATGAATGAAAACTAAGTAGGACTATACCCTTGGCAGAGTGATTCACCGAATGAGAGAGTTGGGGAGGAGACTCAAGTTCCATTGTCTGGGAAGAATAAATGGATGTTGAACTACTGTGGGCAGAGCAGAGTTGGGAGTGGAGTAGGCGGTGGGGCAGGAGTGACATGCTGAGCTTAAACAAGGCCTGCAAAGCTCAATCATTCAACAGCTACACGAGCCAGCAATGCTTCCACAGAGAAGCCCTCATTAGTGGCAGGACTAAGAGCACACTCGGCAGGCCCAGCTCATGTTTGCTGGGATAGAGAGCAGAGACTTTAAGTGAGACTCATTGCTCCTCGCTTTGACCCAGGCCAGAGTGGACAGAAAGAAGAACTGCTCATCAGTACAGTTTGCTGTAGGAGGAATGTGGTGTGCCCCCCAAAGGCACATATGCTAAAGGCTTGGCGCCTAGAAGGTATGATTAGGAGGCACTGTGGACTTGCAAGAGGGGCTAAGGGTAGCTCTCAGTTCATTGTGGGTAGCCCCAAAGAGGAATGCAGGAAGCTGGCCCTTTCCAGTCCTCACTGAGTTCACAGCATAAACGGTTTGCTATCCTATGTGCTCCTACCATGATAGATGGGACTCACCAGGGACCCAAAGCAATAGGCTCACCTGATCTTGGACTAAAATTTCCAGGAGCATGAATGAAAAGAAATCTATTTCTCTTTATAATTGTGTCTCATCTTTCATTATCATAACATGAAGCTGAGTAACACCAGCATAAAGCCACATGATCTACTTTAAACTGTGTTACAAGGCTCACACCTAGCCTTGGCTATGTGACTTCCGTTGTCTTTAAATCAAAGCACCTATTACAGCATGATCTTGGTTAGTTTTTATGGCCGCAGTCAAAGAGGCACTGAACTCTTTGGAACTATTATACTTACAGCATGCACAAAGGAATTTCATATAGAATCATAAATTATGGAATTGGTTGACTATGGGAGATAACTGAATTCCAGAATTTAGAAAATAGAAAGTGTCTAAGTTCCTGACCACACTCTCTCTTACTAGGTGGTGTTCTGTAAAATGGACCCCAGATACATTCCTGATTTAGGCATGTATTCCGACTTACATTTCCAATCTCTTTGTTCCTAGAATTTTCTCCACCAAATCAAGTCCCTTTTTTAATTTAATTTTATTGGGAATGGAGGTTTGAGACAGGGTTTCTCTACGTAACAGCCTTTGAAGACCAAGCGGGCCTCAAACTCACAGAGATCCACCTGCCTCTGCCTCCTGCATGCTGAGATTAAAGGTGTACATCACTACCACCCAGCTAAATCCTTTTTCTTTTTCCCCCCAAATAATCCTGCTCAAAAGGCACCACCTCTCTCATTGGGCCTACAAACAGCTCAGTCTACCTGAATTTTACTAGTAATTTAACCCACCCCAAGAATCCACCTCATCTGTAACCGTTCCTATCAGGTTTGCTTTTCAGTGGGAAAATGGAAGAAAACATGTGCAAACCTGTTTAGAAAGTGCTTAGATCATGACAGCATGTCATGTCAGACTGGTTCGAAACCCAGAGTTGAGTGGTGCCAACCCCAGCGGAGAGGCTTAGAATGAGGGCTGACCCACTTACACGGAACCTCCGTTCTTATTCCTTACTCACGGGATATACCCAGGAATTAACAATAGGCATTATCTTGGTGGCGTTAAGTAAACAATATATAATCAAATTTTAATGACAGAAAACATTCTAGTATTTTCTCTACTTTGAACTGCGTATAAGCCTTTTTCATATACAAGACAGATTTACTGATGGTCACAATAGAGGAGAGGACAAAACAGAATCAACAACTGTGTTCATGTCTTCGTTCCAAAAATTACTATTCATGATTATGAAAGAAAGCATGAGACAAAACCCTTAGATATTTACTATAGACCTCACATACATAAAAACATGCTTGTGTTTCATAAATGTTTCAATTCCAAATGAAATTGCAGCTTGATTCAAAAGAAGTCAAGCTGATTAACTACCTAGCATTTTGGGTTTAATTATAATAAGGAATTGAAAATAAGTAAAATTCTTTAAGTTTGGAAACTCTCTCTCTTACTGTTGAACTTGGTGCACATTTACTCTTTATCTAAATCCCTATTACAGTCAGTCCTGGCTTTACCAAGGCAAAGAAACTGTGTGGGACACCTATGCTGCCTTTTATTGTCTCTACATGCTAAGAAATAAATATGCTGGCTCAACCCCTCTCTAGACATTCCCATGACCTCTGAGTTTGTTTAGTAGTTCTCAAGGAAAGGGTGGTGAGCACAGATGTTAAATGAAGAATAATCAAGCATCTCTAGGAAAGAAAACTAGATGCATAAAATGTAAACAGAACTGTCCAGCCATACAGTAGAGACCAACAGACACCGACCGATAGGAGCAGAACAGCCACGGCCAATCTCGTCACTTGCTTTTTTAGAGTTTTACTGCTGTCCACACAGCATCTTTATGTGATTATGCATATATTAACACATATACATAAGTATACACAAATGCGACTTATCTTACCCTTCTTCCCAGATAACTCGTCTACCCTCCCAGAACTATGCTAGAGCAATGACTGAACCTAACCAATGGAGCACTTAGCACTAGATCCTCAAACCATTAAAACAACTGGCTGCTTACAAATCTGAAGACACAATTTTTTTCTATTTTCACATAATAGAAACTACCTTGAAAAGCAGCTAGAACGAATCTGAAATGCTAAGTCTCTGGACAGCAATTCTATTTCCTTTGAGGTATGGTCTCGTGGCGTCTAGACTAGCTTCAAGCTCACTGAAGCTTCAAATGACCTAACCTCTTGCTTCTGTCCCCCAAGTGCTAGAACTGTAGGCACGTACTGCCATACCCAGCAACAAGACAAGGGTATTGTTAATGCATCTTTGCCAAACACGTCCATATAGGATAAAGGACAGAGAGGGAGAGAGGAAGGCAGGGAGGACAGAGGAAAGGGAAGGGGGTATGGACACAGAAGAAAGCAAAGTGGCCCTAAAACAGACACTGAACATGGCTCTGCAAAAATCAATGCTGGCCATGACTGCCAAAGTCTAGTGAGGAGCTGAAAACCTCCATTCTAATGTTTCCTGGAGTTGATATCACCAAAGCTGTTAATAGCTTGGACTTTAATGTTATAATCCACACACTGCCCTTCACATGGTCCACATGTCCTTTACCACCAGAGAACACACAGAACTAGTTCTGAAGGAAAGTTCCAGGCTTGGAAACCAAGCACCCAAACCTGTGAGACACTGCATGTCTCCAGCAGCATGCAGCTCCTGCTGCTTCTCTCAGGGGCATGCTTTTCTTCCAAGAATACGAAAGGAGGACACACGGGGCAATGCTTTACAGTTGCCAGGGGGCATAGGTTTAGAAGGTATTTCATGTGGATAAAAATACAGGGGAAGCAACACCCTGTTTTTTAAGTGGCTGTTCCATTAAGAAAACGAAGCTCCTCTTTGTCTAGATTGTACTCCAGCTGGGAAAAGGTCTGCATTAAAGTCTCGATGAGCAAAAGTGCCTCCATCACTGCTAGCCAGGTCACTGAATAACCGGGTGTGCCTCTGAGCACCTTGATCCTATCCTGCTTTCTCTTTATTTTTCTTTTTGCTCCCCCAGGCTCACAGAGAAAGAAGATCCTGCAGATTTTAGAAGTAAATTCAAACAGCAGCTGGCTGTCAGGGTAGGAAAAAGCCCATGGATTATCCAAAACATCAATGGCAAATTCTGAAACAGGCCACCTAGGCCAACTCACACCTTGCCTCATCAGAGCGATCTCAAGCTGGCTCCGTTGACAAGGGGCTTTCAGCCTAAAACCCAAGAATAATGTCTTTACTAATAGAGTCACAGCCAGTACTGGAGACCACAGTTCCTCCACTGCCCCTTCTTTGAGGCTTTGGAAACACAAAGACTGTGTTATCAGCCATGGCCCCTTTTATGATGAACACTCCCCACTTTCTCGTCTCATGCTTGGGGTACTTTTCTTTTTTCTTTTTTCTTTTTTTTTTTTTTTTTTTTTGGTTTTTCGAGACAGGGTTTCTCTGTGTAGCTTTCCGCCTTTCCTGGATCTCGCTTTGTAGACCAGGCTGGCCTCGAACTCACAGAGATCCGCCTGCCTCTGCCTCCCAAGTGCTGGGATTAAAGGCATGAGGCACCAGCGCCCGGCCTTTGAGGTACTTTTTCAAGTAGAGATTTAGGGAAAACACAAGTTCTGAAACTTCATTAAAAGACCACCTTGATGCAACATGGCATCCTTATTTCTGTTTACTGCTATGTTGGTAAATAATGTGCTCTTTGCACCAGGATGACCGTCCTCAGACCTGGTCCTGTGACTATGCTCCCTTACGTGGCACAAGGGGCTTCATGGATATTTATTAAGTTAAGGGGTTTGAGATCAGGAGATTATCTGGGTTGGTTAAATGTTATCACAGGGTTCCTTAAAGGAGGGGAGCCAAAGAATCAGAAAATCAGATAACCTAAAGAGGTAGAGCTAGGTGCTATGCTGCTGTCTTGGGAGCTGAAGGAAGGCATTAACGAAGGAATATAGAAGTTAAACAGCAAAATGCCAGGTGTTCTCCAGGACTCTGCAGAATACCACTCCATTGATTTGCTTCAGACTACGCTGCACAAGACAGTAAGATTAAAAAGAATAAGTGACGTTTTAAAGCCACTAGGTTTATAGTCATCTGTTACAGCAGCAACTAGCATTGAGGGAGGCAGGCACAGTGGCACACCCCTGTAATCACAGCACCCAGGCGGCTGAGACAAGAAGTGCTTCCCCGAAAGGCCAGCCTGGGATACCTAAGGAGTTTGAATCTCTCTGTCAAAATTGATGATGATGATGATGATGAGGAGGAGGAGGAGGAGGAGGAGGAGGAGGAGAAAGACTCTTATTTAGCTTAAAGTCAGACACATTTGTCTCCGAGTTCTTCTAATTCTTCTGCCTTAAGTAAACAGAGAGAGAGAGAGAGAGAGAGAGAGAGAGAGAGAGAGAGAGAGAGAGAGAGAGAGAGAGAGAGAGAGAGACCCCTTGCTTTATCAACTGTTCACCTTCGTGGCTTAACACCCTCCATTTACCTTTTCAACTCCTAATATTTCAACTGTCAAAAAATGTATTTCCTTCTTCAACTGGCCTGAGAGGCTTCCCCTTTGCTGGGGGAGGCGGGCACTACAGTTTATTTCTTACTTTCCAGTACTCATCAATGTTCCTGACAGAGCTCATGTAGTGAGTATTCTTCAGTAAGGACTCACCTTTCAGCCAGCAGTGTTCACTTCCTTACTAGAGGACGAAGGCACTAATGATCAGAACATGCTCATTACCAGGAAACAAACTTGGAAACTCTAGCCAATGTTTCCTTTCCCCTCTAGGAAGACTCTCAAGATCACTTACTCCAAACAAGCAGTAACCACCCTTCCTAGAATCAATCAAAAAGTTTGTCAATCGGGGCAGTGGTGGCGAACACATTTAATCCTAGCACTTGGGAGGCAGAGGCAGGCAGATCTCTGTGAGCTTGAGGTCACCTGGTTTACAAGGCAAGTTCCAGGACAGGCAAGGCTACATAAAGAAACCTTGTCTTGAAAAAACAAGTTCCAGAACAGGCAAGGCTACACAAAGGAACCTTGTCTTGAAAAAAAAACAAAAACAAAAACAAAAAGGCCTATCAAGCTTTTTATTATGAGGAGAAATCAATCTTTGCCCTGAACAAAGAGGCAAAGGGAAGATGAAAAACAACTATAAATCTGTAGATAATTCCCCCACAGCTACGAAGGCCAGTGTGATGCCTGGTACTGAGTGTCAACCTGCCTGCACAGGGCAATGTCTCTCTCGGCAGAGTGGAGCTCCACCATTGAATGTGGTATCAGTGGAAGTTTCCAGAGGGGCCTGACGTGTGGGGGTAATCAAGGGGAAAGGACCGACCCTTAGTGTGGGTGGCACCATGCGACAGGCTGAAGCCTGGGAGCAAAGGAGTTGGAAGAGGAAATTGGCACGTTGCAGGCAAGCACCATTCGTTCTGCTAAGTATGACTATGGCTGCTGCCACCATCCACAGACATTCAACTCCAGCTTCTTCAGCTTTTCAGTGTGGACTCAACACCAACAGCTCCCTAGGGAGCGCCAGACTCTAGCACCAGTTTGCAATTCCTGGGGCATCTGGCTTCACAGACTGACAGATTCTCAGTCTCTTCAGCAGATAGTCAGCTACTGTTGGACTACTTAGTTCCTACAATGATGTTATTACCAATCCATAAGTCTCCTTTTATAAAATATGCAAACATTACAGACATATATACATGTGTGTACTTTCCATTAGTTCTGTTCCTCTATAGTCAAACTATATTTTCCAAAGCTATCCAGTTGTTGTCCCCCTGCCTCATCTCACCTTGGACCTGGGGTGGTCTGAGGGCCTTACTGGCAACCCACAGAACATAAAAGTAACACCGTATGACTTCTAAGCCTCTGACCCCGGCACATGCTTCCCCAATGCCCTTCCAACAGCACTCTCAGTTGACTGCCAGGAGCCATGACCTTGAGCAGTTCTACAGGGACCACCCTGGATGCCAGTCCCAGTGGAGCCCAGCTTTCAAGAAATCACAAACTCCAAACTGGATGTCTTAGTGAAGAAGCCTTCTAGTCAGTTATATCTTCTCTGAGAGACCCTAGCTACAGTAAAAGTAGAGAGAGCCTCAGACAAACCAGTCTGAATCCTGACCCACAGAATCTAAGAGCTTAGTAAAACTACTGCTGGGGTGATGCTTTATCCACACACACACAACATCAATGAACATTATAAGGCTGATATAATGCAATGCACACACACTCTAGGATTATGGCTCCCATAGCTTGAGAGTTGGCCTTCCATGTTTAAAATGTTTAATACTTCCAGAGTTACCTGGACAGTCCATACTGGATTCATAACCCATGCCCTCAAATACTGATGAAGTCAATGAAATTAAATGCAGAGGGATTCTGGGAACACATAAAAATGTCTGTTTTTCATCCTTTCCAGTTTGGACCACTGTGAATAACACTTGACAGGTATAGTGGTTTGAATAGGTATGGCCACCATTGACTCCTGTGTTTGAATGCTTGGCCCATAGGGAGTGGCACTATTAGGTGTGGCCTTTTTGGAGTAGGTGCGGCCTTGTTGGAGGAAATGTGTCACTGTAGGGGTAGGCTTTGAGGTCTCATTTGCTCAAGCTACCCCCAGGGTGGCACACAATATCCTTCTGCCTGTGGACCAAGATGTAGAACTCTCAGCTACCTCTCCAGCACCATGTCTGCCTACATGCTACCATGTTTCCTTCCATGATGATAATGGACCAAAGCTCTGGAACCGTAAGCCAGACCCAATTAAATGTTTTCCTTTAAAAGAGTTGCTGTGGTCATGGTGTCTCTTCACAGCAACAGAAACCCTAAGACAATAGGCTTTCTTAAATCAACTTAATAATGTATAGTATGAGTGCTTTCAGATATTCAGAAGCTAAACCACATCAGTCTTCTTAGGAAGTCTTCTAGCATCTAGAGGGGGATAATGGGTACTGCCAAAAGTCTTGCATACAAGAGAGCTGGTGGCCTTGAGTGACTCATTTTAGAGGGTTCTATGTACCTATACTGGAAGATCAGAAGTGAAGGGGGTAGGGCTTTACTAACCAAACTGAGGCTCTCTCTTTTGCTTAAGCCAGATGTTGTCATTACAGAAGCAGATGAAAACTGTTACAACTGATCCGCAATCCTGAAGTAGTCCAGGGATACCTTCCAGCAGCCTGGGAGAGCTGGTGGCTCAAAACCACCAGGTTTTATCAATGCTGTTACAACGGGTTGTTCGACCACAGTCTTCTAGGTCTTGGTACTTTTCCTGTGACCCCAAGTGGGAGCTTTCCTTGCCACGTTTTGAAGGTGCCTTTTAAAAGTAGGGCATTTTCTCAAGTATACCCAAGAATATAACAAAAGGAGGAAGGTTAAGGAAAAGGGTGTGAACAAGGTCCAGGTTGAAAATGTGTGGGAAACTGAACTAGAAACTTTCTGAATCTACAGTGAGGGTTGGTCAAAGCCCTACAGAGTAGGCAGGGTTTTATGAGCCCATGGGTTTCTAGACAAGGTACATGCTGCTTGGGAGAAAAGAAGGAGCATGACCAGAACTCCACGGTGCTGAGGATGGCTCAGCTCAAGGAAGCATCTGCAGGCTTGCCACAGGCTAGCCACATCCGCAATGCCTGTCCGTTCTCTGTGGCTGCTCTTAGGCTCTTCCTCATATCTCTGGTTTCTTGGGCTCCTTCATCTACCCTCTCTTCCATATGTTAGAGTAAGATTCTGCTTCTTACAAAGAAGACCCTGAACTAATTCAAACACCGAAAGTGCTCCTATAAATCCAAGTGTTTCTTTCTATCTCACAGATTCAACGCTCAAAAATGTATACAGCCATGCAACTAAGAATGAACTTCGAGAAGACGGTTGTCTTTCCATATGGCTAAAAGAACCAATAAGGAAAAACAGATGGCCCTTTATTTTCACCCTGGTCCTCATTTCAGGACCATAAATTTTCATGAGGAGACACTTCAACACCAAAACCAGATGTGTTAATTCCTTTTATTTAATTGTTCCTAGAGAAGAAAAATCTGAGAAGAACAGTGGTTACCTACTAATGATCTAGTCTTCAACCATTCACACTACTGTTTTAGGGTACAAGCTGCCATCTATAGTTATATCACTAAAATTCACCCACCATCACACATGTTGAGGTAATACATAGCCTTGCTTAGTCGTCCTTAGACCTAACCTCACCCTAATAAGCAATGTCCTATAAAATTGGGAAAACATCCTTCAGATTCCATTAAGCTGTGTGCTTCCTATTCCTAAATATATACTTTAGATGTGAGAACACAGCTAGGCGGTGGTGGCCCACACCTTTAATCCCAGCACTCAGGAGGCAGAGGTGAATCTCTGTGAGTCTGAAGCTAGCCTGATCTACAGAGTGAATTCCAGAACAGACAAAAGATACAGAGAGAAACCCTGTCTTTGAAAACAACAACAATGACAACAAAAAAAACAAAAAACAAAAAACAAAAAAAAAAAAAAAAAAATAAAAAACGGTGTGAAAACACCAGGGCAAGACTCCTAGGACCAGAAGTGCTTGCTACAGTAACTGAAAAGAAAGGAATATGAGGAGCATTGAGCTGAACGGCAGTATATTTTGTCCCACAGGCAAATGCAGGCAAAGAACACACAAATGTGCGGTGCTCAGCCACATGGCATGGTCTCTCAGATGCAAAGGTGGAAGCCAAGAGAAACAGAACCTAAGCCACCAGAACAGATAAGGGATTCCACAAACTGCTGCTTTTGTTAAGCCTTTAAACACAGACAAGTAAGTCATAATTTCACCTTATTCATTACCTGCCAGTGACTGGATTTAGGAGTTCCTTTTACTTCAAATAAGCATGTGCTATCCCCTAAATAGCTAAAACACACACAATTTTGACACAGAAATTCCTGACATAGGAAGATCTGAATCAATTCTGCATGTATCTGTGTATTTGCTATGAGTAAGTATAAGAAAACAAAACTAAAGCACATCCTAAATGGAGAACTTTAATTCAAACTGATATAATTTTAATATATAATTTGACTTACAATATAACCAGAGGGTTATTAAAGCTATATTACAGGATATGAGATCTATTATGACTAAGGTCATGAATAAACATATAGTAAGTGTTTCCAGTGTAGATGAGATTTGGCATGTGATATTCTCAATATGGTATTGAAACAGTCTGTGATATTTTCAAGTGTGGCCTCATGGTAAGATTTGGGGATTATATCAGCGATATATGCTATTTACCTTGCATTTTAAACACATCCTCCCAAATACACTTCCTTATTTGTAGATGTAAAATGTATATATATTTACACATGATATATAGACTCACAAACAAGCATTTATTCTGACCCCTGAAGTTCATTTGTTTTGGAAGCCAGATGTAAACATAAAGATTCCCTATTATTCGTTATCCTCTTAGAACTCAGGTATGGTTTCACCACCACTGAAGCTGAATATATTTATTTTTAAAGGCATTATTTGGTGGTTCCCTGATTGGCATTAACAGCACAGATATGCATCAGAATCATTAAGCACTGGCTAGAATGAGGAGCAACTGGCCAAAGCCCAGTGCTCAGAGGTTAAAATTTTAGCTTGCCAGCCATGACAGAACCACAGCACCCCGCCCCCTCTCCAGGCAGTCAGGAGGATAGCTCTGAAGTCCTGTCAATTCAGCATTTCCTTTATTTTATTTCCCTCAGGAGAGTCACAGACACCTAAGAAGTTCAGAATTAGAGCAGATGCTGAGCCTAGCATGGCCACTGACTGACTGCCCATGTTGCTGTGGATATACCAGCTACCTGAAATTCTTCTATAAAATTAAACCATTAAAGATGTGTCTGTGACTGGTTCTGCACTGGTGTATAGTTGGTGCTCAAGAAACATATTCACATCCTTTTCCAGAGACATTCAGAAAAGATGACAGAGCACCTCTGGAAGCCCCGAAGGGAACCATATTTAAATTAGCTTGGCTTGAAGACTGATTGATTGATTGAGACCTGGTCTCTCTATACTGCCCTGGCTGTCCTGGAATTCACTGTGTAGACTAGACTGCCCTGAAACTCACAGAGATCAACCCAGCCTCCCAAGTGCTGGGTTTAAAGGCATGTGCCACCACCACCTGGCTACCTTCAGTCTTAATGCAGAAATATTTGGAATTAAATAGTACTGCCAGGCTAAGGCATACCTTGGCCAAGCATCCTAACAACCTGGAGCTCTGACAGCCTTCAACATTCTCCCAGGGCTGTTTGTAATTTTCCCCACTCAAAGTGCACTGAGATGTGGCATAGACAGGAGGAATATGGAGGCAGTCAGTCTGCTTGGCCACAGCATTGCCTACTACCCCAAAGGAAAACTGGCTTCTTCCTTAGTAGAGATGTCTCGATATTTTCGTGGCAGACTCGCTTACATATTACCTCTGTTTTGAGCTCAGTCTTCCTTCCCACTAGTGCAGGAACCTGAACCTAGGACTTTGTACATGCTAAGCGAATGCCATACCACCTACACTGATACCACTGAACCATATCTCCAGTGCTCAGTCTCTATTTCAACCAAATAGGTCCGTTGATTTGTTGTTGTTGGGGTTTTTATTGCTGGGGAGAACACCAGAGTCCCATGCAGCCCAGGTTGACCTGGAACTCACTATGTAGCCAAATCATCATTTTACATCTTCTCTAACCTCACCCCATGTCCTGCCTCAGTGCTTGGGATCTCAGGTCTATGTACCTCCACACCCAGTTTTAACACCCCCAGTATTAAGTTTTTTCTTTGTGTGTGTGTGGGGGGGCAGTGGGTTTGTGTGGGGGGGTGAGCATGCATGCATGTGCGTGTATAATAGCACCTCTCAGTTAAGATTATAAAATCCTACAATGGATGTCCTTATTTTGACAGGTTTGGTGGGTTTTACATAGATAGCATCTAGCAAAGCAATGAAAATAAACAGGATCTGGGAGAATTAGGATGAAAGAGTTCATAAAATTTACTGGAATTTACACTATATAAACTTTAATTCAATGTGTGTGTATCAAAGCCTGTTTGCCAAATGACTGTTCCCCATGCTCCAAAGGAAAATGAATATTGCAGTTTTAACATGTGATGGCAATGAGACATCCCAAGAAAGCTTCATTCAGTCACATAAGACACTTAAACCAAAACTCAGTAACACCTCAAGAAAATCCACTGTTTGTGTTCCCTTAGTCCTAGAATCAGTGAAAAGGTAAACTGCTCTATTCAAAGATGTGAGACATTTGTGTACTCTTATGGAAACTATGCATCCTACCTCCTTGAAGTTATCAAAAGCTGATAAAATGATTTCATGCCCGCCTCTCACAAGACAAACAGCTGCCAGGAGCTCCAAGACGAGAGCTTTTGTCCTGTCAAAACAAGAGGAAAGAAAAACGTAAATCACTGAGGAGACATAATGAGTCAGCTGCTCCTTCCAGGACGAACACTCAAGGAATTGAGCACTGGCCCGCATATCCATTAAGCCTTCAGTAACTGAAGGGCCCCAAGCACATTCCGAGACCTTCCTGGGTATGCAATCTGCGGTAAATGTGGAGTGCATGGGGGTGGTTAATTTTAACTGTCTACAGTATAACATGACAAAATTCAAAATCAACTGGAATTAATGTTTGTATTTTACTTTTGGAACTAGGGCCATTACAAATTCCACACGACGAGTTTCTAGTATTTCTTCTTCTTATGCTGGAGAGCAAGAAAGTGCCAGATTACAGCTGTATTAATAGAAAAAATATTTTCTCTGACTCAAGAAAATAAAGTTGCATCTGAAATCAATTTGGAAGAAGCAGCTAGAGATGAATTCAAAGTTTGCAAATAAAATGTGAAGAAAGAAACAGCATTGTTTCTTCATCGTAAGATTACTTTAGCATTTCACCTTTTTTCTAGAATAAAAACTACTGCCAACCTCTTAACAAAGACTGTTCTGATACTCCACAGTGTCGATTGTCTTAAGAAAAATGGCTGATGACTTCCCTGTGGTGGAAGGCAGGAACCGGGAAGCATGACTATTTTAGTAATTTAGATTTTAGGGTTTTAGTAAACTGCGAAAGCAATCACAAAACCAAAATATCCAATATGTAAACAGAACTTTACAATTTGTTTTCCCTTTGAAATTAAAAGAGCCAATTTATAATCAGAGGGTTTTTTTTTTAAAGAGGAATTAATAGTTTCTAGATAATTTTTCTTAAAAGGGTGTCTGAAGATAGTCTTATACAATCAAAAGGCAGAAATCACCAGAGGACAAAGTACTTTAACAATCAAAAAGCAAACTGTGAGTAAAATGGCTACAATGTGTGGTCCTGGCCTTGACAGCGGGTGGAAAAGGAAAGGATGCACACACAGTTTGTTTCCCTTTTTTGATTCTTAACTAAGGTACATGTGTGAAGGTTTCAGGAGACAGGAGTAGGGTACCGTGGGCGGCTCAGCTTTCACATAACTGGTGTAGCTAACCCTTACCGGTACCCTCTGGTCTCCATGCCTGGGGGAACCGGCAACCTGCTCCTGCCCATCAAAATCTCCTCTAGAGATTCAAAGAACAAGGTCGCCCAGGAAACGAAAGGTAAAACAAGAGTGAAGGGCAGGAGCTGTCACCAGTGCTCAAGTCTGCTCCCTACAGGAGTTTAGCCAGGTCAGAGGGAACTTTCTACACAGCCTAGGTTTTACAGCCGGTCTTGCTTGGGGAAGCCACCCTTGGAAGACTTTTCAATCCTAACATGGTTAAGTGTTGACTAGCCCCCTGCTTCCCTAGTAAGACTAAGACTTGAACATTACAAAAGATGCTTACCTGGGATTCTTGTTGTTCAAACTTAGTGCGATCTCATTGACAGCATGTGGATGAGACATGACCATGTTGAAACCATACTGAAATACAGAGAGGGAAAAGAACGCATTACAAGCTAAGTCAATGTTGATTAAAAACCAAACACTTGGGCTGGTACAGCTCAGTGGAAGTGTTTGCCTCCCATGAGTGAGCCCCTAGATCCAATCCCCAACAGTGCCAAAACCCACTGACATTTCCACTTCATGTAACTCTTATCTTCTAGAAAGGCAGCTAGGCTCTTAGCACACCAGTGCAAGAACATACTTCTTCCCTCAAATTTTTAAGGATGACATCCATTGTCAGGGGTACTTTGCTCACAGGCATCCTTCCATTATTTATAAATGAACAATGTGTTTTTCTTTATTAAATGAGTGAAAAGCCTCTATTCTAGTGATTCAAAAATTGTATACTCATCAAATCACCGTGAAGGCCAAATAAAACCAAGCCCTGATTAAATTCCTGAGATCCGCCCAGATCAGTTTACTCTGCATTTCAAAGACAAAGCCTTGAAATCTGAATTTTTCAAACATGCAGGATGACTCCACCATGCACCTAGGGCTGACCATTCCCAGCTTCTAGTCCATCTCCCCACTACCCTCACCCCCCACCCTCTGGCAATGGCCATTCAGATGCACACTTCTCCACCTCTCATACAAACAAGCCAGTCCACATCAAGAATCTGGATTCTGATAAGCTGGGCAACTATTGTGTCTTCTATCATTTTTTTAATGTTTTTTTTTTCAAGATAGGGTTTCTCTGTGTAGCTCTGGTGCCTGTCCTGGATCTCACTCTGTAGAGCAGGCAGGCCTTGAAACAGATTTAAGCTTCCTCCTCTCATGCTGAGAAGACACATGCAACCAATGGACAAGAGAAAAATAAGAAGGAAAAAAAAAACTTTTGAGACTGAGGCTGGAAAACAACATGTTAGAGGTCAGCATGGACCACACAGCAGGGCATATCTAAAAAAACAAAAGCTAAAGCAAACTTTCTAAAGCTCCTGGAGAGTTAATCTGCCCAGTTTATCTCCTCTTGGAGATAAATAGGACTCTGCTCCCAGCCCCTCCACTTGAATCCCCAACCTCACCTCCTCTCATCCACTCAAGAACATTCTATAAGCCAGCATGGGAGAACACAGCTGCAACTCTAGTACTTTGGCCTGTGCAGGTAAGAGGATCAAGAGTTCAAAGCCAGCCTGGTCTACCTGAGATCCTGTCTCAAAAAGACAAAAACCATGCAATGTACTGAAAGTTTTACATGCTTATTTGTCTTTCTCTACTAATTCATTATAATTAGAATACATATATATATATATATATATATATATATATATATATATATATATACACAGAACTCTTGCTTGACACCACAACCTGTGTTCAGCTACACGTTCCCATTTCCCTGCTAGCCTTTACAGCAAAGATTTGAAGTTTAGCAGTGGTTCTCAACCTGTGGGTCTCGACCCCTCACCTATCAGATAGCTTGCATATCTGATAGATACATTATAATTCCTGAACGGGCAGTGGTGGTGCATGCCTTTAATCCCAGCACTTGGGAGGCAGAGGCAAGCGGATCTCTGTAAGTTTGAGGCCAGCCTGGTCTACAAAGCGAGATCCAGGAAAGGCACCAAAACTACACAGAGAAACCCTGTCTCGAAAAAATAATAATAATAATAATAATAATAATAATAATAATAATAATAATTCCTGACAATAGCAAAGTGACAGTTATGAAGTAGAAACAAAAATGACTGTATGGTTGGGGTCCCCACAGCATGAGGACCTGCACTAAAGGGTCTCAGCATCAGGAAGGTGGACGACCTTGATTCTTACTTCCTCTGACTGTGTGCTTTGAGAGCCATTCCCACGAGGCCTTTCAGCTCCCAGCCCTGAAACTGCTCATGCTGGGATCACCAGGGATGTGCACTTAGCTGAAGACCCTGGGCGGCTCTCATTCATCCTGCATGACTTATCAGGAGCATCAGACAGTGTAGCACTTCCTCTGGCTGGCTTCTACCCTCTTGGCTGCTGCCCAGACTTTCTTCTTGGCTTTTCTCTCTCCAAAATTTAAATGGAGTGGCCTTTAGGGCTCATATTAAGGACCTCCTCTCTACTGACTAGCCCAGGATCATATCATTTTATGCTAATTATGTTCACATATCTATGTCCTGCCCACACCTCCACCTCAGTATTCAGACTGGCTTATCCAGGTACCCACTTCAGATCACTATTTGTACGTCAAATAGATATTTCAATTAAAGTCTGCCAAATGGACTTCCTAATGCTCTCTCTCAAACCTGCTCGCCCTGCAGTCCAGCAGAGGCAGCTTCATCTTACAGCCCCAGGAAGAACTCTTGGCACCTGCTCCATTACTCACCTTTGCCCTCAATACACGGCCAAATGCTGCGGCCCTTACCATCCAGCCAAAGAGGTCCACTTTTCCCATCTCTCCTCCTATAGTTCTGAGCCATACCACCACCAACACTCACCCAGTTACTGCCAGTAACCTCTGAAATAGTTTACCTCCTCTTGCCTCTGTGCCCACAGGCCAACGCTACACACAGAAGCCTTGCTCGTTTTCTGATTACAACAAAGCCATGTCTTTCACTGGCCTACAAGATCCTACATAATCCCTGTTGTTTCTGCTTTCATCTTCTCTTTTCCTTACTCCTTCTGCCCCAGCCAAGCAGACCTCCTTTCCTGCTCCAGGACCTTGACACTTGCCCTACCCTCTGCCTAGATTCTTCTTTCTCTACTAGCCTGTCCTCTATTCGCTGAGTTCACTTACTTTTTGGGATTGCTACCTCCTCAGTGACACTCTTCTGGTGGCCGATCTAAATCTGCATATACAGTTCTGACACTTCTATCCCTACTTCTGATTCCTTTTTTCTGTGGTATTTAGCAATAATAATTCCCTGGGTTCAAAGCCTACCTGGATTCAAACTTGGTACAACTTATTAGCCATGTACTGTGAAGGATATTGCTTAACTATTCAGTTTTCTCAAAAGTAAAATGGGGAGGTGACACTACCAATCTCCCAGGGATGTGTGGTTGCATGAATTTGCAGGCATAAGACCTGCGAAGTACACCATGGAGGTGGCTGGCTTTGGTTCTTTTCATCATCATTATGATCTGAAATGCTATACACTTTAGCGGCACAGTCCTGCCATGCTTACCCTCTCTGGAAAGTGAGCCCTTGACACAGTTTTATTGACTGCAGCATTCTCAGAACCTAGAAGACTATCTCTGTCTGGTGAAGCACTGAAAACCTTCAATTGGTGGGGAAAGGCCAAAGCATGCTTGCCTTCACACATTCCCCTCACACTCCAATGTTGGATTTGAATGCTAACCTGGACCCTCATGTATCTAGTCTCCAACCTGGAAATCTGAGGTTTAAACCATTAATCCATTTTTTTTTATTACTACCCCATTTGGTTTATGACCCTGTTCATTTACCTGAAATCCTTCAGACACTCATTTTCCACCGTGTTGTAGGATTAACCAAATGCATAATGCTACACTATTTGCTAGACTGGGGTCAACCCACAGCATAACCAGCCAAAGCAGGAATGTGCACTTCTGACATTGTTCCACATGCTCCTTGTGGAGATCAGGAACCACTGGTGCTAACACACAATAACTATAACCTCTTGATCAACCACCACATCAGCTAGTGCAGCAGATACCTCATTACTGGTGTTCTAAAGCTGTCCAACATTACTCACAAGTACAGGCTTACGTCCCATGGTGCTAACAAACTTTCACCAAGTAATGTAGGATAGAGTATCACTACATGATAAATTATAAATACTAAAATACACAGCCAAGGAACTGTCTGGTGAAGCACTGAAAACCTTCAATTGGTGGGGAAAGGCCAAAGCATGCTTGCCTTCACACATTCCCCTCACACTCCAAAGTTGGATTTGAATGCTAACCTGGACCCTCATGCATCTAGTCTCCAACCTGGAAATCTGAGGTTTAAACCATTAATCCATTTTTTTTTATTGAGCATTAGAATAAATCAGACTTTCCTGAATAGAATCTCATTAAATCATGATCTTCACTTCAAAGAGTTATATAAACACACACACACACACACACAGAGAGAGAGAGAGAGAGAGAGAGAGAGAGAGAGAGAGAGAGAGAGAGAGAGAGAGAGAGATCTGAGTCTGCTAACATCAGAATCTTTTAAAGGATTGAAGCAAACATATACTGATAATTCAACACATACCTGATAATTCATGATGGCTCGTAAACACATGATACAGACATGAACATCATCTTTCTTACTCACTAATCTTGAATTTTTCAGGGTTCTTCTGCTTGGCAAAGTATTATATCTAAAAACAACAAAAAAGGAAACTTTCATGAAATGACAGACTACAGTGAGCACAAAGCATACCCACTTAAAGAGGGGCTGGTATTTTCTGCTTTTACCAACACCTAGGTAAGAACTGCAGGCTAAAAACACCGACACCAACCACTCCAGAGGGCAAGGCAACATGGTTCTGTGATCTATCACCATCGTTCCAGGCTGGATTCCTACACAATGAAACTCAACCTACTTACAACATGTAACAAAGGCATGTGCATGAGAAGTTGTAACAATCCCAGGTCATAGTCAGGGGGCCAGCCTGCACCTGCTCATGTAACAGCAGGTGAAGAACTGAAATTTAGCTCAGACCTTGACTTCCAATCATTTGACCACACTTTAACCATACTTCCCGCTGCTGCTCCCAAGAGTCTAAACCTAGTCAAAGTCACACATTCGTAACCCTGGCTTCACCTTGACATACTAGATCCTGAAACCTTAGTTCTTTACAAATGCCTCCAAAATCTGACTGATCCCTCACCCTAAGTCTGACATGGCAGCTAAAACTTAGAGGAAAACATGCTAAAATTTCAGAGTTCAAATGCTTCAGTGTTATGATTAATTTTATCAGCTCTACATTATTGGAGTTTTATATCAGCTTGCAAATAGTACAGGTAAGACAATATAAGGCATATAAAACACATAATACTAAAAGTTTTGCCTCAGAGCAGAAACACAGGATAGGTCATCTCTATAAACTCAAGCCTATATAGAATACATTTTGAATTTGTAATTGGGTAGGGTTGGAAGGAGTATGAAGGTAAAAGACAGAATACTGAGGGTGGAAATATATAAGAGGGGGTAGGGGTCAACCCAAACTAAGGATGCATGGCAAAGCCATAAGTTTCCTTAAGAAATCTGCTACTTTGTAAGCTAATTTAAAAAAAAAAAATCTTTTAAGTTTGAAGGAAGGTTCCACACATGTGAGGAAGCAAACACAGGGATCAACTTAGCAGGATCCTACATGGCTAGGCTGTGCAAACACCCCCTCTAGCTGAATGATGCACTTACAACCTAGGACCCAGACCTTTATCCAGCTGCAGCTGTACCTGCTTTAAATGATGGAAACAGGCTACTGCCCTCACCAACTCATGGATAAGGCCCTGTTTCTACGTGGAATTTGCAAAGCCAATTTCAGTGTGTCTGGTACAACTTAGAACCATGTACCTCTACCATAATTCCAGCTAGTATGTGACTGCTGACACATTTCCTGGGGGGTCTCACAGAAACTGAGTCAGTTCAGAGGACTACCACACAGCCAGGCTGACCTAAGCACATACGATCATCTCAGTCCACATCGAAGTTCTCTAGACACCAAGGATTAAAACAAAGAACACTACAAATTAGATCAAGGAAGAACCTCAAATATATTTTTCTGAGTCAACTTTTAAAATATATTTATTATGGCATATCATGTGCATCTTGTTAATATTTCAAGAGATTTGGCAATGTAGCTCTGTGGTAGAGCACTTGCTTAGCATGAACCAGGCCCTGGGATCAATTTTCAGTACCTGCCCCCGCCCCAAAAGTATAGTAAGATTATATAAGATTTCAATATGTTAAATATTGTACTTATTAATGATTCCCTGTACTCTAGAGCAACAAACCCATATTTTTTTCAAAATTCATAGTGCCTGGCTTAAACATTCCTTTCCCTAATTTTTATACAAAGCTGAAGTAGGAATGAGAGATTATAGTAGAATTTGTGTGTTTAAAATAATAACATTACAAAATTATAAAACCCAATAGTATAGCCAGTGATAACTAATCATAGTAATGATGAGTCAGGGCAATTTGTATCATTAATGCTACAACTTTCTTCACACAGGGAAGGAAACTGAAAGTTCCATCACATGGCAAGTAAGAGAGAGGAGACCAGACCCCGGGCTCGTCAGGGCCAAGGTGCTCTCTACCAATTGCTTCTCGACAGCATGTTCTCATGTGAAGATTCTGCTGCCACTGCTCCTTGCCTCTAGTTCCTTGACGTCAGGTAGGTCAGGCTGACAATGTTCCCTTCAGTCACTCTGAGGCCTCACTACCTGCCCTCAGTAGAACTGGATGCAGGACTGAGGTAAAGTTTGTCTCCAGCAGCTGCATCTGGGCATATCTTGCAGAAACCATTATCATTGGTCCTCTTGGTAAACAAGGATTTCTCTGTTTAAATCTTAGTCTCATACACTACTTTCTAGGAAATTAAGTTGGCTTTGCTGTTGTTGGTTTTAAACTTAATGTGAAATTGTACTTTCCATTGTAGAATTCTCATTCTAAAAGAATTACCTTCAGAAGCCGGGCGGCGGTGGCGCATGCCTTTAATCCCAGTACTCGGGAGGCAGAGCCAGGCGGATCTCTGTGAGTTCGAGGCCAACCTGGGCTACCAAGTGAGTCCCAGGAAAGGCGCAAAGCTACACAGAGAAACCCTGTCTCGAAAAACAAAAATACAAACAAACAAAAAAAGAATTACCTTCAGTTAAATAAATGAAACCTGTAAACGATTTCTTGGTTATTTCTGAAACATACAAATATTTTCAGGATCTGTGAGGCAAGATTTTAGAGAATGGCATGGGTTAATATGTACATCAGTACTTTTTCTGTTGCACATCTACAGAATTTGACAACTACATAATTAGATTTTTAGTTTATTTGCTTTAACTTCTAACTAACTCAAGAAATTACCATCATTTTTGCTAAGTTTTAAATCAATTCCAATGTATGATCTAGCTAATATTATTTAATAAACAGTTCCCTATGGAGTTGGTTCTAACAGATGTCCTAGGATGACCCTCAAATCCAATAAAATTTCGACTAAAACTCTATTGGTCAATTTACTTCTACAAGGCCCCAGGACAGGGTGAGAAATCTAGGAAAAAGAGCCATTGGTCACAACAGGACACCAAACCAAATTTCTTCCTTCTGGTTCTTCCTTTCAGTTGCTTTTGTTTGTTCTGTTTTTACTGAGGCAGGGTCTTACTCTACAGCCCAGGCTAGGCTGAACCTCACTATGTAGCCCATGCTGCCCTCAAACTAATGGTAATCTTATCTTCTTGCTTCATCTTCTCAAATGCTGGGATTACAAAACTGGCCAAGTTTCTGAGGTAAGGCACGTAACCTTTTTTAACAGCCTACTGTTTACACTAACTTCTGGTAAGTACCAACAGAAAACAAAAGATAGTTTTTATTTTTGAGGAGCCTAGGAAACAAGATGAATATACAAGAAGCCAGCCTCTAGGCCCCACCCAGTCTGGGCATGTGATTTTTATCTCTATCTTTAGATTTCTCCTGAGATAAACATGCATCACTCTTCCAACAGGAAGAGAACGAAATATATTTAAAAACTCTTTTAGATGACCTCTATTTAAATCTATCTTAAAGAGCTGGAAAGATGATGAATTCTCTTTAAATCTATCTTAAAGAGCTGGAAAGACGATGATCTCTGCTTAAATCTACTTTAAAGGGTTGGAAAGATGACTCAGCAGTTAAGAGAACTCCCTGTTCCTGGAGAACACCTAAATTCAGTCCTGGCATCCTTATCTGGAGGCTCACAATCACCTGTAACTCAAGCTCCAGAGAATCTGATGCCCTCTTCTGGCCTCCCCAGGCACCTGCACTCAACCTGAACACACACACACACACACACACACACACACACACACACACACACACACACAAGAATGAAAAATAAATCTTGCTAACTAGAGACTGAGAAGATTATCATGTTCCTCCTACCCTAAGTACCCTCTGCAAGTCACCTGGACTTTGCATACAGATGCACAGCTAGTCATGATCCACCCTAAAGGGGCAGACAGCAAACTATACAACACCCATGACAAAGGGGCAAGTATCATTAGAAAACCTCAGCTTCCAAACTTTTATTCTTGGCATTGAAATATCAACCTGGGTGTCAATATGGTACAACAGAGTGAGTAACAGTTTGTCCAGAGAAGGGGAAAAGGTAATTGATTAGTGCCAAGAAACTGCCAAATGTATGATTCATATTGATCCACTCAGGGATAAAAATATCACAGTAGTAATCGGACACCCGTTCAATTTTCAAACAGCAGCAGACGCAGTGGCACACACATAATCTCAGCACTCAGGAGACTGAGGCAAGAGAAGAGTGATTCCAAAGCCAGCTTTGGTTTCATATCAAGACCCTACCTCATTAAAAAAAGGAAAAGGATGGGGGGTAGGGTAGGAGCAGAGGCCACCTTATAAGAAACCCGTCATAGCAGCTGAGTAATACACGTGCTGTACTGAAATCATGCAGTGGAAGTAAACGCAATTAATACTGTCTTTGGCAGGACGGGTAGGGCAACCTACCTCTGGTTGCAAGCCACAGCCTTTCAGGCTGAGCTACAGTCTCTCACAACAGCATTGATCTTATTTTGCCCGTTAGAATAAATCTCACACAGACTGAGTTGAGAGATTAAGTGGGCAACTGGGTAGGAGGCCTGAGTGCTGCTGTGGTAACCCACCATCTTTAGCTTCGTAATTATGCTACAGAAATAGCTACAGTGAAACTGACTGCTAGAGTACTTTGCTCCTGAAGGTACCATGAGACTTCAGAGATTTGAGCAGAACTCACTTGCAGAGTATCCTTCCAATCCATGGCAGTTATAAGAGGAGACATCAGATTAGCCATGGTCTCCCGTGGCTAACCAGGCAAATGAGCTTTATATGGTCCTGCACCATGTCATGTCTTGTGCAATCCCAGACTCGGCCAACAGTTAGTGGTGCATATGCCCCTCGGTGGCATTTGAAATTAGCTTCCGTGACAAGTTGTTACAATGGGGCCACCCTTCTTACCAGTATACAACCTGAGCTTAAGGGAGACCATAGAAGGGGGAGGGGAAAGAGGGAAGGATCTCCTGGTCTATTTTGCCCCTTCTAGGGACTGCCAGGCCGCAGGTTTCACGCTTATTGAAGAGCTGCGGTGGGAGAGGAGGAGGTGGCGTGGGAGTCTGGCAGGGAAAATGGCACGGAATTGCCTGCACAGAGATCCCGTTCTCGTTTTCTGCACAGGGGTTTCTCAGGCTGCCTCAAAATGTTACCTAACTTCAGGCACTCTGAAAAGCTTCATTCTGTCCATTTTTGCCTTCCTCTGGAGGGAGCATCTTCATTGGCATTGTGCAACAGGCATTTAGAGATCACTGTCTGTCTATCTGTCTGTCTGTCTGTCTGTCTGTGCTGAAGTACAACCAAGTGTTTGGGTTGCAGGAGTAGGATGTAGTCCCCAGATGTACAAATTAGAGAGAGATTATGGGAACAGCAAAGGGAAGAACAAGGAATGAGACGCGATGTATCCTGGACCACAAGGTTGGTATCTACTGCCACCCTGACAGCCTTGGAGTCTCAAGATGCCCAGATGGGAAACAAGACTAGCCCAGAAGCAGAACAGCCTGGCTGCTTTCTTTGGAGCTCTTGCCATTTGTGGGGAAACATAAGAAAGGACAGAGATGATTCTGTAGGGAAGAACAACATCACATTTCTCAGGCATCACTGCTTTGCTATCTCCCCAAGCACTGAACTACAACTATAGAAGCTACCCTGGCAATGAAGAGTAGATGCTGGTTGGGATTTGCCAATGAGAATTCACAAACTAACCTATACAAATATAGAAACAGTTTATTATAAAACTGACTTAAGAACAGAACCAAGCAGAAGGTGGATGTGGGGCTTGGACTCCTAATCACAGCAGAAAGTAGAGGCAGAAGGATGGAGAATTAATTCAGTGTATCCTGGGCTACATGAAATTGTGTTTCTTAACAAAACAATGCACACACACGCAAACTGGACAGGCAATAGAGATCATGGGAAAATGCTTGCTGCACAAGCCTGACAACTTGAGCTAAATTCCCCAGAATACAAGTAAAGATTAAAGGAAACAATATCACAGAGTTGTCTTCTGGCCTACACACGCATGCACGCGCGCACACGCGCACACGCACACACACACACACACACACACACACACACACACACACCAAACATGCACACAATACTAACTTTTAAAATTTATTCCTGGCCGGGCAGCAGTGGCACATGCCTTTAATCCCCACTCAGGTGGCAGAGCCAGGCGGATCTCTGTGAGTTCGAGGCCAGCCTGGTCTACAGAGCAAGATCCAGGACAGGCACCAAAACTACACAGAGAAATCCTGTCTCTGAAAAAAAAAAAACAACAAAATATTCCTGACACTTGAATCCATTTCATACATGTCTCAGCAAGCATCAGGAGTAACATGCGTGTGAGAAGTTCTACAACAATGCTAACATGCACAGGAGACATAAAAACTAAGTCGTATTTGCCAAAATGCTCTGCAAGACTGATGCAGAATGTGTCTTGTGTAGTCCTACAGTGATACTCACCACCTGACCACCGACTTCCCTCATGAAAGTGAATCTGTAAAGGGGCACATAGCAAGCATCTCAACCTGTACAGCTGGCTCTTGTGGTTAGGAATAGACATATTTTAAAAAATATTACAGTAAGTAATAAACTTCAAAATAAGCGACATGTCCAGAATGATCCTGAGTACAAGAGAAAGTCTCCTCGCCAGAGCCAAAGCTTTGTGATAGACACTGTATTTGCTCAGACAGGAGTATTTATAAAGCCCCAAACAGTAAACACCAAGAGTCCAGTCACCGTCCGCCCAGTAATGTCTTCAGGTAAGTCATAACCCATCTCTTGTCACAACAGCAACACATTTATTCGTATAAACATGACATTACTCCAGAGGGTTGGTCAGCACCTCAGGGTCCTAGGTTTGGTCTCTAGCACACATATATAAAAATTAGTTTGTATATTATGTAAAAATCTGCCTTTCTCTGTACTACCACTGTCAAAAGACTGAATATAAAATAGAACATTAGATGACTCCTGAACCAGGATGTCCTAAGGTCTGGAGAAAGATTTTTCAAAAGCATTCTATGCAGCTCCATTGTCAACAACTCTGGGATTCTTAAATCCAGGTCCTATTGGCCAGAGAGACGGGGAAAGAGATATAATTTTTCTATTGCAAAAGCACTTTCAGCCTTAGATATCAAACTAGTACCTACCTAGAAGTGTAGGAATTGGAACTGCCTTGGAAGCTGAAGTCAGGTTCAACCAAACAGGAATGCAGTCCCCCTCCAGGATGCCACATCATTTGTCAGGACTAGACCAACAACCATTCCAAGGTCTGGGCTAATAGCACTCTAACCAAAATTGGGGGTTTCAGGTTTCCTTTCCTACCCTTTAGACATGACGTCATTTGGGCCTTTTTTTAAATCAATTAAACATAAAATATATGATGCTTAAAAATGAGCCAAGTACATTGCTAAGTGGCCCCAAAGCCAAAAGAAACAAAGCTGAAATAGTTCCATGAAGACAGTTCAAAGTAGAGAAAAGGGAGGTGGAGACAGACACAATGAGGGAGGGACGAAGGGAGGAGAGGAAATGTTGATTGTTTTTAATAAGGACTGGAATGTTCAGTGTGTTTTCTATTTCCACCGGAGCCCCAGATCACAGCTGGGATTGCTTTACCATGTGAGTGAAGGGAAGGTGTCTGCTCAGGATATGAATGCTAAGTCTGTTAACCTGCCATTTCTGACTTCCCGTCGTGTTTCCTTTGAAGGCATTGGCTATGCGAGAGCTAGCGAAGTAGCACACGGCCCTGTGAAGAACGTCCCAGGAAACCCTCTCACTCCCGAGACATCTCATCCCAGACCACCCCCATCCTCCTCAGCTTCCAGTGAATCACCTCTGAGATGGAAGGAGCCTGGCCTCCAACATGACATGGATTCTAGACTGTTCTTGCCAGTCTCTCAATGGACTGTCCCCTCAACGGACATACCTCAGACGGCACAGCAGGGACAAGGTGGGCACTGTCTCGACTCAAGAACAGAGGCCTTTCCCTTTCTAAATCAGGTGACACATATGTCAAGCACCATCTGCCACCTTATTTGGTGACACATAAAACTCAAGGTTAGAGCAGAGCATTTTCCAAGTATTTTTCTTGGTAACCTTCCGCTTTTAAGTGATCCCCTAGGCCAACAGTAAGTCAAGTTCTTCACTAAATAACCTTTCAGATGGAAAATTTAAACAAATGGTGACAGACGAAACAAGAACAGAATAAAATTCAGATGACAACGCAATAAAAAAAAAACAAAATCAGAATGGGGGAAAGGGGAGGAGAGGACTAGAGGAGGATGAACACCTCAGGGGGCATTCTTTCCTCTGTAAGATGGAAATAAGTTCAAACTGATGTGTGTGTGTGTGTGTGTGTGTGTGTGTGTGTGTGTGTGTGTGTGTGTTTGTGCGAGCGTGAAAGAGAGAGACAAAGATGTCACTGGGACAAAGAGATAAAGAGAAACTGAGCCTGTAATAGAAGCTAAAAATGTGGCAATTTCCCCCACAACAAATTCTGAATAAAGTAAAACACTACCTGAAAAAATAAAGCTTAACTCTCAAATGAGCTTGTGTTATAAGTGAAATGGTCCCGAGCTGGTGTTCCCATACACTTATTTCCAAGAGCTCACATGGCTCTAGGGTGACAAACTGAGAAGGATTACAGGAAGCTTCTGTGGACACTGATCAGCAAACGGGACATTTACCAGGAGGAACAAGAATACATTCCATATGGATAAAGAGGTAGGACAGCACAGTGGGAAGTGGCAGTCAGACCGCCTCCCTTCCTCCTCCACTGATCACAGGCAGGTGTTTAACCCTTAGAGCTAACACTGGTGATACCATCAGCAGTCCCCACAGATCACCGGATGGATGCTCTCGGCACAGTGCCCGCCACACGGTGCTCATTTAGTGAAAGTCACGGTGATGCCATCCGTGTCTGCGTTTGCATCCTTTTTGAACAAGGTGAGGATGGATGACTGGTCAGAAGTGTAAATCATAAGCTAAGCCTACACTCAGCTCGCTGCTGAGTCCACAGGTAACAGGTATAATCTGTCAGATCATAACTACTTGTGAAATGCTGTTCCACAGAAACAGCAGCCTGAGGGAAACCGTGACATCTCATGGAGGCAGAATATTCATTTCAGAAGAAATGTTGGTTAGTTGGTTAGTTAATATCCTAAAAGCAATAGATCACTGTACCTTCATGCAAGTGAGAAGGTAAGCTGGGGTGATGTCCACAGCATTTCCACCTTTGAACTCTGACCTCTCTCCCTGCTAGAACTACCTCTGTCACACCACATGGCTTGTCCCTCAAACATGCCCGATCCTTGATGTAAGGTTCTGCTCAGCTCACGCCTCTTCCCCTCACCTCTGTGTGGAGTAGCCTTTTCTTAACCTGAGCACCAACTCCACCCATCACCCACAGACACAGTTTAAACCTGACCCTTCTTCCAGGTCCAAGTCAGTTCTCCATTTGTTTCCTGAAAAAACTCAAAGTATTTATGTTGTCACTACCACGTCTCATTCAGGTCTAATAGCATTCATCTTGGCTGTCTTTTTTTTTTTTTTTTTTCATCTTGGCTGTCTTAAAATTACTTTTCCATGCTTCTCAAATTCCACATGATCCTTAAGCCATTCGGTGCACAGATGTGCAGGACTCCATCACTTAATGAAGCTGGGTCTACAGGCACATTGGTGGGATCACTCTCAACCAGAGACAGGCCATGTTCTAGAGAACGCACAAGCCAGGTCTCTGCTGCACTGCCATCAACACTTGTCCTGTGGCCAAGCGTCAGATGTGTATGATGTTTCAGAACCCAGCCACAGGTCTAATTCAGGGTGTGTGCTGTGTCCTAAAGTGCCTTTCAATCAATATGCAGCAGATTAAAGATATCAGGTTGGAATTCAAGAAAGAAATTGTGCTAGCATCAGGATTTTGTTCAAAGACCCTGTATTTAATAATGGGGTGTTTCTTCTTTAATCAAACTTTGTTTCTAAAATGTGCTAAAAATCTCCTGAAATCTCATTTTTTCCAAGTTTCACCTGTATTTCTTAGCAAGAGATACTGGTAAGAGCACATATCTATGTTGTTATCTGGAGATGAGGCAGAGGAAACAAGTCTGTGTTTAATATAAAGATATTTATTCATTAAGCAAAACTACCAGAAAACACAATAGTACTTTCAGAAGAATTTTGATATTAATAAAAATTCATTCTACTATAAAGGGTCTAATTCTTAAGATGAGGAGCTATAATATGATAGGCAGCAGGATGACACAAGACTACCATATTATAACATGGAGAATGGTCGTAAGACCAGGCCACCATGCGCTGCCAGTTCTCTTGGATGCTTTCTCCAGTGACTTAGGAGATGTTCCAGTTGGAAGCCTCATCATCAGTGTGTAAACTGAAGCTGCTCCAGAGGCAGCAGAAGGAGAAGCAGCTTGGCTGGCACTGGAGCTGAAGAGATCTGGGCAGGGAAGCCAGCCTGGTGGTGATGTAAGAGATGGGTGACAGCAGGACAAGAGACCGTGGGACAAGGCGGACAAAGCAGAGAAGACGATCAGACGTGAGACGGTAAAATGAGAAAGACGGCAATAGAATGAGAACCAGAAACTGGAGGAGTGTTGAGAGCAGAGGAAGAAAGAGGAGAGGAGGAGGAAGAGAGAAAAATGTAAGCAATCTTTGGGGATATGAAAAGCAACATGTACCAGACAGCTGTGTTCCGACCGCTGTTGAATCACAGGAGCTAAACTACCATTGTTATACATGTTTAAGACCAATAATTATGAATGAATAAATAGTAAGATTAAAATCAGCAAGTGCCATGCAAGTCACCACCATGTTGACTCTCTGGTGAAAGCCAAGTGTCCCCTTCCTTGGGCTTTCAAACTGTTGAAGCACAAAATGGAAGAATATGATGGTGGTTTCCTAGTCATCTTTGAGCACGCCTGCCAGAAAGACCAAAGGGCTCCCATGTCTCTCCAGATAACACTCACATTGTGCCTATCACCACACTTCTCGTGTAGCTTTCTAATTAGAAATGTAGACAGGCAAGATCTACCTTGAGCCAACAATGAAGCAGTTCAGGCTAGGGTTGAGGTCCCTGGGCCCTGACTTCTAAGGTCCAAAGCATGCAATGAATTATTTAGAAAACAGGATCTGTGTTAAAGTGACAGCTGACCAATGTATACCTTCTAAGTAAACAAAGAAAAATAACCAAATTAAATTGTACCATGGTTATACAATATTGTAGCACGATATGTAATTGTAGTCAAATTTCCAGAACTTTCCGTTAGTTAGTTAGTTAGTTTTAGCTTGTAAATAAGTACATATATCCCTCTGCCCGTGTGTGAAGTTGACACACGCTAGCAGGTTATTTAGCCACTGGCCTGCTGCAAACACCAGGAAGTGAACTAGAACATTGTTGCTTATTATTTCCGAATCAATTCATCCTAAATCCATCAACATTTTTTTTGGCATTATAACAAGGAAAATCTGACTGGTTTATTGGAGACATCATAGTCAACCATCAAATCCTTCAGCAGAACTGATCTTAAACATTTCTTAAACATTGTATGATTAAAACCCAAGTCAAAGGAGTAAAAGGTAGTAAATGGGCAACTGAATGTGAAATGCCTGGAAACCACATACTCACAGGCTCTAACCTGACATACACACTCTATGACCCAAAACTCATGGCACTCTGAAACACTTGGATGATATCACCCTACCAGGTCATGTCAGAAAAACAAGAGGTTTTAGTAAGCTACCAAAAGCAAGCAGCACCCAGGAATGAAGATTTTAACCACACAAGTCTGTATTCAGGTCATGGGTCTGAGAAACCTTCAACAACACGATTTAGATATGACTTCTACCTTTATTAGCGCGAGTGGTGAGTTCCTTACCAGTTAGCTCTAAGTACAGTGCTTTGAAAACTGTGAAAGCTATTTCTCCACTCAGTGAGTGATTACAGGTCTGCCTGAACAAACAGCATGAGATTACACCCATTGACACAGGCGGTCAGTGCAGATCCTCCTGTAGCATCCTGGCATTTCAGCAGGAACTGTAAGGTGGAGTCATTAGTAGAAAATGTCAAGTTGATATGAAGCATACCTAACCAAAGGAACATGCCTAGTGGCACTTGATTATAAAAATGTATCTTCCTAACACTGTGGCCTATGAGTAAGAACACACCCTGCACAGGCACATGCCTTGAGCTACCTGTGGATGGACAGGGCAGCACAAACAGATGCGGAGCTACAGGGCTCTTTAGATGCTCACATTGTAAAGTGCAGCCGCTACCCCGCAAGTGGTATTGAGGTCACTACATCAACATCCATCCAGGTTAAGAACTTACCTGCTAGAGACTATTTCACTGTTATTTGGTGCAAGCTTCTCACCTCTGCTGAATCACTACGTGGTGTTTCTAAGTGTTATGTAAAGCTATAGAGTACTAGCCAAGAGAACAGGTCATGAACACCTACGAAACTGTTGATTAGATTCACTGGAGAAAAGAGTGCCATGTGGAAAGGCACAATGATGTCCACCCAGGATCAGAAGAGGGAGGAGGACCCTGCAGTGCCAAAGCATCTCATTAAGGCACTTACCGAAGTGCAGAATGTCTTCCAGAGCGGGACACACTGTTGCCCACAGGGGAGGGCAGGTTGTTCCCTCTGTGCAGGTCCTCGATGGACCTACTCCAGGGCTTTGATTTGTCCACTGTACTCTCCACGGTACTTTCCACACTTTCAAAGTCAAAACTAAAACAAAAAAGGAATGCTACTCAAAACTTAGACACTAACTTTCAGACACACACGTGGACACACACGACCTGCTATTCCTTAACCTCGTCTTCACCATAATGTGAGAAGTCTTTGCAGCCAAAGGAAATGCAAAAGAACCTCTGTGGTCCTGGTGTTAGCTTGGAAAACATGAGGATGACAAACGCAGGGTCTGGCAAAAGAACCATTAACAACAAACAAGTAAAATGAGGTCCACGTACGTTGTTTGCATCTTGGTGGCTTACCAATTACTACCCCCGCTGCGCTGGAAGGAGGCAAGAGATCTTACAGCTGTCTGCATTTGGCTTGAACAAGTTGGTATGTTAGGCTTATACTAATTCATTCCTACCCATCAATTTTTCACTGAGCATTTTCTCCTAGTGTGTTAGCAAGTACTTTTCCAACCATATGTGATACATTACTAGTGAGGATATGGATTTGCTTTGATTGTGGATTCTCTTCCCAATGTGGTGCTCTCTAAAGTAAGACTGTTGTTCCTCTGACATTTTTTGAGGTTATTACTCATGTTAACCATGTTGGAATCAGTGGCCAGTTGAGTTGCTTATTCTCGGGTAGCCTTAGGAACCGAGCAGTTAAACAAGCAGGCCTTTGTATCCCACGCATATCCTTGCTCACGCAGTGAGTTACTCTGCTTTCTCATAAGAATGCTGCAGTGTTTCTACCCTTAGTTCTGCCTGATCAGACAGCAGAACAAATAGACAGCAGCGACAGTTAATATTCTCTGAAAGATCTTGAAGAAAAAATAATGTATGCTGGAAATCATCTACAGATGCTTATAAAGCATGACTGCCAGAGGGGAAAAAAACAAAAAACATCAGAATGGCCACCTAAAACCTAGGGGCTATTCTCTGACTGTTCAGGTTAATCACACAGCAGGGACAGGCACAGCCAGCCAAGGGGTGGATGACAGACTTTTCTGTCATGCCCTTGGATGCAGGAGTAATGCTGAAGAGGAGAGAGGCAGAATGAGGTAGTCTAAGAAAACCTGAAGTACTACAATAAAAGGCTCTTATTGAGATGGAAGGGACTTTAAGGGACATATGAAAAACATTCACGGAATGGACACGTCACAAGTCACTGAACAGAGCTCATGTCATACGTTCCTCTCACTCCTTCCCACAGGCACAGGACCAAATTGCAAGAAACACACACTTCACTGAATTGGTGGACGCTTCCATTTCAGACAGAATCAGAATCTGCTGTGTTACATTCCATGGGCTGGAGAATTACTAATGCCAGAGTATAGTTAAAAAAAAAAAAATTCTCAAAATAAAAGACAAATTACACAAAGCAAAACCAAACTAAAAACCAATGTACAAAGTGTTTAAAGCTAATGCTTCCAAACAAATCCAAAGGCTCATAAACAGAGAACACAAACTCTAAGTCCAGGTGTTCAGTGGGTTATTGCCTTACACTGCAGAATTCCTGCACAGTATCACAGACATGCCCCCACTGGTCTGACATGCGGGCGTATTTGGGAAATCTGGCTTCCAAGCCCTATCGTCAAGTAAGTAAAGGATTCATTATATATAGGGAACAATTATAACATGTTCTTTTTTCCTTTATTCTTCATTTTTCTTAGTCTTCCTTAAATACTATCAATGTTTCTATAGACTTTAAAATTTGTAAGAGGGAATATTCTTTTTGTCATAATATATGATGCATCATAGGATTAGCAGACTTGAAAGTAATAAATAGGCAAGAAATATCCTTTTGATGGAATATGGCATAAACACTATGAATTATATTTCAGAAAACAATTTTTTATAGTATATGAGAAATATCAAAATAGAAATCATCATATCAGATTTGGTTAATAACCATGAATCTATAAGGTTAAGAATAATTGTAGTTTCCTCTTCATAAGTAGAGAAAACTATCCAGCTGGATGGATATTCAGACTCTTGGGAGTGAGGAACTAAAAACAAGTAGTTACTGTTAAAGAGAAGAATGGAGGGCTTGGAGAGAGGGCTCGGTGTCTAAGAGCTCCTGATGCTCTTGCAGAGGACCTTAGTTTGGTTCCTAGTACCCACACAGCAGTCACACCATCTGTAACTCCAGTTCCAGAGGACTCAACGCCCTCTTCTAGATTCCATGGCATGAGCACCAAGCGAACAGGTAGTACACATATATACATGCAGACAAACACTCATATACATAAAATCAAACTAAATATGTCTGTCTCTGGAAAAAGCATAGTGGGATGCAATCAGAAAGCAGAGGCAGGAGGATTACAAGTTTAAAGCTAGCCTCTGTACAGCCTGAGAGCCTGTCTTCACACACACACACACACACACACACACACACACACACAAAACCACAGGAAGGAAAAGAACAAACAGCACCTGAGCTGAAGCATCGTCCATGTCTAATTAAAAACACAGCATCATTACTGCCTTACCCTGCACAAGTGAAACTATCTGTGGACGTTGGACAATTTCCTGATTAAAGGAAAAATGTTAAAAACAAAATGCCTCATTCAAATGTACACTTTGCAGCCCTGTTATAAACCGTTCCAGAAGTCATGAAAACGGAGAACCATGTGGAATAATATAGCTATGCAACTTAATTTTTTCCTGCCCTGCTCCAGGTTCCTTCCCTGCATGTGGTAGGAAATCAAGGACTACAAATATATAGACAATTTCAAAAGGGGAACAACAGTGTTCCATCCTCCTGAGCCACTATGTCGATGTCCAGCACTGCGACCTTACCTGTTCACTTGCCAAAATCTACAAAAACACACCTGTATCATTTCCCCCTCAGTGCTGGGATTGAACGCATGGCCTCCCACATGATAGGCAAAGGCTTTGATACTGAACTACACCTCAGATGTATCACGGGGTTGGGGTGTGGATCAGTGGTAGAATACAGGCTTAGTTTGTGCAAGGCCCTGCTTCAATCCCCAGCATATCAAAATTCAATTAAAAAAAATCAAAGGACGTTCTTTTTTTTTCTACTTCTTTTATTTATTCAGCAATGTATTATATACCACTCTAGTATTCTATCACATAGATTCATGTAACTTAAGCCCTCAGGAAAGCCAATTTTTTGTACTGTGGATATTGCTCAGTAGCAAGGCCAGGTCCTGGGTGTGATCCCTCACATAGCTGGGTGGTCTTCAAGGTGATTTTTACTCACCTGTTTTATTTCTGACTTAAAGACATTTCTAATACAAATTATGTGAGCTTGTTTTTAGCTAAAAAATCAGTGATAAATCTTTTTAAACTTCCCCCCATCTGCTTGTGGGTTTCTGCCTTCAGTGAGGTATGTGATTTTACTGATGGGCTACATCTTCTGGGACCATGTGTAACTGATATGCAAGCGAGCTAAGTTTTACTTACGTGACTGCATACTGTGCAAAGGATAGATACTCCACGAGAACATCGAGGCCTTTGTTTTCTTCATTCAGAAACTCTCTGACCCATCTGGGGAAGGAAAAAAGAATTACTGGTGACACCGATCAAGGGAAAGGACATGGTGGGTAGTTTTGGTTTTTCCCTCGAAACATCCAAAGTCTAAAAGGATATATATAGAAGATGGGCTCAACTATTTGTACAGGAAGGAGGCACTTCTGGATAGGGTACGAAAACCATAGGTTGCTGTGTAAGAATAAGGAGCAAAAAGTCCTGACATGCCACCCTTGCATTTGACTGACTGAAGACTTAAGACAACCAATTTCAAAAATATTTCTAAGAAAAGGAGTTTGTCCTAACGTACTTTCAACCATAAATGATCCCTCGCCTGGTTGCTGAAAGAGCCAAGAGCAGACAAAGAATGAGGCAGACTGGGGACATGGTGCCATGGCCACTGAGATGCAGGCAGGACTCCAAATCCATGCTCAAGCCTTCTTGGCACACCCAGCTAGAGAAACCACTAAACCACCAACGAGGGGCCGATGTTTACTGGCTTCTGGAAATTCAATAGGGATAATGACTTGCTTCATTTTTTCCACGAGTATGAAAACCTTTAAAAGATGGCAGGTACCACAGACCATGGGCAGGACTAACGTGTGACAAAGAGTTTTAACAATCCAGTCTTAAACCATTCTTTTTAGCCTGCATTTGAGTACTGTGTACCAGTTCACCATGAATACTCACACATTTGTATTTGCTGTCATTCATAATGACTCCACTAGACAAGGTGATAAGGCCTGAAGATACAATTCTGTCATCTGCTTTCACACATTTCCTCCCAAGCATTCCCCATCAGAGACTGTGAGGATATCAGAAGGAACCTTCACTCAGTGTGAAATTCCACCAACTGAAGGGTACAAAGATCACTGCAATAACACGAGCCACAGCCACACACTGTAATCCAAAGTGGTTGTGTCCCTCCGGGAACAGATGCACCACAGCTACTGTGGAAGCCACACTTGCTAGCTATGAAAACAGCAGCAGGTCCCTGTGTCCAAGGGAGAACAGGACCTGCTTAAGAGGCTTGTGGTACAAGAAGAATCTAGTAGACTCCAGATGCCTTGTTTGTTTGTTTGTTCTGCTTTACGGTTTTTACTTTTTCTCCTGTCTCCTCTCCCCTAGCCCTTTCATCCTGACATACACTGTGGGAGCCCGTTCCGGGGTTCCTCGTGGCTTTACCCAGCAGGTCCGAATAGAGGATGATCAGGACCACGGGCCTGAGTGCAGGTGTCTGAGATGGTCTGCACTTGGCTGTGCTGGGGGAGGAGGTCTTTTGCTCCACCCCTTGGCGTCTCTATAAAAACCCTGGACCAGAGACAGTCGGGGCCCGTTGGAATAGGTTCCAGGCCCTCTCGAGGCTATCCTTTATTTTCTATCTGTTTATCTCCGCAAGATTCTCCGCTATAAATCCTTCTATCTAATATTTCCTGCTGCTCGCACTCAAGAAAACTCTGGGAAGCTGTGGGGGTGGTGGGTAAACGCCCCACAGAACGGCGCCGTGAACAGGGACTAAAGAAAAAAAGGGACTAAAGAAAGGGAAAAAAAAGGGACTAAAGAAAGGGGAAAAAAGGGACTAAAGAAAGGGGAAAAAAAAAGGGACTAAAGAAAGGGGGAAAAAAGGGACTAAAGAAAAAAAAGGGACAAAAAAAGGGGGGACTAAAGACAAATGAACAGGGACTTAAGACAAAGTAATAGGGACTAAAGATAAAGGAAAATAATAGTTTTATTACAGAGTTTTTGGTGAAAGTGCTGAGTCAGCCCTGCCAGTGGAAAGGCATGCCGGTGTTATGGAATATATATTTTTATATATATTTTTTGGGAAGGCAGGCGTTTTATCCTCGAGAGAAAAGGAAAGCGGACTGGAAGGATGTCCGATGCTGCAGCGAAATTCTCTTCTGTCAAAATTTTCTATCTTCTATCCCTTTCTCAATTTCTATCTGTGATAAGTATAAGATATAGGGTAGTAATATAGTTTAGGAAAAACTTAGAAGTATAAGATTGTGTAGGAAAAAATAAGTAAGGCAACTAGACAGAAAAACTCAATTTTCTAACTTTGGGGGCTTTGAAAGCAAACTGGGGAAAAAATCTTTCTTTGGGCTTTTCGGGTAGTAAAAAAGCTCTTCTTGGAGCTTATGGGGAAGGAAAAGTTTCCTATGGAAGCTTTTGACCTGGGGACAGCTGAAAAGCCAAATCCAAGCAGCAGGAGAAATTTCTCCCTGAAGCAAAAATGGGAGTGTAAGAAGTCAAAGTTTAAAGTTGGGAGGTTTTGGGAAAAGTTGGTCTTTCTCCTGGGGAAAAAAAAACCTTTCTCTTAAACTATAAAGCTTTTCTTGAAAAATTTTGGGGGAAAATCTCTCTAAAAAGCCTTAATCTTTTTCAAAAGCTCTTAAACTTAAAAACTAAATTTGTCCTTCTGGGAGATGACAAAAATTAGAATCACCTGAAGAGATTAGTATGGGGACCACCTGTGATTAGCTCTAAGGGAAAACAAACCTCTTAAGACAGCAAAACCTCTTAGTTCTTTCAAGCTTTAACAATCCTCCCTGCAATGCAGGAGGCTGGAACAAGTTTCTAAAAGCGTCTTCTAAGCTCTGTCTCTTCAAGCTGGTAAAAGACAGTGGGTCAGAGTACCCTGAGGGAAACGCTTGGGAGAGTGTGGGTAAAGAGCTACAGAGAGCCCAAAAGGGCAGGAAACTTTACCTGAGAAAAGCAAAAAGCCAAGCTTTTCAGTTACAGCCGAGCTGAGGCAGCAAAAGTTTTGAGTGAGCATTTCAGAATGGAAAGGTGCTCCTAATCGTCCTATGCAAAGATTCCCTGAAACTGTTAGCATTGTATCCTCACTTCTGAGCAAAAACCCAGAGGCGACTGGCCAGCGTCTCTGAGTTGGAGTGCATTTCGGGGATACTAGGGTTCCTGCAGTGGTCAACTTCCTGGAGTGCACAGCTGAGGCAGGAAGGTGCAGGACCCAGGGGAAGATTGCTAATGAACAAACAAAGCTAAAGCCTGTGGGAACGGCACAGTTGTCCACTTTCCTACAAGTCCCGGGTTGATAGGTCCACAACTGCAAAGAGAAATCTGAGAAAAAGCTTTCCTATCAGAGAAAGGACCTTTCTGGGAAAACAGTAAAGCTGAACTGGGTCTGAAGCAGTCATGCTGCCGAGTCAGAACGCTGTCTGGGGAAAGAGCCCAGCCAGGGCAGAACAGAACTAACCAGGAGTAAAGTTTCTGTCAGAGAAAGCATCTCTTTGAAAAAGCTTTGTTTCAACTGACTCCCATGAGATGAGGGAGTGTAGCCCTGAGGGGTGATTGCCTCTGGCATAAGCTCTGTCCTTGAGCACCCAGACAAGCAAATGCAACCAACCCACTGGGGGACTGGGCCAGGTGAAGGCCTGATAAGGCAAAGCACCTGTTCTAATGGGAGTTTAGAAATGGCAAAAACCTCCCTTGCTAAGCTTGATTTATGAACACAAACCTCAGACCCCGAAAAATAGAAACGGACTAAAGCCCCTACCTTCAGTAGCAGGGAAAGCCGCCGCTGTAGTGTCGGAAACTGTTTCTGGGGTAGAGGGGCATAGATTGAGACCAAACTGGGAACTGTCAGGGAGAAAGACTCGGAAGAAACAGAAGGGACATAATCCTCCCCAGAAAATGTATGACCTGACAAAGCTGCTAGAGTTTGAGGCAGATTCGGGGGGAGAAAAGCCCCTACCTCCAAAGGCAGCTAGCAGAGGAACAGAGCCGCAGACAGATAGCTGAAGCTCTGCATCTGGGGGGGAAGGAACAAGCAAAATGAGAAGATCAGTGGGAGAAAATCTCTCTGAAAGAGCTATGGAAAAGCTGTTGTAAATGATCTTGTTTTTCACTGACTGGCTAAGGCAAGCACAAGCCCCGAGCAAAGTTGCTATCAGAAATGCCAGCCTCAATGCCGGCTAACGAGGCAGGTGTGGTTCTGATTCGGGGGCCAGTGTCTGATGAAGGAGAAACACCTGTTGAAGCCAGCTGAGGAGAGACCAGAAACCTCCCAATGTCCCATAGCTGAAAATGTAAAATGCTTGTTCAAATCTCCCGTTACAAAAGCAAAAAACTTTGTTCAAACCTCCCGGGCAAGAATTTGTAAACAAGTATGGTAAAAGAGAACCAGTTGACTCTCAAACCTGAAAAGAAATATAGGAAATGATATAAGGGGCTGATATTATGGACTGATATAAGGGAAATGCATTCTGGGAAAGGTAGTTTTTCTGTTAAAGATGGCGACATTGCCCTGAAACACTTTTGTCAGCTCTAAAATTAAAATACAGCTTTTAAAAGAAAAAGGGGAAAAGTCGTCTAAGGGTTTAAGTGTCAGTTCCAATGAAAAATTGAAAGGATTCGGAACTAGGTGCTTCGTGGTTTGGGGCGCCGTTGGTAAAATGCCTTATTTACCCTAATAGTTGTGCAAAGTTTTTACGGTAATTGGATGACAAAAAGCTACCTATAAGAGCAAACGAGTCACTTTAAAATCCTTAAAATATCACCTAATAGCTGTGCAGTTTTTGGCGAAGAGCTTTACAACAGCTAAATATGATAATTTCACCCTCAGCATAAAGTTTTTCAGTAGAACAAACCAAAAGTACTGCTGTGATAGAAACGTTTGTTTGAATTGAAGTTCTTAGGGGAGCTATTATGAATTTGGGTGAAGGGACAGCCTCTAGTTAAAAACTGTCTACCGCTGACAGTGCATCTCTGCCTGTCCGGAACTGCTGAGAGAACTCGCAACTTTGGGGTGTGGCTTTGTCCTGAGAATGTTACAATCCCCTAGCAACAAGTATCACAACTCTATAATGACAACACTCACTAAATCCCAGTGCTTTATAACAAAGCTAACTATAAACTGTAAACTTTAGAAATGATGTACGTACTTCCTGTCTAGTTAAGAGAATCTTTCTGATAGAGATGGTGATAATAATTAAGAGTAAGAAGTAGAGAGACGAATATAAGATATGTGAGTTTGTAAAATTCTGTCTTGTTAGATCTGTGTTAAGAAATCTTTAGGTGTTTGCTAAGTTAGATATATGCTAATGGTAGCCTATATAAGTTTGTAAAATAGATCAATAGAGTTCCTTTAAGAATATAAGCTTGTAAGAAGTATCTAAGGTAGTCTTAAGACATGTAGTAATAAGCTTGTAAGATGCTAGTTTTAAATGTAAGTTTAAATAAGAAATAAGATAAGTATATAAGAATTAATAGGAAATATATTTGCTAAAGTAGTTCTATAAAGTATAAATAAGTAGATGCTAATATGTTGTATGTGAGTTTGTAAAAACGTGTAAATGTTGAATATGAGTCTAAATGCTTTGCAAGGCAAAAAAAAAATGTTATATGTGAGTTTGTGAAAAAGTGTAAATGTTAAGTGGGAGTCTATTAATGTATATGGTGAAAACACCTGAGACACAGGAGATAGTGTCCTAGTAGACTGCAAAGTAGGCAGTCTAAATGATTTCAAAAGCTCCAGAAGCCGCTAAGAAGCTAAGAATGGCGGACGCCAGAACCAGCACAAGGCATCCGCAGCTGAGATCCATGGAATATCAACGCAGCACAGAAAAACCTGAGCTTAACAGCAAAAACGGTGCGGTTTAAAATCTTACTATACTAAAAAGGTCTGTCTGTGAGAACAAAAGTTGCAGAGACGCTTGTTTGAACAAAAATTATTAACTGCAAAAAGTTTTGGTTAAAAAAGTCTCTTCATATTTGGAAGTAAAAGCCTGATACCAGAATTTATTTCTTATTTAAACTTTTTGAACTTAAAATGAGATAAAATTACAAAAACATTTTGGTTATGGATTTCTTCAAATTTGGAAGGCTAGTACCAATATTTATCATTTGAATTTTGGTACTTAAATGAAATGAACAATAGAGATTTCATTGCAATGGGACAATTTTGAGCTTACTTATAGTAATGACCTAGGAACGGTTTTCTGGAATTGGGTTAAAAATGAAACTGTTTAAATGAAGAAATGTATTTCTACTTAGAATCAAGATGCAATTTTGTGTATGCGTATATGCTTTATTAACTGGTGATTTATGAGTTGTTTTGTGGAACTGTTTATGTAAAAATGGAATTACTTATTGAACAGGTTTTGTGTTACAAATGGAACTGTTTAAACAGAAAAGTTTGGGTTTTCTAACTAGGCTTGAGATTTTGCTTAAAAATTATAAAGAAAAGGAGGAGCTATGAGATTGAATTATGTTCGCAGAAACCTATTGATATTAATGCACCCTGGCTTTGTGGATTTAAGGAAATGTTTAAGTTTGATGTGAATACATCGAAGTTTTTCCTATGTTCTGTTAACATGAAAATTCAAATGACTGAGTTAAAGTTGTAAGACGGAGAAAATTGTTAACTATATATAGCACCATATATGCTAATTCTAATGGTTCTGTTAAGAGTTTGCTTTGAGTTGTAAGATTGAAAGAATTGTAACTATGTATAGCAATATTTATGTTAACCTGTTAATGGTGATGATGAAGCTAAGGGATTCTTTAAGTTTGTAGTTGCCTTAAGAGTTTTTGGTTTAGAAAGGGCTTGAGGCAGCTAAGACTGCTGTGGTCACCTTGGACCTAATTCAAAAGAGAAATGCCATCTATATCAT